>NW_027468859.1:2984620-3204620 GCF_046254945.1 Alosa pseudoharengus
AGGCTAAAGCAGACTTGTACAGTGAGAGTGTCTGATTTATCACACTTACTGGTAAGAACAGAGAGATAAACTGGAGCATCAGATCCATATTGAGATCCTCCACTTTGGTACTGCCGACAGGTGTAGAGTCCAGCATCCTCAGTGGTGACATCAGTGATGTGGAGAGAACAGTTAGAGAGCAGACGCAGTCTCTCAGCTCTGGGTGTGTAGTCTGGGCTGATCTTCCCAAGATGGACTACTGTAACAGTAGCCTCTGTGTTCCTGTTGTAGAGCCATGTAGTTGATGAGCAGTCTGGGAAAGTTGAGATCACATTCTCACAGGGCAGAGTGGCAGCACCTCCAGCACTGGAGAACACAGTGATAGAGTCTCCTCTGGAACCTGGGGATTGTAAACATTTCAGAGAAAAAAATAAAACATGAAATTGTATTTAAATATGCACAAAGGTTTTGTGATTGTACTTTAGTCTGCCCTCATCTCCTCCAAAGGCCATGAGCCCTGTTTGAAGAGTCTTTCTGAGGTAGGAGTCCCATGTTTCCATGCTCCATGCTCTAACGTGTGTGTGTCCTGGTCTCACCTTGCAGTAGCAGCAGCACAGTCAGCAGTAGTCCCACTGTTGGCTTGTGCAGCTTTGCCATTTCCTCTGCTCTCTGAGCTGCTGTTTCTCTGCTCTGAGCCTCACACAGGGTGTGATGACAATGCATCTGTCTGTCACACACACATCACTTCCTCTTTAGATGACATAGTGCTGCCCACTGTAGCCCAACCACCCAGATAGCCAAATCAGATCGGCAGATAGCGGACCGCTGGTGGTGTGCCGCCGGTGGCGTGTCACTTGTAGTCCGCCGTAGGACCACCATCTCTTTAAACTGAACTTGTCATGATATTAAGAAAAGTTAATACAATTATATATGGAGTATAACTGAACAAATGTAAAAGATTTTAGACCAATAGACCAATAATATTGGGCAATTGTCTGCAACCCGCCAGCAGACCACCGGAGAACCGATGAGCAAAATGCCAGCGGACGCCAGCTATGCCCCCAATGGACCGCCAGCTATGCCCCCAATGGACCCACAGCTATGCCCCCAATGGACCACCAGCTATGCCCCCAATGGACCGCCAGCTATGCCCCCAATGGACCGCCAGCTATGCCCCCAATGGACCCACAGCTATGCCCCCAATGGACCGCCAGCTATGCCCCCAATGGACCGCCAGCTATGCCCCCAATGGACCGCCAGCTATGCCCCCAATGGACCCACAGCTATGCCCCCAATGGACCACCAGCTATGCCCCCAATGGACCGCCAGCTATGCCCCCAATGGACCGCCAGCTATGCCCCCAATGGACCCACAGCTATGCCCCCAATGGACCGCCAGCTATGCCCCCAATGGACCGCCAGCTATGCCCCCAATGGACCGCCAGCTATGCCCCCAATGGGCCGCCAGCTCTGCCCCCAATGGACCGACAGCTATACCCCCAATGGACCGCCAGCTCTGCCCCCAATGGACCGCCAGCTCTGCCCCCAATGGACCGCCAGCTATGGCCCCAATGGACCGACAGTGGTGCGCCAGCCTCTTGCTATCTGGTCACTGTATCTATTTAAACAGCTGTTTGATTTTTATATTATGTGTCCATTGCCCTGCATGCTGCCTCTGCAATAGCCTCGGTTCTCTGAAGGAGAACACAATAATCTGACCCTCTCTGGCCTATCTGGACCTGGTCCATGTGTAGATGCCCACAGTGGACTCATTTCTCACGGTGTGGCCGTATGCAGCCTTCATGGCCACCGTCAACTAGGAGGACCCGACTTTAAACATCCCCACCTCCAAACAAAGTGTGTTCATGAGATCAGCTGAGAAAACATACGGATCCCCCAGTAACATGATTGTGTTTTTTGTGTGGAAATGTATAAATAAGTGCTTAGGTTACAATGGGAAGGACACTGTCTGTGGCCAATGTTTCTATTGGTGGTTTTAATTTAGTGATGATTTTTTTTAGATTATATTCAACTTTATTGTAATTGTGCAGAGTATAAGTACAAAGACAATGAAAGTTGCAAAGTTGTTGCAAAGTTTTTGCAAAGTGCAAAATGTGGCATCTGTGCTTCTTTTGTGTGTGTGTGTGTGTGTATGTGTGTGTGTGTGTGTGTGTATGTGTTTGTGTGTGTGTGTATGTGGTGTGTGTGTGTGTGTGTGTGAGAGAGAGAGAGAATGAAAGAGAGAGAGAGTTTGTGTGTGTGTATGTGGTGTGTGTGTGAGTGTGTGTTTGTGTGTGTGTGTGTGAGTGATGATGGTGGATTAGTATGGAGTTAAAAGAGGTCCAGTCATATTTCATAAGAAGCAACACCTTCATATCTAACAAGAACCAAACAAGACAGCAGAGGTGCCTGATGGGTAAAGATATGGACGTGTGTGACCTGATGTCTGAGTTAAAGACGCAAGTGCTATTTAGAGATGTAGCATCCTGTCTCGCCACCCCCCCCCACCTTCCCCTCAACCAGTCACCACAGCTAGCTCTCTGGCCCTCTGGAGAACAGACCTGCCTCCACCTGTAACGCTGGCTTTAACTATGAACGAATAACTTTTACTAAAGAACAAACAAACTTCACTTGGATGGTGACTGTACACACACGATGGAAATAGCTGTGAAATACTCTTCCCTGGCATGTCTTCTTGCTCTACATGTGGGAATGTGTTTGTGTGTGTGTGTGTGTGTGTGTGCGTGCGTGTGTGTGTGTGTGTGTGTGTCATGCTGGCACATAGACATCGTGCCTGTTCTACTCTGTGTAAGTGTGTTTTAAGGCTACTTGTAAATCAGATGAGCCTGCTCTTCCTGTACTCCTCTATGGAGGCCTAAGTGTGTTGATACAGACAGACCTCTCCTCACTGTGCCCCTCTGTGTAAGTATGTACTACTCAGGGCCGGAGTGGGGCCACTTTTCAGCCTGGGAGTTTCAGGCCCAAGACCGGCCCACTTTTTTAGTGGTGGTGGAAATTGGATAAATAAGGCAACATTTCAGCTCTTACTATCCTGTAGTTTTTATTATAGGCTAATATTCCACTATTCCACAAGGATAGGTTGATAAGTTAACAAAAACAGGAAGGAAGAAATAAAGCATTTGAAATGTATCCCACAATTCCACTAAGAGGCATATTGAACTACTGTATTGTTTACATGTTTTTTTCTGCATGGGTCAGCTATCATGTTGTTGTTTGGTGATTTGCTCCTTTACTACACCCACTTCTGAGCAAACAAGCCATATAGGTTGATCATGTAGCCTACTGCTGTCATAGCCTACTGTTCTTTCTTCCATAAAATAACTTTAATTCATATGGTTAACTCTATTATCCTTTCTACTTGTCCTATAGTCATAGTTAATTTCGGGCTCATCATTTTCAGCGGGGGACTGGCTGATCTGCTGCTCAGGCTACTTTTGTTTTTAGGCCTATAGGCTACTGCACACAGATCAAGCTTGAGTTTTGTTATCCATATTTGCATAATATTTGCAAAGTCTATGAATAGCCATATTGGATGATACCAAAATGCTAATATTTTAATTCATTTAATATGTTACTTGCGAATAGGTTGACAACGCTACAACGTCCAGTAGGTTATTAGCCCAATTACGGCGTTTAAATCATGGCTATCTCTCTTTACCAGTTGCCACGTCTGTCCTCTTCAAAAAAAATTGGAAGCATGGCACATTTGGCAGCATTTCCCTCCAATACTTTTCGTCTTTTTTACCTGGCCTTTTCAGTCCCTCATAGCATCTTTCTACCATCCATCCTCCCTGACGCTTACCACTACGGTAGGGCTGGCCCGGCTGGTATCTGAGAAAACTTTCAAGGAAAGACTGGTTAAATGGACCAGTGGCGTAACAAGCCAATGGTGGGCCCAGGTGCGAGAGCGCTCCACGGGCCCTATTCCGACATTCTTTGGCCCAGGATGAATTAACTCTGATACATGCAATACACATTAAGGATGACTTCAATTGTTTAATGCAAAGGGCCTGAGGCACCGAAGTAGTTTAGTAGTAGTACCACACGACTACATAGTAGTAACACACGACTACATAGGATCCATTACATGTGAAAACATTAAAAATAATTTTATTAACAGCCTGCAGGCCAGGGTAATCTAATATTACTGCATTAACATCAACTCGCATGGAATTATGGGAACACTCAATGCACCTCTTCTGCTGAAACTGCAAGCGTAGATTGCTTGCTTATAAACTCACACTGCGCAGAAACAAAACTTAATGTAGCCTAACTTATTTAACCGTGCAGAAACCAAATAAAATCATTCATATGCATACAATCCCCAATATGCGTGAAGGCCATCTTACGAGCCTTTCGTTGTGCAAAATCGTTAACGATGTTCCCAATATTTAATTCTCTGGCTCTCGTATTTTCAATGGACAGGATAGCTAACCCACTGAGCCTCTCCTGCCCCGTGCTGCTCCTTAATAAGTTTGAGTTTGGGAAAAGATCGCTCAGCTGTTGCCACAGTCACAGCCAATGTCAGAAACAACATGAGAGCAGTACACACTTTCCCGAATGTGGATGTTACACTGTCATAATCTACCACCAGCATTTTGGCAAGTTGAAAAATAGATGACTTCTGTGAAATCTCTGCTTTAAAGCAAGACCTGAATGAGAGGAGTTGTGTTGGGAATGTCGGTGCAATGTCCCTGCTATTATGGTCTGACAAACGTCTTGCCTTTTCAAGCAGTTCATCATCACCTGCGAGTTGAAGGGTCATAGGACGTAAAGACTCAAACACATGACAAGTTTCCCGCATACTTGCAAATCTTTGGGAGAGCTGACTGATTATGATGTCCAGAGTTGCATTAAATACCTTTGAAGTATCTCTCTGCATCGGTCAAGCGCTCATCTTCCGATAGTTCGTCAAAGTGACGCTTCACTCGCCGTGCTCTAACATTTTCAAATGTACTCTGAACCCCCCATTTATTTGCGAGCGTCTGCGCTGTAGCCTTGGCCTGGTCAAAGGCACGCCGGTAGTCAGAAAGGACCTGTATAGAATTTTCCAGCAAATGCATTGCGGGGGTAGCGAGGGCCCCGGGAGGTCACGGGCCCTGGTGCGACTGCACTTGCTGTACCTACAATAGTTACGCCACTGATATGGACCCAACCAATTAACTCTTCTTGGGAGGGGAGAACAACCCATGCAGAGGCTGCGGTGTTAGGCATAGAACGCGAACGTGTGTAGCCAACTTTAAGAGAAAATAGATTAACGTGACAAATGCCAATATTTTCCTCCAATCCCTCGACCGGCCCAAAAGTGAAGCGGCCCACCGGGAATTCTCCCGATTCTCCCGATTACCCACTCCGGGCCTGGTACTACTTGAGTACACTTTCAAACTCCTCTGTGTGAGTATGTACTAGTGGAGTACACTTTAAAACTCCTCTAAGTATGTACTAGTGGAGTACACTTTAAAACTCCTCTGTGTAAGTATGTACTAGTCTAGTGGAGTACACTTTAAAACTCCTCTGTGTAAGTATGTACTAGTGGAGTACACTTTAAAACTCCTCTGTGTAAGTATGTACTAGTGGAGTACACTTTAAAACTCCTCTGTGTAAGTATGTACTAGTGGAGTACACTTTCAATCTCCTCTGTGTAAGTATGTACTAGTTAGGGTGACCACCCGTCCCGCGTAGCGCGTGCGCACACAGTGTTTGAAGCCCAATTCATGCGTCCCGCAAATTGAGACTGTGTCACGCATAATCAATGCTTGCTCAAAAAAAAGTTGGTCGCTCTATATCCTGCAGCCGGTTGCACCAGTTGAACGTAAGTTCCATCTTAGCTTAGTTCTAACGTAAACTGGCACTACGTTGAAGTTTACGAGCTACTAAAATGTATCGGGTTGCACCAAACTGAATAGTTTCAACGTAACACCAGAGAATCGGTAGACGGGCTCTGGTAACACAAGTTATGACTTAGGCTAAATTACAACCCCTCTCCCTAGGTGTAAGGTCCGTCGTAGATAATTTGTTAACATGGTTTTCTCATTTATATTGTGGGGATGTTAAATTTAACAATGTATAAGTCGAGAAGAGTTACATACGCGACCGATTACACACATTTAATTTAGCTAGGCCTACTTGAGCAGTGTTTAAATGATGTTTGTATTCACTGGAAATCATATGGACGTAGCAGTATACAAATAGACTACCAAACATCTACCTATCAGTACTACACAAAGCATACATTTCATTGATGTGGATTGATCTGTTATCAGAGATTTCATTAGCCATAGGCCTTCTTGAAAGAGTGTTAGCGTTACTGTTACCTTCACTAACGTTAACGTTATCCACTGTGGTAGCTTACGTTAGGCCAAGTGGTGGCTGAAATATTCCCAAAGCACATATAGGCCTACAACAAAATAAAGACTGTTATTTACAAATACAGTGTTATTTTATTACATATAACAAAGTAATTGCGGAGGAAGTCAAACCTAAATGTGGCTTTACTAACATAGGATACATTTAGGCTACAAAGCAAAAGCAATGAAAAATAACTACAATTTACAGCCCTTTGCCTGTGATCCGCAAAGCCACTCCAATATAGAGTGGTGAAGTCCCGCCCCTTCCGTTTGCCTCCATGGGACCTATCTTTCAAAAAAATTTGAACGGCAGTCTATGGCGAAAAACAAATTATTTTATGGTCCCGGTTGACTTGTGCCTTGAATTACCCATATGATGTTTGTCAATTTTAAAGACAATTTTTCATGTAAAGACATTTGCAGTTTGTTTCGTAACTATTGAATTACAACATTGTGAAAGATAGTAATTCCAACGACTACAAACCCATCAGTCGCGCTAGTGACGTTAGCTCATTCACAGCCACACTAGATTGTACAAGCATACCAGCAACAGGTCTTAATTGGCCTTTCCTTGCCGAAGAAAATACCATGAGTCAGAGGATTAAACACATCAGGTAAGTTGTATTCGTCCATAGACTGTACATTACATACTGTTAAGTGACATAGCAGGCAGCAAGATGCAACTGTTAACTAGCATAACAGCTCTTATCGTTTCATTACGTTGGTGACGTACATTGTTCGAGACGAGAGATGTAGTCCACTGAGTGGATTCGCACAAAACCAACATAACTTTTGAAGTCTATCGAACAACAGTACTTTCTTGACGTGAAAAAGTATCTTTTAAATTCACACACATCATATGTGAAATTCGTGGCACAATTCAAACTGGACCAAAAAATAATTGTTATCTCTCCATTAACTCCCGTTCATAATTTTTTGAAAGATAGGTCCCATGGACCGGAAGTAGAAGGGACTTCGCCACTCTATTGACTTCGGTCTGTTGTTTTTCCGGTCGCGTCGTCGTTTTAATTCTCTTTTTCGCTTTCTTGGCGACTCCTTTTCATGTCCTCGAGAATAGGTGTAATCCTCCATCTGCAACAGACTTTCAAATCTGCCGGCAGTCGCGAGTAGACTAATCAGGCAATTGAGTGTTGCCTACAAGCGCGAAAGGCGGAGCTTGAATTTCCAGGAATGTCCCTCGTTGGCGAATGTATTTCAAAGATGGAGGCGCAACATGGATTCAGCTATTCGCGCGTATGTATTCAGAATAGCAGACTCTACACTTACGAGAATACTTTGATTAGTAAGTGGAAATAATTACACATGAATGCTAAGAATTAACTCAAAAAAATACACAATGTAGCTTTAACATGCCTTGCATAGCACCACCAATTGGCAAGAGAAGGACTGTGTTTTTTCCACTTGGATGGATGGTTGGATATCACAATCAGATGCATCAGATTAATCAGATTAGGTGTATATGACATCCAAACACCCAATATACCTGTATGGCATGGCGCCACAAGCTGGCCAAAGTCAGAATAGTTTTTGGAATTTATTAACAAAATATTAATTAAATATTATTATTCTGATGATATTCATATGTGTAATTTCCATACCTGACATAGCGCCACCATCTGGCCAACCAAAAAGTGTAGCAGAAATAAAAATTTCTTAGGTTAATATATATTATGATTATGATGCCACCCAATGGGCCTGCCTTGCATTGCGCCCCCACCTGGCCAAGCAAGTAAATGTGCCAGAAAATAAAATTCAAAAAAAAAAGCACACGCATCAAATATGTACATTTCACAAATGCATCACGTTGGTGCTTTGTTGGATTCTGAAATGTCACTGTTTGCAGCCCGCCATTGCCGCTTGCGGCTATATTTATTTTCTTATAATTATATATAATTTATAATTTAACAATATTGTAATTTCTACAAACAGTAATAAATCCATTTGGAGAGCAAAGCAAAAATCATATTTTTACACATATATTTTTTGCACATTTGCCATGTGCTGTTCCTTTCCACGATTGTAAGGAATGACTCCCTCTTCCTTACAATGTTATCACATGATAAAATTTGTTTACGGTGCCCTAGAAAAAAGGGTTGACTCATCTTACCCTGTTCTCCCCTACTGTACACCAATTCTATGCACCGTAGCATGAAGCACCATAGTGATATTATACATTGTTTGAACGCTATGACTCTCAGGAATCGATACATGTAAAACATTCTATGAAAAAATGGGTTTTGTGCAATACTGCATTTGAGTAAATATTACTATGTATCATATCATAATGATATAAAATGCCCCCCCGCGTGAATCCGTGCCTCTGTACCTTGAGGTCTAGTTTACACAAGGATGGCAATATCCCGACCCATCATAAGTGGCCTTGAAGTATTGGCAAGAACCCATAGTAATGGCATATCCATGTTGTTTTATTAATAATACTTTTGGTAGATGTATAATCCAGCTCATACATAACCAAAGAATTAGAAACAAACAGTTTGCAAACTTATTTTCTGGTGGATCCCATGTGCTGGAAGCTGTTTGTCTTGTCAAAAGGTTGACACACAGTGGCATGTTCATGAGACTCATCTGGTTAATTAGAGCCCACCTATGTGTCTGAGTGACCTGTTCTGAGTGACCTATGGGTCTGAGTGACCTATGGTTCTGAGTGACCTGTTCTGAGTGACCTATGTGTCTGAGTGACCTGTTCTGAGTGACCTATGTGTCTGAGTGACCTATGTGTCTGAGTGACCTATGGTTCTGAGTGACCTATGGTTCTTGAGATAAGCAACCGCGGGGATTTAGGGGAACCGGCTTTGATTGACAATAACTCGAGCTTTACCATTTCACCACTAGATGTCACTACTATTCTTTCATTCTAACCTCAAGACTCAAGGCTCAAGACTGATTTAGTGATAAAGGAAAGAAAATATTGATGGTAAACATTTCCCACTAAATCTGACCTTGTCAGAAACATACAACCAATTGTCAGAATAAATAAACCAGACGTTCAATTTTATCCTGCAGTGCTGAATATTCTGACTCTGTGTTACAGGAGATTTGATGTGTCTATTATGATCAGTCATACAGTGCCTTCCGCCACCCCTGGTAAGGCTGAGTACAAAGAGGTAGGGAAAATCTATAATAAAAACACAAACAATGTGGAAAAACCTTAAAGGGAGCACATTTATTACCATAAAGAAATACAAAGTATTTTTTTTCCAAAGAAAAACATATGTCCAAATGATTGGCACTCATAAAATATCAGAGAAACAAAATGTAACTAATACGTTCAACCTCAACCTCTTTAAGTTAATGAGAGTGTCTCATAGCTTAAAGCATTAAAACAAGATTTTCCGTTTCACAAAGGTCTAAAAGTAGAGGCCAAATGTCCTTGTAGTGGAGCCGTTAAGCTCAAATTTTCATAACAATTCTATGATAAAAGCATCACATTTGGTAGAGAATCTGATCAGATTTAGAATCGTAGGCACCTCGGATTTGGCCTCCGGGAGCCAAGACAGCCATTTTTTAAAATGACAGAGAAATATGGATTGTATTAGGTGGAAAAGGATAGAACAACTAATAGTTACCACCATTCCACCATTGTGCCCTTGAGCAAGGAACTTAACCCTGACTTGTCTCTGGGGGCAGTTTGACTGGCAGTTTTTTTTAAATTTAATTAGTATATTTAGTATTTAGTTTTGTTAGTTTTTCTTATCTTCTACTGTCTCTATTGTACAGTGGAGTTTTGTTATATGTTTATACTTATATTCAGGGGCGCCTTAATACCACCCGAGGCCCCTGGGCTATATGTTTTTTAAGGCCCCCCCTTCCCCACCGCAAATATTAATTATGATTAAATGATACCCGGCCCGCGATCTGACCCGACACATAGCGTGCGCTTTTGGTTAATAACATGCAGTGTGAACAGAAAGCCCTCGAATCACGTCCGCCTACCCATGACCTCGCTTATCAAAAAGGCTAACCTACTGCACGAAAACAAGCGTTGAACTTGTACAACACTGGCTGTAGGCTAAGTTAAAAGATGGGTACACATATATACACATTTAAAAGCTTTTCAAAAGTGCATGTGTTTGTCGTGTCGGGGGGTTCCCAGGAGTTTTTTTGAAATTCTGTCTACTTAACACACCAGTTTAATGCAGTTTGGGAGGGACAGAAATACTTTTAGCCTACAGAACAAGCTGGCTCATGTGACGTGAACATGGCTACCTTATGCATTATCACTACACTACATGGAGACATATCTCACGTTAACAATGGAGAAAACATAACATAGACTATTATATGTGCGAATGGGTTAGCACAAACTTAGATTTTGGTGAACGGAGATGCAGATCACTAATTCATTTATTTGCGCCACAGCCTATGTTCTGCGTTCACTCCAATGAGACAAGTAAAATACATGTTTTTAAAGCCGTTTCATTTCCAGGCAATTTGCTACGATATTTACCTGCTATGCCTTCTGTTTTCATGGACAGTTACAGGAATCCACGTCATTCGTTTATCGTTGCTTCAACTCTCCAGAGTTTGTATGATAAGTTTGTCAGTCAGTTTCAGCCTCTCCTCTAGCTCCTCTACACCCGTTAGGATTTATTACGTTTTGTTACATTTTGTTACACTCTAGAATTGGAGAAGACAAAGGGGGCCTCTGCATGGATGTAGATGTAGAGCAGTACGATGTGCTTAATTATTTAGGCTAGCTCCAGAGTAGGCTAATGACGCCGCGAATACGGACACGCCGTTTATTATTATTGATTATCATTATTGTAACAAACTGTAAGGTTGTCTCAAAATGGTCTTTATTGGTTACGCACCCAATAACACGAACGTCATAAAACAGGCAACACAAGGGAGGTCAATTAAACAAGCACGATACACAAACAGGGTAGTCACATACAATACACGGGGTAAACACATGAGGTACAACACAAAGAAAGACCATACCAGCTAACACATACACAACAAGGCAAACGCCACTACTCATACTACAACCAACATCAACATTATACACACACACACGCACAGCATTATGGGAGTACAGTCATACAGCTAGGCTCAGATCATTACACAGCCCCCCGAGACTTAGTCCATGTCCCCTTGACTCAAGTCTTACCCTACGTCAGTCCATGAGCCTGGCTGGGACGCGACGCTGTCTTTGTGGGCGCCCCGCTGTCGCGTCGGTGACTTCCGGTGAAGGCTGCACGGTGATCGGTGTTAGAGCCACAGCTCCATTGTCACCACGTTCCACAGAGTCAGTGTCAAAGTCTCCACGACCCTCAGCTGAGGCCAGGGGTCGATACGGGGCCAGTCGATCACGGTGGAGAGCCACAACTCTCCGACGCTTAATCAGTCTCACACGATAGACCACATCAGACAGCTTCTCTAAGACATCGCACGGCCCGACCCACTGGCTAGTGAGTTTCGGGGAAATGCCTTTCTTTCTCTCCGGGCAGTACACCCACACTTTATCGCCGGTCTGGAACTCCTGGCCGCGACAGCGCGTATCGTAAGCTCGCTTTTGACGCATTCCAGCTTCACTCATAGCCTGCCGGGCCAACTCATGTACTCCTTTGAGTCTCTCGCGTAGCTGCTTGTAGTATTCCAGCCCTGGCTTACCTCCAATCTCCGCCTCCGGAGGCGAACCGAACACCAAGTCCACCGGCGTGCGTAGCTCTCGACCGAACATCAGAGCTGCCGGTGTGCATTTCGTTGACTCTTGCACCGCTGTGCGATATGCCCATAGCACCAGGGGCAAGTGTAAGTCCCAGTCCTTTTGTCGGCGGTCGGCCAATATGGCCAGCTGCACTGCTAGCGTCCGGTTAAACCGTTCGACCAGCCCGTCGCTTTGTGGATGCAGAGGTGTCGTTCTCGTTTTCCGGATGCCCATGCGCTGGCAAACCTCAGCAAACACCTCCGCCTCGAAATTCCGCCCTTGGTCGCTGTGGAGCTCCTCCGGTGCCCCGAACCGGCAGAACATCTCAGTGACCAGTCTGTCCGCTGTCGTGTGGGCGCTCTGATCTGGCACTGCATACGCCTCCGGCCACTTAGTGAAATAGTCCATAGCTACGAGCACGTAGCGATTTCCCCGCTCTGTGACTGGCAGTGGGCCCATGATATCGACGGCTACCCGCTCCATGGGAGCCCCGACTGCGTATTGCTGCAGCGGAGCGTGCGAGCGTCGCGTGGGGCCCTTCTTCGCTGTGCAGGCGTCACAGCAGTGAACATGCAGTTCAACGTCCAGCCTGCATCCCGGCCAATAGAAGTGGCTTCTCAGCCGACGAAGAGTTTTTGCGATGCCGAAATGAGCCGCCCCCACAGCCCCATGTACCTGTTCCAGTACACGGGCTCGTAATCCAGCAGGAACCAGCAACTGGAAAATGTCAGATTGTCGATCGGGGGCTCGCCAGTGTCTATACAACAGTCCTTGACGTGCTACTATTCCCGGCCACTGTGAATAAATCGCTTTGGTCTCTGGATCGAGTGCTGATACGTCAGTCCATGGCGGTCGCTGACCGGCTTCGATCCATGACCACACTCGGCCAAGCGTGGCGTCCTCCGATTGCGCCTTCCGGATCTCCTCCCTCGACATCACGTCCACCGGTGACTGCGCGTCCATGGCCTCAGCTGCCGCTCTGCAGTGCTGTGTTGTGGCGTTGGGCTGCGGTGTGTTGTCTCTCTCGCTGGCGTGAAGCTGGCGAGCGGTGGCTCTCTTGATGGCGTGGCGCTGGCGAGCGTTGAGTCTCTCGCTGGCGTGCTGTTGGCGAGCGTTGACCCTCTCGTTGGCGCGACGCTGGTGAGCGTTAACAACAGCGACTCTCTCTCTCTCTGCCAGCGGTGATGCAGCCTGTAGCCGACGAGCGGGCTCCGGTTGAGCCGCGGCCAGGCTCCTCTCCTCCCTCCGGTGGCAGTGCTGGCACTGGTCTGCTGCACACGGACGCCTGGACAGGGCGTCCGCGTTGCCGTGAAGGCGACCCGCCCGGTGTCGAATCTCCATGTCGTAGTCCTGGAGCGCCTCCAGCCAGCGAGCCAGCTGGCCCTCTGGTTCTTTGAAGTTCAGCAGCCAGGTGAGCGATGCATGGTCCGTTCTCAGCAGGAACCGTTTGCCGTAGAGGTAGGTTCGGAAATGGCGCACTGCCACCACCACAGCCAACAGTTCTCTGCGGGTCACGCAGTAGTTCTTCTCCGCTCGGTCCAGTGAGCGGCTGAAGTATGCGACCACCTGCTCGCCCTGCTCGCCTGCTTGAGAGAGGACGGCGCCGACGCCCACATCGCTGGCGTCGGTGTCCAGGATGAAAGGCAGTTGAGGGTCAGGGAAAGCGAGCACTGGGGCCTCACATAGCGCCCTCCGCAGCCGCCGGAATGCCGCGTCGCACTCTCGCGTCCACTCGAAGAGCTGGCCTTTGTGCGTCAAACGATGCAGCGGGCTGGCGACTGTAGCAAAGTCCCGGATGAAACGCCGGTAATATGACGCCAGGCCCAGGAAGCTCCGCAGCTCAGCACCATCGCGCGGAACAGGCCAACGTCTCACCGTCTCCACCTTAGCTGGGTCGGTGGCCACTCCGGCGGCCCCCACGACATGGCCCAGGAATCCGGTTTGCCTCCGGAACAGGTGGCACTTTTTCGGGTGCAGTTTGAGCCCAGCACCCCGTATGGCGTCGAACACCTTTTCCAGATGTCCTATGGCACCGGTGAAGTCTGTTGCATGACACAGGATGTCGTCCAGGTAAACCACGCAGCATGTTCGTGGAATGCCCGCCAGGACACGCTCCATCAGCCGCTCAAAGTTCGCTGGCCCGTTGCATAGGCCGAACGGAAGTACCCGGAACTGCCACAGCCCTTGCCCGATGGTAAACGCTGTCTTCGGCCGAGCTTCCGGGGCTAGTTCAATCTGCCAGTAGCCACTGCGTAAGTCCAGCGAGCTAAACCAGCAGGAGCCGGCAATGCTGTCCAGCGCATCGTCAATGCGGGGGAGCGGGTAGGAGTCTTTCCGGGTTACCTGGTTGAGGCGCCTGTAGTCAACACAGAACCGCCACGAGCCGTCCTTCTTCCGGACGAGTACAGCCGGCGCAGCCCAGGGACTACTGCTTGGCTCTATCACTCCTGCCGCGGCCATTTCCTTGATCTTTTCTTCAGCTGCTTGTCGTTTGGCGAACGGTAAGCGATGAGGCTGAAGTCGGATGGGCCGAGCATTTCCGGTGTCGATCTCGTGTTGGACCAGGCTCGTTCGGGTGCAGTCCTCATCTCTTGCAGCGAATATGTCGGTGTACGCTGCTAGTAGTCTCCGCACCTGGCTACCCTGTGCTTCACTCAGCCCCTCACAGCTACGAGTGCAGAGTTCATTTACGGCTTGCCTTGTCTCTACAGAGGGCCGCGCTCTCTGAATGGAGAGTAGTGATTGCTCAACCCGCGCTCCTGGCTCCTCTCTAGTGGGCGTGAGCTGAGCAGTGGCGAACTCAGCAAGCGGACCTGGACGAGACCTGTTGTTTTCGCGGGCTTGAGTTCCGCGGGCTTGTGTGGGGAGGGGCGGAGACTCAGCAAGCGGACCTGGATGAGACCTGTTGTTTCCGCGGGCTTGAGTTTCGCGGACTTGTGTGGGGAGGGGCGGAGTCTTGGATGGCGAGCACTCTTTGCGAGTTTGCTTCCTGCGGGCTTGTGTGGAGCGAGTTGGAGAGTTCTTCGTCGCGCCAGCTCTCCGCACTTCATGCTCTGTTTTCCCCGCCGTGTGCAACACTACGCTGCTCGTCCCTAAGTGTAGTGTGAACCGGGAAATGTCCACCACAGCCCCCCATTTCTCTAGCACGTCCAGGCCGAGAATGCAATCATCCTGAATGCTAGCCAACCAAAGCCGGCGGCTCGCCGTCTCACCGTTGATGCACACGCACACCACCTTTTGTCCATACAGTTCCGCTCGCTCTCCGGTAACTGTTGTGATGCGCGTTTTTGTCTTTTCCCAGCCTCTGGGTCTGGCTACCAGCGTGCCGGGTAAGAGACCGGGGTGCACAAGCGAGATGGTGGAGCCAGTATCGATCAAGGCGCGACACCGAGTCCCATCTAGCGTGCAGTCCACATACAGTCCTCTGGTTTGGCCGAGCCGGCCCAGCCGTATGCAATCCATAGCCCCTCCCGCCGTGCCACCTTCTTCTAGTAACTGGGGTGCGAGCGTGAGGGGTGCCGGGGCTGGGCAGTACCACGCGATGTGTCCCGGCTCGCCACACCGGTGGCATCCGTCTCCGCTGGCCGGCCTCTTCCACTCGCGTGGGCGCCGTTGTGGTGGCTGTGCCGTGGTCTGCCGCGTCACCTCCATCGATGTCTGGCGTACGCAATGCCGCGACTCTGTTGTGCGGAAGATGTTTTCCACCCGTTCGGCTTCCGCAAGCGCCACGGACAGGGAGCTGGGGGCGCTCAGGCGAAGGTGTTCTTATAGCCGCTCTGGGTGGATGCCTCGCACGAACGCTTCCAGTGCCATCTCTTCATGTAGACCCTGGCTGTACGTTGGGTAGCCCCGCCGGGCATACAGCTGCAGGTCAGCCGCGAACTTGCCCAGCCTCTCGTCCTTGTGTCGCCGTCTGGAAGCGAGTTGTTCTCTGGCATCGCTGATGAAGATTCTCTGGCCGAATCGTCGTTGCAGAGCTGCTTCGATTGCGGTCCAGCTTACTTGCTCCGCCGGTGGCAGATCGATCTTCTAATACTTGTAGCGCTTCCCCTTCCAGGGCCAACGCCACCTGTACGCCCGTTCTCTCCGCCGACCAGCCATTCAGCTCGGCTGCCAGCCGGACCTGTACCAGGTATGTCGCCAGCGGCCTTTCGCCATTGTAGTGGGGCAACTTTGCGCTGGGGCGCCCTTCTACCGCCGCCGTTGCACCGAGGACCGGCCGGTTTCCATCGCTCCCGTGTGGAGCGGGTTCAAGTGGCGGGATGCTGCCATCAGCCCGGTTCGTTTCCTCCTGTGGCCGGGGGCGGGTCTCTTCATCACGGTCACGCTGCAGGCTGGCTCCGTCTGCTGGGCTCAGCAGGTGGCCATGGGCGAGCGTGCTGTCGAAGAGCCGTCTTGGCAGGAAACTCATCATCGTCAGGTAATCAGTTGCAGCTTTCTCCTCCCGTCCAGTAGGGGTCGTCATCCCACTTCTGACACCAATGTAACAAACTGTAAGGTTGTCTCAAAATGGTCTTTATTGGTTACGCACCCAATAACACGAACGTCATAAAACAGGCAACACAAGGGAGGTCAATTAAACAAGCACGATACACAAACAGGGTAGTCACATACAATACACGGGGTAAACACATGAGGTACAACACAAAGAAAGACCATACCAGCTAACACATACACAACAAGGCAAACGCCACTACTCATACTACAACCAACATCAACATTATACACACACACACGCACAGCATTATGGGAGTACAGTCATACAGCTAGGCTCAGATCATTACATTATTATTATTAGGAGGCCCCTCATTGGTCGAGGCCCCTGGGCTGAAGCCCAGGTAAGCCCCTGCATTAAGGCGCCAGTGCTTATATTTACCATTTCTGCTGTAAGTGCATGTTGTGTGTGATGTCTGTATGCTACTGAGACCTTGAATTTCCCCTTGGGGATCAATATCAATATCTATCTATCTATCTATCTATCTATCTATCTATCTATCATATGTAAGTCACTTTGATAAAAGCGTCTGCTAAATTAATAAATGTAAATGCACTACAAACAACTGGGCACACTTAATCTAGCACGTCACTATCTCTCTCCTCCTTCCCTTGATTTAACTTTGCTTTAACTTTTATCCTATTCCATGCAAATGTAGCAGGGGTAATTATGCTTCCCTGAATTTCCCCATCGTTTCTACAAGTTCTGTGGACATATTTTGTAGATTCCCACGCCTCTGAGGTACAGTAGGTTGTAGGGGGGTGTGGCTTGGGTGTGGCAGGGGTTGGTTCCCACGCTGAAGACCCCTTAGGTGTTCATGTAGCCCCCTCCTCTGCCTCTTTTGCTACTTCTTGAATTTCCCCATGGGGATCAATACATTTATGAATATGTGTGAAGAATTACATAGATTTATGGAAAAATGTGACTATTAGTTTCTGCTTTCAATCCCTTTTCATCTAACAAAACCCTTTTGTTAGATGAAGGCACCTGCAATTCTAAATCTGACCAGACCCTCTTTGTGAGTTTTTCTACGAAATGTGATGATTTTATCACAAACTGATCAACTTTTGTGCTTAAATGCCCCACTATAGTCATTCTTTAACAAGGCAAAGAAGAGAGACAACACAATTCAATTGGAAAGTGAAATCTCTCTTAAGTCAGGGACTAGCACTTGAAATTGCCATAAGTACATTTACAATAACCAGGAAGTTTCAATAACCTGGAACAGAGAGAAGCTTGGCAGGACAAGGACACATGCTTATCCTGCCCCCACGCACAGTGAGGAGGATGGTAAATGAGAGGCAAAACAATCCATTAGATATATAAAAACGTAGCATCTTGGAGTCACCAAAAAAGAAAAACTACAGAAGTGACCACCATGTTAATGTTATTTAAAATGCATGCCTATCGTGCCATTTATTTACAGATGTAAATGGCAATCATTTGCCAAAAATCAAATCAAATTGCCATAGACAGACAGTATTTTAAGATAGAAGGCCTTCACCATCCACGATACATTTCAATTATGTTTCTATCATTTAACTCCTTGATGGTGTTATACTCAAAACTGCCCCCATGTCGGCCAGTTTTATAGTTTTGTGGTGTCTTTTCAAAGTAGTGATCCCAGTTCCCATGCCTGTCTGCTCCGAACCCAAACACTCTGACCTGAAAAGAGAAGATCTTTCATTTATGTGTATACATCTGACTTTATTTAGAGGTATTGTCATGGTCATTTATGTGTATACATCTGACTTTATTTAGAGGTATTGTCATGGTCAGCAGACCAGGAATGCAGATTGGACCCAAACAGATAACATAGGATTTTCAAGTTAGGAAGTTTCTGAAATATGGCCCCTGTCCTTCTCCTGTTGGCAACATCCGTGATCTTCCTGCTGTTTGCTAGGTTAGGGATGGGGGCCTACGCCAAAGATCTATTTCGACCTCTCTCTGACCGTCACCACGGTCTTACTACGAATGATGCCATTCAGCTACCTGTCGCGAGACCCTTATATAAAAATTGTCACATGTGACTGACCGGAGGCAGGTCCTGCTGCATAAAGCGGATGCCAGGACGTTGCTCTTCCTCTGTTGCCTGGACGCTTCGGTTTTTTCGTGAGTCCCGGTAAGTTACAAAACTTGGGAGATCTACGATCTGTCACGTTAAAGCAACACACAAAGAGTTTTTTGTACCTTAAAATAATGTTTCCAAAATCGTTTCAGTGGTTCATCAACTCGTAATTGGGTGAACAGCACTTTCTGCATTCGCTTCGCGGCCCTCTATCGGCTATAACCGCACTATGTAAGTTTGCCGGATCGGGTAGCTGCGACGGAGTATTAGGGCCACACATGAAGGAAAAAATATTTTTGCCATGACGAGATTAAACTCGCCATGTCGACATTAAACTCGACATTTCGAGAATAAAGTTGAAATGTAATGTCGACTTTAATCTCAATGTATCGACTTTAAAGTCACGATGTCGACATTAAACTCGACATTTCGAGAATAAAGTTGAAATATCATGTCGACTTTAATTTCGACTTGTCGACATTAAACTCAACATTTTGAGAATAAAGTTAGTTTGGAGAGAGAACGACCGCTCGGGACGATTGAAAGGGAGGACGAATTAAACATTCCAGTTTTCTTCGACTGCAACAATGATTAGACATAGGCCTATATCATGTGAACAAAACATAAAACATTAACCTCGTTGCTCAGCCAAATACTTTCCTGTAGGTCCTTATCACGGAGTTACAGGCGAAAGTACGTCATTAGCGGTTTATTTATTTATTGTAGGCCTATTATTAAAGAGTGTTTTTCATCTAAAGGTTCAACTTCATGCTTATGCACTAGACTAGGCATACTAGGCGCTCTCCCCAATCCTAGAATTTCACATTGCTTGTTTGTAATGGATGCAAAACAGCCTATTGCTGAATGTCTAGGGACGAATGAAGCTGTCCTCTTCCCGACCACCCCATGTAGGCCTGCTAGTAGCCTACATGCGCACATATGCACACATAGTGCATAAATAAAGTATACATGCACACATATTCCCTCACGGGATCAAAATAGTATGCTTAAGCTATACCTGTGCTTATAGCCTCCTATGTTTATTGCAGGTGAGACATGGAAAAGCAGTTTAGGGAAATTAGTTTCGTGAACTGCGGTTCATGAAGGGCAGTTATTTGAATGTGCGGTGGCCTTACCCACGTAAAACAGAGTGAAATAGCATTTTGTATAGAAACATTATATCATTGGATACATGTATTATTCTAGCTATATAGCCTAAACGGCATAGTGCATGGTATTTCCAACCGCGAGATACAGCACTTCACGATGACGGCAATGAGTAGTTAACAGACAAGACGCAATCTATCTGAATATCTGCAATCTAGCAATCTATCTGAAATAACACCTATGATTTGAAGCCCATTATTCATGTAACATATTGTGTGTTAGTGTAGGCTAGCTTAAACTGTGTATGCTATGTTTAAACTGTGAGTTTAATGTCAGCATGTCGACTTTAAAGTCGACACGTCGAGATTAAAGTAGATATGATATTTCAACTTTATTCTCGAAATGTCGAGTTTAATGTCGACATGGCGACTTTAAAGTCAACATGTCGAGTTTAATCTCGCCATGGCAAAAATATTTTTTTTCTTCATGTTTGGCCCTAATACTCGTAGGTAGCAGATCTGTAGTTCGATGGAATGAGACATGAGAAACTACAAATTTGACTTGCATCTGATGTCGCAATACATCATACTTTCATAAAATCATGCAACATATTCTACATTGTCTGTGGACATTGTTATTTGCAAAGCTGGTGCTGGATAAACAAATAGTGCGTGCGACAGAGGAAAAGTTCTTTGGTGTTGCTTTAAGTCGTGCAGGCGCTTTAAGCCCCTGAGGATTGTTTCAAGTTTTCCCGTTAAGGTTTTTTACTGTTTTTCCCTGGTTAACCAACCTTGTTTGTGTGTGCAGGAGAAAAGTACTGGTGAAAGAGCGCGAAGCACGGTAAGACGAAACATTTCTACCCTGTTTTGAATGCTTTGTATATTGATATCGTAGGCTCTGGAGGTAAACACTAAGAACACAAGGCTGAAGTAATAGGCTGACTCCCCTCCGCGGCAGCAGTTGGGGTGCGCCGTAACAGCCCCCACACGCGTCTATGTGAATTGTGCTGGGTTTGTTAGATAGTCACTTTGTTTATTAAGATAATGCCAATGAGCATGGCTGCCGGGAGCGGTCGTTAATTTCTGTTCCGCCTTGTATAACCCCCACCCACGTTCGCGTGAATTGTGCCGGGTTTGTGCGTGAGATATTGAATTTGTTCATTTAAGATCATTTCAATGAGCATGGCTGCCAGATGGGGTTGTTCATTTCTGTTCCGCCTTGTATAACCCCCACCCACGTTCGCGTGGATTGTGCCGGGTTTGTGTGTGAGATAGTTAATTTGGTTATTAAGATAATTCCTATGAGCATGCCTGCCAGGTGCGATCGTTAATTTCTGTTCCGCCTTGTATAACCCCCACCCACATTCGCGTGGATTGTGCCGGGTTTGTGAAAGTAGTTACTTGTTTATTAAGATAACTCCAATGGGCGTGGCTGCCGGGTGCAGTCAGTAATTTCTGTTCCACCGTAAAGAACCCCGCCCAAGGTCGCATGAACTGGACTGGGTCTGTCGGTGAAGTTATTACTTTGTTTAATATGGTAAAGCAGTAAGCCTTGTTATTAGTGTAGGTATATCATTTAGTTGGTTATGCAGAGCCTAGGTATTTTTCTATTGATTGACTGTAGCGAATAAATAAATAAATAATAAATAAATAAATAAATAAAAGCAAACTTCAGTCCGTTGGCCACTGTACGCAGTAGGCCGGACAAAAAAAAGAAAAAGGGGTTGATACGCTTACTGTACACAGTAAAGCTACATTTACTGGTCCCTTGACGGCTGTTCGCAGCAGGTTGGGCCATTGATAAGTTTGGTGTCTGTTCCACATAGCTCAGCAGCATCTGTCTTGATTCCGTTGGCTACTGTTCGCAGTGAGCAGGGTAAACAGTTGTTGGGGCTGCTATTGCTGTATACACTTACACCATATTGAAGCGTGAGCATCCTGATTGCTGAGATGGCATCCTATATGTGCATCTTTTGCGGCGCGGCCATGGACTTACGTGATGGCCACCAGGACTGCCCTGGGTGTTTAGCCAGGGCTCATCTCTTGGGAGATGTCAAGAACCCACGTCCCGCCGCACTCCACTTGCCTCTCGAGGAGAGGGCTCGTAGGGCTGGCCTGCAGGCAGCACTTGTGTCCCGGACGGACTCCTCTTCCACTCAAGGAAGGCAGTCCTATGAACCAGAGGGTAAGTCCCCGAAAAGTAGACACAAGTTGTCCCATGAGCCTCATAAGCACAAGAGGAGGAGAACCGCAGACTCCTCCGCGCTCCCTCCAAGTTCTCCCGTATATTGAACTCTCTCACGATGAGGGCATCTCTCACCCCTCAGAGAGTAGCCGGGATCCAGGCGACCCTCCGTGTCTTTCAACAGAACAAGCGTATAGAGCTGGTTTACTTTCAGAGGATGTTGGGGTTGATATCTGCTCTGCCAATGGTGGTCCCACTGGGCCTTCTAAGGACCTGACCATTGCAGTGTTGGCTGAATGCTTTTGGCCCTTACCCATGGAGGCACAGAAAGCTCAGGGTGACCCAGTTATGTTTGCAAGCCTTGCTACCCTGACGGGACGTCGGCTGGTTGACACAGGGAGTTCCTCTGCGCAGGGTACCTTCCAGATGGACGCTAGTGTCCACAGATGCCTTCCACACGGGCTGGGGAGCAGTCTGGGAGGGTCAGACGGTGAGAGGCCGTTGGGAACACCCGTGGGACAGAGAACACATCAATATCCTGGAGCTCAGAGCAATACACCTTGGCCTGAAAGCACTTCTTCCCTTTATACAGGGCAAGCATGCTCAGCCGTCTAGCATGTCAATCACCAGAGGGGCACAAGATCTCGGCGTTGCCTCAAGGCCACCTAGGGATTCCTTCTTTGGGCGTTCCCACACCTGGCCTTGTTAAGAGCAATTTATATTCCTGGTGTGCTGAACCAGGCAGCGGATCTCCTCTCCAGGTCAAGGGGAGTGGAGGTTGCATACAGAGGTGGTCGCAAGTTTGTTGGCACGCTTTGGCATAAGCCCAGGTGGATCTCTTTGCATCGAGGGAGACGACCCACTGTCAAATGTGGTTCTCCCTGAGCTATCCGTGCGGCCCGCTGGGGCTGGATGTACTGTCTCAAGAGTGGCAGGGAGGAATATTGTACGCTTTCCCTCCAATACCTTTGATTCCACTGGTACTGGAGAGAATACGCCAGGGCTCCTACCGAGTGCTGTTAATGGCTCCACGCTGGCCAGCGAGAAATTGGTTCCCGGCTCTCCTACGCCTTGTTCACGGCCAACCCTGGCCTCTGCCAGTCAGGGCAGACCTTCTCTCGCAAGTGGGAGGTCGAATTTGGCACCCCAGGCCAGCTGTCCTGCACCTGTGGGCCTGGCCCCTCCTCAGCCCCTGCCTCAAGGGCTGAGTGAGGCTGTGTTGGAGACCATAAGTAATGCTAGGGCACCCTCCACTCGGGCAAATTACCAGCAGAGATGGAGGTTATTCTCTTTATGGTGTGAAGACAGGGCTCTTGACCCAAAGACCTGGTCAAATGGAAAAGCCAGCACCCTAAGGGTTTATGCAGCCGAGATCTCTGCATTTCATGATTTGATAGGGGGCCTGTCTGTCGGGAAACACTGTGTGGTGTCACAATATTTAAAAGGTGCAAACCATCTACGTCCAGGCAGGTGTTTGAGGGCCCCATCTTGGGACCTTCCCTTGGTATTGAGGTCTTTGACCACAGCCCCATACGAGCCATTGGGGCAAGCTGATCTTAAATTTTTAACACAGAATACGGTGTTTTTACTGGCCTTAAGCTCTATTAAGAGGGTGAGCGAGCTGCACACACTCTCTGTGAGTGCTGAGTGCATAAGGTGGAAGCCTGAAGATGCAGCGGTGTCGCTTTGGCCGAATCCATTCTTCCTTCCCAAAGTGCTAAACCCTCAGTCAATTAATATGGCTATTGAACTGGAGGCATTTCACCCTGAGCCAGCCTGTCAGGCAGGAGTGGCTCTTAACACATTATGCCCAGTCAGGGCTTTGAGAGCCTATGTGGATCGTACACAGCAGCTGAGACGTGATCACACACAGCTTTTTGTATGCTATGGAGCTAAGCAGCTGGGTCACCCAGTCTCGAAACAGCGTGTGTCCCACTGGTTAGTGGACACTATTGCCCAAGCTTATGCCGGGAGGGGTTTCCCAGTTCCTGGGGGCCTGGTGGCTCACTCCACACGTAGCATGGCCACCTCGTGGGCAGCTTTGAAAGGGGTTGTTCTTGCTGACATTTGTGCGGCAGCATCCTGGAGTACTCCATCTACTTTCGCCAGGTTTTATAGAGTTAATGTGACATCCACCACGGTCCGTGTCACTGTTCTCATGACGGCTGCTACGCAGACTAGTAAAGAGGGATCCTCGGTTCCTCGCGACATTGTTGGTACTAGTCATCCGTAGTAAGACCGTGGTGACAGTTAGAGAGAGGTTGAAATAGATTGTAAGTTATGACCATAACTATGGATCTATGAGACCGAATGATGACCGTCACCCTCAAACAAACCGAAGCGTCCAGGCAACAGAGGAAGAGCAACGTCCTGGCATCCGCTTTATGCAGCAGGACCTGCCTCCGGTCAGTCACATGTGACAATTTTTATATAAGGGTCTCGCGACAGGTAGCTGAATGGCATCATTCGTAGTAAGACCGTGGTGACAGTCATCGGTCGATCTCATAGATCCATAGTTATGGTCATAACTTACGTTATCTAACTCTTGAAATGTAACTCATTCATAGCTCATTACTGCATTTCTATGTTTATTTATCCCTTTAAAGGTGCCATGTGTAATGTCCGCCAAAAAATCAATTCATACTCCACATTCCATAAAAAATGGGTGCAGTATACCTCCAGAAAGTGAGTTAGTCTACCCTAGAGTAACAACCGAGACACGTGTATTGCAGTTTGGCTGGTGGTTTTGTTGCCCGCATACCGCCTCCAATGGCTGAAACTGGTATTATGACACCTGTTGGGCTGTGGCTAGTAATTTAGCATGCTAATTTAGGTTGATATCCCTGCAGCACTATACCTTGTCATTTTTTAAATGACATCATCGCCCTTATTTCTTCTCATTCTTTTGATGCGTGTAGCACATTTTTTGGATACTTTTACCTCAATTTTTACACATGGCACCTTTAAATCTTTAATTCCTGATTCTTTCAATCTTCTGATTCTTTTTGGTAGAATTAAGTGCAGTATTCAAGGTAACAAGGACAACAAAGTTGGACAAAGTCTCTGTCCAGGGTAATGAATGTGTCCTTCTGCGCTGACTCTACAGTAATACACTGCTATACTACTGATCACACACGTTAACCATTAATTTATAACTAATATGTTTATGTATTTGTGTCTGGGCCCAGTTCACCGAAAGCATCGTAAGCCTAAGTAGGCATAGGTCATAAAGCCCCTCTTACGAACATCTTAAGATTTGTGGACTGTTTCCCGAAACCATTGTTGCTTGATAACGTTGTGAAAACACTCACAGACCTATGAGTGGCCTAGCTACTCGTTAATGTCTGAGAGCTTCGTAACAGCTACTTCTCACTGAGGTCACCAGCAGGACATAAAGGGAAATTACAACTAAGAATATAATGAATCAACTTACATTACCATTCTTTATTATATTTACTTGTATTGTATTATATTTTAGTGTGCAAAATATCATACATGTAATGCTCAATCAAGTAATTAAAATGGTCTGTATTACTGTAATGGATTAGGTCTTTATTAAACAATTTCTTATACTTAAAAAAAAGAAAAAGAAAAAAAGAATATTTTTTGGGGCTTTTTTGCCTTTATTTGGACAGGACAGTGGAGAGTGAGACAGGAAGCAAGTGGGAGAGAGAGATGGGGTGGGATCGGGAAATGACCGCAGGTCGGATTCGAACCTGGGTCCCCGTGGGCACTCGGACCCGTATATGGTACGAGCACCGTAGCCTGCTGCGCCACAGCGCCCCCAACAATTTCTTATTGTTAATCAATAAGTAATTTATTCTTGGTAAATCCTTGATAAACTAGTTGGTCTTGATGTTAGTTTATTGGTATACAGTAGGCTATGACTCAAAATAGAGAGTTTATACTCCTCATACACTGTCTGAATATGTGACTTATGACAGAATAGTAACGTATTATGAAAATGTATTAGAAGGCTATAAAGTTTCTATTTTCACTCATATCAATAACCTTAGATCAAGACCAATGATTAAGGCTTAAGGGTGGTTCAGGATTTTGGCCATACTGTAAGACCTCATTTCCAAGTTAGCAGGTTACATCGATTGTCTAGCGTTATAATTTGTTTGCCTCGGGTGTACTGTGGAGTGGGTAAGACTGTTTTTAGTGGCAGGCTAACACATACTGATGACTTACGCTAGCCTAGCAACTGCCAACTCTGCAACTAGAAGGACTGGATGAAATGTGTTGAAAACGGTTTCCACTGATAAATATCACACTTGCTTACTTGGAAATGAGGCCCTATGTCCAAAATCCTGTACCACCCCTTTAATAAGCCTTACTTGTTAGTCTTGATCTAAGGTTATTGATATGAGTGGAAATAGACACTTTATAACCTTCTAACACAGACCATTTAAGGATTTACCCAGAATAAATCACCTATTGAGTAAGAATAATAATTGGTGGTTAATGGTTAATAAAGTGTTACCCAACTGGAGACAATCACAGTACACAGATGAATTTGCCTTTATAGCTATTTATGTGCAATTCTGTAAGTAAAGAGCTTATGGCAATCATAAGGGGATAGTGAGGAGCTAAAGGAAATCATGCAGACCCTTTAGCTTGTATACCAGCATAGGCATATAAAATGACCACATGGCTCACCTGGTCACAGATATGAAGAGCCAGAACAACAGTCATGAAACCGGTGGATGGATACCCGCCATGTTTTTTCAGCCAAACATAGTGGACATAATTCATGAAAGTGGGATTAACAACCATCACCTGAGGAAAGACAAAAGAAACAATGTGTCTTTAAGGCAAAAATGGATGGAGTACACTGATAGATTGCTTGCCCTCAGTTCATTTGCATAATTACTGAAAAGTGTTTTTCAAAGAAATATTTTCCTTGTTTTCATTAAAAAACAATACATGAAGTGAATTTTTAGAAAATAAAACAAAACCATATTAATATTATATTCATCCTCATATGTATCAACTTCATAGATGAAGAAATTTTGCAAAATCAATGTACATAAAAATTCAACGAAATCTCCATTTGCCCATTTTTCTGATGTCCTGCAGTCACTGAGTGATATTCAAATGAGTTAACGCCGGTCATATTTAAATTTGCCTCTTAATTTTGAATATGATCGTCAACTCATTCAAATGACACTCAGCAATCGCAGGCTGACATCAACAAATATGATGTCATATTTGTTGGTAACACTTTACTTGTCGGGTGATTTCATTACACATGAAGACATTCGACTCACCATGTTTACATCTGCTTTTATTGTTGACATCACACGTGTGTACGTCCTAGGGGATATGACAGGATGAAATCATCAGTCATGTGTTCTGTTGAATTATTCACACATTTGTCAACTTCAGAAACAACATATTAATGAATCAGAAGCCCATTTTTCTCAGAGAAATTAGCTTATGTGCTGTCATATCCTTCACTTCTCTCTGTGCAATAAACAAAAAAATTCACTGAAGAAAAATAAGAACGTTACTCTAGCAGGGGCCTGTACTACGAAGGGAGCTTAACCTACCCAGATGTAACCCAGGGTTACTTTGTTAAACCGGGGTTGACAAAACCTGGTTATCTTTAGTGGTGTTAATCGGTACTACGACGCTGATTATGAAGTTGATTTGTTGAGCCGGGGTTAACCTCATTGGAGTTTGTGCGCGTTCACATAAAAGGGGCGGGTTGCCGCGCAAATCACCACTTTCAGTGATGACGCGTTCATCTTATTTTACGAATGGGGAATGAACAATTATTATGACAAGTTATGAGGAATTAAAACCCACTCTACGACAAAAATCAAATACGTCGGCAGTGAACAAAGCAAGCTGGCAAGGCTGTTGGCAACGTATTGCAGATCCTAAATGCCTAAAAGTAAAGTTTTATTTCCACATGTTCTTCACATACGGAGGATTAATAGCTTGCGGAATGTATTTAATGAGTTGAAATAATTAAATTACTTATTTTGAGTTCATAGAAATGCCTACAGATGCAACACAATTTAGAAGTGGGCAAATAGATTACAGTAATAAGGATAATTGAATGTTTAAGTAGCACCATTGACTGATTTAGTGTATGCCTAATCCTGTGAACATTTCAGATGCAACACCATTGCCAAACGCACATGGCAGCAGGTGAAAATGAAACACAAACACATTATTCAGAATAGTGGTTTATATAGTCATAGCTTGCATTAATATTTCTTAATTATGAAAACATGTAGGCCTATGATTATAGCCTTCACTTGGCAAATAATAGTGGAAGGCCGATTATGGAGGGGGTTGAGGGAGGCATTCGGTCGGATTCTGGTGCTGTGGAAATGTGTAGCCTTTATGTGCAGGGTACAGTAATATGACATTCAATTCAACAAGTTTGTTAAAATGGTGATTTTTATTTATTAGGCCTACTGTAGGCTATGTGCGATTTATTTTAGGCTATTCTTGCTCAGATGTTCAGCATACTGTAGGCCTATGTCCGATTTATTTTAGGACATACAGTATTCTTGCATCACCGATTGAATACATGAATGTCCACGTACGGGCATTGCTACGTCTTCCTAGATCATCTGACAAAGATAACGAATTCCCTCGGCTGACAATCTATATCTTCATAGAGAATATCGTCCGGGTAGGCTATATATATTTTCTGGCGGTCTCTAAAACCCCTCGCCCTGCGAAGAGAGTCCCTCACGATTTGCGCTCCAATGTCGTATGGATCATCCAGGTACGCCGACATGTCTCTTGAGAAATTGTTAGTGGAGGGGTGGTACTTATAAAGGGTGTGGTTAACGGAAACCTCGGGTTAACCAAGAACATAACCTGGTCGGAGCAGGTTTGAGATGCAGCGTAAATTGCCATGGCAGCATACCTCGGTTAAAACCTATCCACCTTTCGTAGTATGGGTTAATCGGGAAGTTACGCCACACGTGATCAAGTTACTCTCGAAGTTACCCAGATAAGCCAGAAACCCCGCTTCGTAGTACAGGCCCCAGGCCAGCTAATCCTTCTTCTATTTCTGTGAGCTGTTTTTGGCAGTTTGTAAACGGAGTGCATTAGCACCATCTGCTGGACTGAGGTGTAATGGCAAGTGTAGCCTCGTTCTGGCCGCCGGGTGAATAAGGTGAATTGATAACCGAAAATAGTCAATTAATTAGGAGAATACACATAACAAGTTTCAGTTAATGGGTCCATTCAGTACATCTGTGACCAGCACAGATCCTCACTGACGTTCATTTCAAGGAATCTGAAGCAGCTGACTCTCTTTACTGCTGTGCCTCTAATGTAAATGGGGGTCTGCTCCTCTCTCTGCAGCCTCCTGTAGTCCACTATCAGTTAGTGGTTTTTTTTTACCGCCGGCGTACGGTGCAGGTGCCCCAGCCAGTCGTGCAACTCTGTCCCAAGGATCCACACATACACGTGTTTTATGAAAATACAAAAATAGAATTTTATTAAAGAGCTTTTACTGTTTCCTTGAAAAGTGTTGCACAGGTTTAGTCATCAGTAAACACATGGGGGGAAGATAAATTATTACGCCCTAGTGTACCGCCAGCTGAGCCACCGAGAGAGGCCACACTAACAGGCCAGTCTCTACACACGTGAAATGGGAACAAAACCTTTAAGGCAGCACACAATAAGAGTTCCAACTACTAATACACTGCAATCTTACATCCAAGGCAATATTCAGGTAAGGTCTAAAGTCGCTATTGAGCTCACACTCTCACACCGTAACACTCGGGTGAATTCAAACAGAAGGAGACCGGCTGCTCTGCATAAGCTAATATCGGCTACCTGGGTTGGCCAGTAAGGGGCATGCTAAGGTAAGGGGAGTCCTGTTCACCCTGTACACATCTGACTTCTGCTACAACACCGAGTCATGCCACATGCAGAAGTTTTCTGATGATACTGCAATTGTGGGGTAAGTCAGGGACGAGCAAGAGGAGAAGTACAGGAGCCTGGTGGAGGACTTTGTGCAGTGGTGCAAACTCAATCACCTTTAACTCAACACTTCAAAGACCAAGGAGATGGTGGTGGATTTCCGCAGGTCTAAGCCCGCTCTGCTACCAGTCTCCATTGATGGGGTCAATGTGGAGGTGGTAAGCACCTACAAGTATCTGGGTCTCCACCTGGACAATAAACTGGACTGGACAGACAACACTGATGCACTCTACAAGAAAGGACAGAGCAGGATGTACTTCCTGAGGAGGCTGCGGTCCTTCAATGTGTGCAGCAAGCTCCTTAGGATGTTCTACCAGTCTGTTGTGGCCAGCGCCCTCTTCTATGCAGTGGTATGCTGGGGAGGAAGCACAAAGAAGAAGGATGCTGGGCGACTTGACAGGCTGGTAAGGAAGGCTGGCTCTGTAGTTGGAGCTGAACTGGAGTGCATCACTTCAATATCTGACAAAAGGACCCTAAACAAACTGATCAACATCTTGGACAATTAATTTCATCCACTCTACAGCACTATCAAAAAGCAAAAGAGCTTAATCAGCTGGAGACTTCGCTCACTGCCATGCACAACTGAAAGGCTGAGGAAGTCATTTGTCCCCAGGGCCATTGAACTGTTCAATGCTTCACTAAAGGGAAGAGGAGAGATAGACTTCTCTGCTTAGTCTGTCTGCCTCTCCACCCTCTCCATGTTTGAGTACTGACTGCCCACTACTGCTTTACTACTGTTTTACTACTGTTTTACTAATGTACACAGCCTAATGTTTTCACTACTGTTTTACTGCTACACTGTTTTTCATGCTATACACATGATCTATGGCTGCGGTCAGGCTTCTGCTACTATACTGAATGAATGAATGGCTATAACCCTATTACCTCAAACTGTTCTTGCACTGAAATAGCTTTTTTATTTTACCTTGTCTACATTATACTTTACTCTCCTATTTGTCCATATTATTTATGGTGGTCTCTAGACCTTACTCTTGCACTGTTGGACTAATGTTGGACTACTTTTTGCACCTTCATCATGACACTCACTCTCTTGAGCACCTTGCCATGCATACATAACTAAAGGACTATGGTTGGACTACTTTTGCACCTTCACCATGACACTCACTCCCTTTAGCACCTTACCAGTCCCGGCCCTGTCACTACAAGCGTCTTATGCTTGATCACCCTCAAGCACACTGGACTTTCTTAAATTTAATTTATATAGTGTATTTAGTATTTAGTTTTTGTTAGTTTTCTTATCTTTCTTATCTTCTACTGTCTTTATTGTACAGTGGAGTTTAGTTATATGTTTATACTCATGTTTACCATTTCTGCTGTAACTGCATGTTGTGTGTGATGTCTGTATGCTACTGAGACCCTTGAATTTCCCCATGGGGATCAATAAAGTATCTATCTATCTATCTATCTATCTATCTATCTATACAAACAAGCTTCAGAAAAATAACCGCCTCCAACCCGTGGCTCGCTATACAGACAGACCACGCTAAATCCCTCTAGCCACCAGGTCAGAGGGGAAATGAACAAAAGAAAACAAACTACAATCAACATACAGCGGGAGCTGTAGCCTACTCACACACACATACAATCACGCAAAATAATGGCTAAAAGAGAACAGCAGCTTGCACGGCGTAGCATGTAGGCTTGTAACGATGTTAAGCGACCATAATCGTAGACGGCTATATGTATCCTAACACCTCCGTTCAGCAGCCACACTATCCAACTAGACGCTTCGTCCACAAGGACTGGGGCGCATCACTCCATGAAATGTTTGGATAAACTGCCGACACGGGAAAACGTTCAAGAACGTCTCCATTCTTAACACAGGAACCCAAAACGCTACCACACACACACTCAATTGAGCTAGCAGCAGGGAAAGCTTCCTGGATAAGGACCCCAGGTGCTATACAGGTGCCTGTTCCTACCTGCCGTCCAATTACAACCCCAGCTAATGATGTAACAGGTCGTACGCTATAAAACAAAAGAGAAAGGGGGGGGGGGGGGGCAATAGACAAACAAGGTGCTCTGTCATAAAATAAATTAATTTATGAGTATATTTAGTGACTGTACACCCATCGGCCTGTAGATGGTGTTGAGCGAATCGTTGCTGGTAGAGGATAATACTGTCACACACACTCTGTCTCGCAAACACACACACACACACACTTGCATACACACACACGTACAGTACACATATATCCACACACATAGACACACACCCACACATCCACATGCACAGACACGCACACACATAAACACACACACACATACGCAGGCACACACACACACACACACACAAAGACACGCATGCATGCACACACACACACACACACATATCCACAGACACGCACACACACAAACACACACAGACACGCACACGCATGCACACACACAGACACAGGCACGCACATACTATTGGTATCGCCAATTATAACGGCCGATACATAATTACAAATTTAGTAAAGGAAAACGGAATATTCATCATTTTGGCTGCATTTCCAGTATTGGCATTACATAATTTGTCCACCAGATGGTGCAGGGTCTTGCTGCAAGACACACACGTTACTAAACTTGTTAGGGACCGTTTGGTATTTATGGAATGGACCACTGGAGGAAAATAGGGGAGGGTCATGTCTTTTTATTCTTTGTTGAGGGGAGGGTCACCCATTTTTTTTTATTCCAAGAGGGAGGGTCACCCAACTTTTGTATTCATGAACACAGGAATATTTGGGCCGGTGCCCAGGGCCTCGCGTCTGATGGGCCGCACCTGGCCAAAGATGACATTAAGCGTTTATTCTTTATTAACGCCTATTGTAGCCTAAGCAAAAAGCTTAACGTGGCTTAATGTCCTAAAACAACAATCAGTGATCACCAAATTTCTCTCATATTGTTCCTCATAATCACTAGAATCTTTAGGTTACCTGCACGTGACTGCATGTTTCTTCAATCTCCTTCACTGACGCTGGAAGGCTTAACGTCCCAAAACAACGATCAATGATCATCAAATTTCTTTCTCATATTTCTCCTCATAACCATCTATAAAAATATATCCCAAAGTTTTTTTTTGTCTTTTGGAGCACATCCGAATCCCAGGACATAACGCACTAATAGGCTCGAGATATAATTCAAAAGGGGACAGATAGGCCTAGGCTACTGCACTTAAAACTTAAAAAAATGAACCTTCCCGAATGTAATTCCCATTTCTTCTTGAAACTGAAAAATAAACCTGAGAATGTTTATCGGACATGCTTGGTTTTTACTGCAGGTATGTTACTCTTACACCAGCTTAATGTTATCAATAGGTAAAATAATGTTACCGTTAGCATTGGTTGAGTGATGGAGGCTAGTTTGATTGTTGGTGTATTTGTGAAAACATAAATGTGGTTATACCAAGCAAAGAGCAAACAGCAACCATAGCAATGGAGCTCTTCTCTAGGGTTGGGTATCGTTGGGGACGGACCATTGGTCCGACATCCCATTAGTCCGAAAAAAAGAAGCCCATTGGTTAGATGCATGGATACACAGTAGAGATGCATGGATGACTTAGGCTAACTGGCTGAGGATAAACCATGTGTATTGGCGAAAGTTCCCTTGTTATCGGTAAGTATTTCTCAATGTATTAATCCACTTAACCACTCTAAGACGGAAAGAAGGAGTCTCTACGTGTTTACTGTTGAACGACGATAGAAAACAGTGTGTTTTTACTTTAGGTACTGAATACTGACCAAGATACAAATCACACAGTTTCACTTTCTATTCACACGTGAACTGACCAACTGAAGCAACTGAAGGCCCGACACATAATTAACAACAAAGTTTCACAATGCACCAACAAATACCCCCCAAAGTTCAGTGCCCAATAGTCCCGACATCAAGCAGATGATTCAAACAGTCCAAAACACAAACGTGATCCCCGGAATAGGAAAAAGTTATTGCGCTTACAGTCTGTTGAGAAGTCGTTCGCCATACGGTTGCGAAACGCAATCTCACCAAAACACGCACGTTAGGAAAAAGGATCCTTTGCTTGCTGTAATCCAATGATTTCGGAAAAGAATGATAATCCACAGCGATCGCAGATACAGAGGAAGAATCACGATATGTTCAGCATGCAAGGCCTCTAACGCGCGTTACTCCATACAGCCGGCTTCACACAGGTAACAGTCAGCTGACATCAAATGTACATACATGGCATATTAAACAGAGAGAAAATAGGCTACTAATACCTTTTCATACAAACAACCATGTATAAAGGTGATTTTGGCAACCTTTACAATGCAAAATGAAATACAATAATGCAATTATAACATAGCCTAATTGTGCTATAATAAACAATCACCAAAAAATGAATCTAAATAATATTACATCTAAATCTGAGTCTAAATTACAATATGGAAAATGGCACTAACACCATGGATTAGGCAGGTCGGGTAAAGAAAAAATAACTAAATTGTTAATTGCCGGTGGGTCGTGGGTTAATGAAGGAGGGTTATGCTAAGTCATTAATGACCAAAACTTCACCTTCACTGTTCTCTATGCTGTGAATGCGTCTGTGGGCATATTTTGCGTGTCTCCTCCTCATACGTTATTTGGGATGCGCTAATTTGTGATGGGTTTTTTCGTCGGGAAGTTTTTTACACTGAAACACGTTTCAATGTTCGTTTGAAAAAAAAAAAGAAGTTTGTGAAATAAAGTGATTGTTTTACTTTGTAGCAGAATACTTTTTAGGGGGAAATGTAAATCTTAGCTGATTCGAGACCATATATGAGGGCAAGTTGAAAATGTGTAAACGTGAGCAATATGGTCAAACGAAAAGGCCATTAGGGTAAATATAGGCTAAGGGTAGATAGATAGATAGATAGATAAAGATAGATAAATACTTTATTGATCCCCAAGGGGAAATTCAGGAAAAAATCTAGTAGCCTAATACAAGCTGGCCCACATTATCCAGGGAAGGGTATTTTGGGTAGGGGAACGTTCACTATGGGTTAATGTTTCAGTTAGTAGGCCTATAGCTTGACATTAGTGAGGACATTAAACTCTGTGTGATCGATTTTGTTTAATTACCAATTAATGAACTAGATGTACCGCAGAGCGGTACAAAATATGACCGCCGCCCAGTCCAGCACATTTTTTCCACAAAAATAAATCACGCTGAAAGGCCTATATGATTCTAACTGTCTCACTAAATTGCATTATCCACACTCAATTCTCACTGATATCTGCTAGACAACAAGTACCAAAACATGATTAGTTCATAGATTTCACATGTAAAATTAATTTTATACAACCCCACCTCCATCTTGCCTGTTCATAATTCTGAGAAATTCTTGAATTGTGTGCATGTACATGTTTATGTTATGCGTGTGTGTGTGTGTGTGTGTGTGCGTGCTTGTGTGTGTGCCTGCGTATGTGCCTGTGCATGCAAGCGTACATATGTCTACTGTGTGAGTATGTGTCATACGTATGATTACTGTGAATGTATGTGTGTGTGTGTGTATCTGTTTGTGCACATGTGTGCACATGAAATGGGTTAACATGACCCCTGGAGGCAAACATACGGAAAAAAATGGTCATCCTAGGCCCTACAGTTCTCAAGATATTCACAGAGAACTGTGTCTGCCCTACCCTTCTTTCGGGGGGTCCAGTCCAGCGGGGGGGCTACAGATCAAAACGAAAAATTACGGTTCCATGCTATCCATCTGGGGGTACATGCCCACCAAGTTTTGTGTACCCCGGTCTTTCAGTGTCCCGGGAATCCTTGTTGGTGTACGTCACTAAATGTACACATAAATTATTTTATTGTAAGGCCCCCCATGAACGAAAGTACACAGAACTTGGCATGCATTCGGAGGGTGTCATAATGATCCTACACTTTTAATTTCGTGCAGTTTTGACCTTGTCAGCCAGAGATATTGTGATGAAAACACCTAATTTTTTGCTTTTTCATTTTTAACTAGGTGGCGCTATACATAAAATAAGTGGTAATGGGATGGGTTGACATGCCCCCTTAAGACCAACATACATAAAAAAGGTGGACCTCCTAGGCCCTACGGTTATCGAGATATTCACAGAAAACTGTCTCCGGCCACCTACAGGCCAGTTGGTGTATAGTAACATAAATTAATTTATTGTGTGGCCCCCCATGAACGGAATTCCACGAAACTTGGCGTGCATACAGAGGGTGTCATAATGATCCTACACTTCCAATTTTGTACAGTTTTGACTTTGTTAGGTCACAGATACCTTCAATTACAACACCTCATTTTTACTTTTTTGTGTTTAACTAGGTGGCGCTATACATGAAATGAGTGGTTATGGAATGGGTTGACATGGCCCCTTGAGATCAACATACCAAAAAAAAAAATGGTCCTCCTAAACCCTACGGTTTTCGAGATATTCACAGAAAACTGTGTCTGCCCTACCCTCCTTTCGGGGGGTCCAGTCCAGCGGGGGGGCTACAGATCAAAACGAAAAATGATGGTTCCATGCTATCCATGTGGGGTTACATGCCCACCAAGTTTCGTGTACCCCGGTCTTTCAGTGTCCCGGGAATCATTGACAGAAATTTGGGCATGCGAAATAAATAAATAAATAAATAAATAAATAAATAAATAAATAATCTGACTAAACCTATATGACCGCCGCTTCGCTGCGCGGCGGTCATAATAAATCCAGACTGCTGTCTATTTCCTAAAAACTCCGTCTGTCATTGTTTTTGTTAGACTGACGTGACGTTCTGTGTGAATAACATTATGTTTTACATGAATTTATTAACAAAGGGTAGTGGGTGCGTGCGTGGCAGTTACACGGGTAACCCAGGTTCGCATCCCGTGAGATACGACAATTCAGCCATGGATGTGTTTTTTTTTTGCAAATGAACATCGAAGCTAACGTGTTTCAGTCTAAAACAACTTTCCTACGACAAAACCCATCACAAATGAGCGCATTCCAAATAACGTAAGAGGAGGAGACACGCACAATATGCCCCCTACGCATTCACTCACACACAGAGGAGCATAGAGAACAGCTCAACACTGACAAGTAGCGTCAATATTTTGGTCATTAATGACTTAGCACAAGCCTCCTTAAAAGTCATCCATGCATCTCTACATGTGTATCGTCGGACTAATGGGATGTCGGACAAATGGGCTTCTTTTTTTTTGGACTAATGGTATGTCGGATTTATGGGATCTCTCCTCAATGGGTCATTTTCGGACTAATGGGATGTCGGACTAATGGGATGTCGGACCAATGATACGGAACCGGTATCGTTTGGGTTTTATCCGATACCGGTGCCGTTTAAGTAGTATACTATAGACTATACTACTTAAACGGCACCGACAATCAAAAAATCCAGTGGAAACTAGATGGCAGAAGTGTGTAGGCCAATCTGCCCACCATTTTTTTCTACTTAGCTACCTACAGATGACCGGTATGATATTTCGAAACGCCATGTTATTTCCCATAGACAATCGACGCCCGGAAGTTGGATGGATACGGAAGTTACGGAGGCGGGACTTATTCTGGAGAGGTCTATGTAACCTACATATTTATGTTTTTGCCAGCTAACTTTTGACATGATCTTCAAATTCATTGTGATGCTATATGGGCCTCATGCACATGAAAGATTAATATCATGCCATTATTATGTTGAACACACCGTGAAATACATCACTTTACAACTTTGCTGATAACATTTCAATGCCAGTTAGCGCAATAGCAAGGATATTGTGTAACATATAGGCTACTGTCGATGTTGTTTCATAGCCTTTTGCTTGTGTGTAGTTAGGCCCACTGCTAGATTTGGACAGGAACTCGCAATATCGCTTTAAAGTAAGCTACTTGGGCTCAAGCCAGCTGTCAAACACTGTCCACTCGCCTATGTGGTGCACCCCTCTGGTTTATACAGTGTTTATGTTAGCTAACTGTATATGGATGTGTTGCTATCAGAGCAAGACGTTAGAGATGGCGCATGACATGCAGTGATGCCTCGTATAAAAAAATACAAAAAAAAACGCTATTTAAGCACCGAAATGAGGCACCGAAATCCACGTTGTTATTCGATGCCATTACTACCGTTTGCGTCGGCACCGGTGCCATATTAGAACCGTGTTTCGGTGCCCAACCCTACTCTTCTCTTATCTTAGGAGTTGTCATTTTTCCTTATATTTAGAGTAAGTCTGAGCGGCTTTGTGAATAGGTTTTAAGAGAAAACTCCTAGCTAAAAACTTTTAGGGCCATATTTTCACGACTCGAAACCTGATGAAAAAGCGGATTATTATCCCAGCGCAAAGTTTATTCTTATCTTGCACGTCTCTTTTATTGAACAACGTGCCAAGGGGTGTGGCAATTAACAAACTAAGGAGGGGTCTATTGAACAACAAGGGGTGTGGCAATTAACAACCTGAGGAGGGGTCTGGCGCATTATCTAAAAATCGCTATTTTGAACACTACCTAAAAACACATTACGTCACTGACCAAGAGAAACCTGGTCAGAAATCCATAGCGAGTTGTTCATGTTATTATCAGAGCGCATTATCAACAGTGATGTGGGCGGTGCACAATGCACCCTGCTTCTCTCATCCACAAACGTGCACCAGCACACATCCATGCAAAACATTACAATTACACAATTATTATGGGAAACATAATTAGAATAAAAATATTACGAAATACATCTCACAATGAGTAGTTATTCACCGTCATTTGCAAATTGGTAATGTGGATAAAAGTGATTAACAATTAAAATTAAATTAAAAGTGAAGCACAGCTAAAGACGCACTGTCAGATCTAAACAGCAACTCCTCTGCAGGATAAATGTTTTTTATTCACAATATTCAGTCATTTGAACATTATTGGGGTAAGTGTTGCTTTTTCCAGGCTTTGTTTTAGATGGTAACCCATTGTCAGTCAATAGTGAAAGTAATTAACTGTGTATAACTGTTTTGTCGTTGACTGACAGGTAGAATATGTTGCATGATGAAGTATGATGCATTGCAACATTAGATGCAAGTCAAATTTGCAGTTTCTTATGTCTCATTCCATCGAACTACAGGTCCGCTACCCGATCTGGCAAACTTACATAGTGCGGTTATAGCCGATAGAGGGCCGCGAAGTAGGGATGTCCGATATTGGCTTTTTTGCCGATATCCGATATGCCGATATTGTCCAACTCTCAATTTTCGATTCCGATATCAGCCGATACCGATGTCGATATGTGGGTTATTTTTCCTCAAAACTAATTTAGGTAACATCACATATCTCCTGTTGTGGAATTAACACAACATGCTTAATGTTATTGTGATGCCCCACTGGATGCATTCTTGAATGCAACAAGGGATACCTTCTTATACGTAATTTCTGCAACAATGGTAGGCTAGCCTACTGAAAACGTTTGGATATTCTGTTGTTTTCTGCTGTTGGTTAAATAGATAGACACACATATAGGGAAAACACTTGATATTGAATTTATGTGCTACAATGCAGGCCTATTAACTGTATGACAACAGTGGTTTATTTAAACTACATCATAAGGATTTATTTCGTCAGTCATCATGCTCATTTTAATGAGTAAGAATGAAAGTTCTGCTGTATTTATTGGCAACAAAATTCCGCGATATCTCCCGCGAGTCACGTCAGGCAAACTGTAGCCTGTCTGTCCGGGATGAGCTGCCCTCTGTTTTAGCTCCTCCCGGCTAGCCTCTGAAGATCGATCACGTTTATGTAGTAAGCCAGACCAAGTCAGACTCAGTCCATTTCAAACAAGCCTATTGCAAATCGCAAGTTTAACGTCCGAAGGAGACACTTGAAAATAATTCCAAACCACAGACATAATGTTGAAACAGAGCGAGCAAGTTTGTTACTGCAGCCATCCATGCTTGTTTGTATGCTTCAAGGCGCAGCTTGATGAGGTCATCATCTGTGCGCCGGTAAACGCTTCAGGAGCGCATAGGCACTATTTGGGTGTAACGCAAGCATTATTTTATCGGTTTTAAGGCAAAAAAAATCCATTAACGATATTAACAGATATTACATTTTTATGCTAATATCGGGCCGATAATATCGGTGGGCCGATATTATCGGACATCTCTACCGCGAAGCGAATGCAGAAGTGCCGTTTACCCTGTTAGGAGTTAATGAACCACTGAAACGATTTCGGAAACATTATTTTAAGGCACAAAAAACTCTTTGGTGTTGCTTTAAAGTAGCGTTTCTCAACGGGGGCGGTACCGCCCCCCCGGGGGCGTTTGAACACCGTCGGGGGGCGTTGTGAATGAGATAGCTGAGAGGGGGGCGATCAGACACAAATGGGGGGCGTTGATCACTGATATTTATTATAATGTTTAAGCATTACATTTGTTTCTGTTTGACACGAAATGGAATGATTTGTGCCTGGTGGCTCCGTCTAGTTTCCTCCTTAGAGCGCTCCGCTCTAGAATCTTTGTTAGAATCGGCCGAAGATTCTACAGCGGAGCGCTCTAGGCTACTGGCATGTCATTTCCATGGCAACATCTATAAACAAATTCAGCAGACTGACCGCCGCAGAGCGGGTTGACGGCTCCTGACGGCTGCAACAGTCGAACCCTGCTTCGCGGGTTAAAATTACATATCCAATCAATATGTACACAAGCACAATTACGTATACATATTTTTTTAATATCAAAACTTAAAAAACATGGCGGCAAACAAGAAGAAATGCAGACAGTACAGTGTCGATTACATAAACTTTGGCTTTATTCCCTCACCTACAAATGTTCAGCTCCCGATGTGCCTGCTTTGCAAGCAGGTTTTCTCTAATGAGGCGATGAAACCCTCACGTTTAAAGGATCACCTGAACAAAATGCATCCTGACAAGGCATCTCATGATGCGGCTTATTTCAATGCCCTCAAAGAGAAACATTCAAGACGGACCATTTCGAATCTGTTCGCTCGGAAGACAAACCAGACAGAGAACGGGTTAGTGGCGTCCTACAATATTTCTTTACTGATAGCTAAGTCTGGCACACCATTTACTGTAGGAGAAAAGCTGGTTCTCCCAGCGATTAAAGAGGTCATCTCCACTGTGATGTTGCGAGACCCAGCGCCAGTGTTAAGGGCCATCCCGCTCAGCAATGACAGTGTGGCACAGAGGGTTAGAGAGATGGCGCTGGACACTGAGGAGCAGCTGTGTGCCACACTGCGAGAAAATCGTTTCAGTATCCAGCTGGACGAGACAACAACAGCAGACAACAATGTTCTCCTAATGGCCTATGCGCGTTTTGTGTCTGGGAGGGATGTGGCCGAGGACATGCTGTTTATTAAATATCTCTCTGCGGACACAAGTGGAGAAACGATATTCAACGCGCTAAAGGAGTACCTCCAGGAGAAGTCCATTCCACTGGGGAACATCCTCGCCTGTGCCACAGATGGAGCTCCCGCTATGGTTGGGAGGTACCGCGGATTCGCCACTTTCCTTAAGGAGCGTGTGCCGCAGGTGTTGACAGTGCACTGTGTCCTCCACCGTCACAACCTCGCGTCCAAAGCCATCAGCCCATCTCTCCACCAGTCACTCAACACAGCAGTAAAAGCAATAAATAAAATCAAAGCCCATGCTCTTAATGATAGGCTCTTCAGGCAGCTGTGTGGTGAGAATGATGAGGCCTTCGAGCGTCTGTTGCTCCACACCGAGGTGCGCTGGCTCTCCAAAGGCAACTGCCTGGCGAGGCTGTGCGAGCTGTTTCAGACAGTCCTGGAGTTCCTACAAGGTGTCGATGCCGATCTAACGGAGAAGCTGCTGTCTTGTCGCGCCGACATCCATTACCTCGCGGACTTCTTTGGGAAAATGAATGAGGTCTCCCTGAAGCTCCAAGGAGAAGCCGTGACGCTTGTCCATTCAAAGGCCACAGTGCGCAGTCTTCTTGCCAAGCTGGACCTGTACCGAAATAATTTGGGCAGGCGTCAGCTAAATAATTTTAATCAACTGACCAAGGTAGGCTACGTTATTAGGCTGATAATAATAGCGTATTATTATTATTATTATTATTATTATTATTATTAATATAATAATAATAATTATAGTAATAATGATAATAATAATAATAATAATAATAATAATAATAGACAAGCAATGAAGGCTGAACTTTCTTTGGGAATAAGATAACTTTTATACTTACATTCAGGTGCTGGATGATCTCACAGACAACCATCTGCTCCGTTACACCGACCACTTGAAAACGGTGAAAGCGGACCTGGAGGTCCATTTCAGGGATCTCAATGAATTAGACGTCCCTGAATGGGTGACGGAGCCATTCCAAGTGGATGCGTCCAGCATTGATGGCGCATTTCAGGAAAGCCTCATTGACCTACAGAATGATGAAGAGGCCAAGGCCACGTTCCGCACCTCTGGCTGGCGTGCCATGTGGGCCACACATGGTCTGCGTTTTCCGCTGCTGTGGGAGAAGACTTGTGTTCTTCTTCTTGCTTTCCCCACCTCCTACCTCGTAGAGCAGGGATTCAGCCAAGCTCTCCACTTGCAGACCAAGTACCGCAACCGTCTGAATTTGGTAGACTCCGGTGCGCTCAGGCTGAAGCTGACGTCTGTGTGTCCTGACGTTAAAAAGCTGGCAGCTAGCCACCAAGCACAGGGCTCACACTAAATTAAATACATTTTTACTAGTTTGTTAATTTCTGTGGCTGAATGTCCATTTCATCGAAGTTCTTTGCCTCAAATTACTATTTTTCTTGTTTAAAATTGGCGACAGGCTGTTGCCGTCGTCTTCTCCCGCCTTCAGTTAAATAACGGCGATTTCAAATTTTATTTTATAGGGCTGCTAATCAGCTTAATTGAGTGTGTGACCGAACGCTATTGTCATTGGTCAAAGAGGCATGCTGTTCACGTGATTGATTGATGTTAAAATGTTTGTTGCCAGAGACCTGGTGTTGCGTTTTGAATGTGCAAATACATACTTTCAAACTTCCCCAATTCTTGTGCAATGTTTTTACCTTATTACTAATGAACTGAAACAAGTAGACCACACACAAAACATAAATGAAGTATTATCAAGAATATTATTATTATTATTAGTAGTAGTAGTAGTATAGTAGTAGTAGTAGGCTAATAATAATAATAATAATAATAATAATTATCACCATCATTAGGCAATTATGAGCATATCAGTGGTCTATATCTTTGTGTGTGTTTGTGTTTGTGTGTGTGTGAGTGCAAGTGCGTGTGTTGGGTGGGGGGCATCAGGAGATTCATGATGACGTCAGGGGGCGTTTGTTCAAAAAAGGTTGAGAACCACTGCTTTAAAGGGAATGACCAATGTCAATCTTATTGGTTAAAAGGATGTTACACCTAAAACACACCCATGACTGATAAAGAAACATAAGAACAACACTTTTGAACAATTGACCCCTTCACGGTCCACGTCACAGAAAAGGTGTGTGCATGACGGGGTCAGAAAGCTTTCCATCCCATTGAATTGTGTCTGTGAATTGACTGAAACATCAAGGAGACGTTACTTGTACTACTTTTTTGCCTGTAGCCTATACACACTGGGCTTGTCAACCAGAAGCCTTATTTGTCGGGCTAATGGTGGTTACTGCGATGGTGGTCACTGACCATACCTGCGCTGGTGTCGACTACCCCTCACCATGCCTTAGTTATGCTGCTATAGCATAGTGCTGTCATGGACTTTTCATGTGTCACGCCGTACAACCCCCCCCTTCTCTCTCTCTCTCAACTCTCCCTCTCTTGCCTATTCTCACTATGATTTACTGTAACAATATATAGTACCACTGATTACTTATTCACATTAACCATTTTGATTTTCAGTAATACTAACCCATTCAACATTTCTCTTTCTTACCCCTTACTGTACCTCACTTGTGAGGTATATCATCTCTAGTCATCAACCATCCATGTGCCTGGCCCTCCTCACCCATCCCACCTGAAGTACCATCCTTGACTACCCTATTACTGTCCCCATATCTGGATTCCTGGCCCGTATAGCCCCATCATCTACCTATGAAAACTCTGCCCAGATTCCTGGCCCGTCTGCCGACCCACCGCTTGCCCCCTGACAACTCCCTCTCCATGGACAATTCCAATGCCGGACTATTTGCACTTTCTCTCACTAAATCATGATTAATGCATTATCATACCGGATACGTAATCATCCCACCTCTTGTAACTTTAAGCTCAGGTGCTTTAATCACCATGTCCTATTCTCCACACCTGACTATCATATGCATTTGCCATACAGACCTTACTGCCCGTATTGACCCTAGGCAAATGGGTCAGGCCCTTGAGTCGTGGATCTGCTCAAGGTTTCTTCCTATATGTATCTCCAATTCTAGGGAGTTTTTCCCTGTTACCCCTGTTACCCATGGGCCTTCTTTCTTTCTTTTCTTTTCTTCCTCTTTTCTTTTTTCTCTGATTGCCTACATTCTGTAAAGCGCCATGATACATGTGTAATGTTTTGGTGCTCTATAAGCACAATAAATTGAATTGAAATTGAAATGAATGAATCTCTGGCCTCTTGCTAACGTCGTCTACCCATTCTGTTATCAGCTCAGGATCACGAAGACAACCGCTATTAGCTAAGACTAATTTATCAAGGTGCGGATCACAAGGTGCGGATCACAGTGCTTGAGTAACAATGACGGTGCATTCCTTGACAGGTCAACATGCCGGTCTATTAGCTGTTTTAGCTATTAGCGCCATTTTGCCGGTCTATTAGCTGTTTTAGCTATTAGCGCCATTTTGCCGGTCTATTAGCTGTTTTAGCTATTAGCGCCATTTTTCTGACCCTGTGCTGCAGCCAACCTTAACCTGACCCTCGCCAGATGAATTTCGTTCCGCTTAGCTCCGCCTAGCTTCACTCACATCCATCTGGGACCTCTTCCATTGAGAGTGATTTCTGCAACCGACTTTATGGTTCAGCCAATCAGGACGCAGGGAGGGAGTTTCATAGATGTGACATAGCGTAGAAGCGACTGTGAAACTGTTATTAGCGTCACGGGTTGGCTTCGATGTGAGTGGTTGAAGTAGCACGTCAATAGATGATGGACAAGTGGCTTATTCAATCATATGCAAGCATTTTTTGATTAGGCCCAGCCTTCTGAAGCAACACTTCAATGGATCGGTTCCAGATGGATGAGTGGAGCTAGGCGGAGCGAAATTCATCTGGCTAGGGTCAGGTTAACCCAACCTCGGCTCTGGATGATTACCAACATTGAAGGGGTTAGTTAGTAGTTACAATTGTTACAATGCACAATTATTCCCTCGGGATTGAGAGCTCCTGTAGTCGCAAAACATTGCAACGTGAAATGCTACAAACTGCAGCTTAGGATTGTTTGTGAAAAGGACTTTGTGAGTTAGGTCTTAGTGAGTCCTCTCGACTTCTTCTAAGCTGTCCCAGACTTAGGTGCTACGTTTAGGGCTAAAATGCTTCGTGAATTACTCCTAGTACTCTTAAGCCCTCCTTACACTGACAGACTTTGGAAAGATTTGCAAAGAATTGGAAAAGATTTTTGAAAGACTACAGTCTCAGACCCTCTCACATCTAAAGACATGTGATAGAGTTTTAAGTCACAGACTATGATTTTGCAATGACTAGGGATCTTGCAGGGTCACTATTTACAAGACTGCAACTAGATTCCTTTAAATTATTTCTCATCATGCAATAGATATCAACAGGAACTAAAATGATAGCCTACTAAACTCAAAGTCATATTTTCGTGTTTCTGCAGCATTGTTTCATGCGTGACATCTCTAACCGATATGGAGTTGTTCTGTCGCATGGAAGAGCCGACTAAAGATGTATAAGAAACAAAATAACAAATGATCATATTCATGGGTTTCATCAGGTCCCTTGCTACAGCAGTCACTATTGGTTTTTATTGTTCACGTCACTATTTGCATGAGCCACGACTAGAAAGACTTGCGATAATATCAAACATGTTTGATATTGTTGTAACAGCAAAACTAGAAAAAGACTGACTCCGACTGACTTTAAACCGATAAGATTGGCACCTTACACTTAACGATCTAGTTGACGGGAGCGCGCCGCGATTCCAGTACAACTCCCATGATTTCCGTCCGACTTTGGAAATTTAGTCACCGACTGTGAAAATAGACCAAAAATCGTACAATGTAAGGCCGCCATTAGTTATTCTGAGTCCTAAAGTTACGAGTGACACACCCATTATTTTTAGTTTATTATGTTTGTCCTGAATTCGCCAGTTAGTAGCTACTTATACAGTAGCCTTAAAGGTCCCATGTTATACTTTTTTTTTAGCAAGTCAAAATAGGCATATGGGTTGCACAAAACATGTCCCTATAGCTGTGCAAAATTCCTCTCAGATTACACATTATCACTATCTCCATTCACGCCAGTTTCAGTCCCTTTCAGAATAGGCTGTTTCTGGGGCCTGTTGTCTTAAATGCAAATGAGCTGTTGCAGGTGTTTTTCCACCGACAGCGAACCCCTTCTTGAATCGGTTCCGTGCAGATTTATTGGAACCGTGGTACTATCTAGTGAACCAGCCCACGTCTCCACCAGTTTTGAACTAAACTAAGGTTGCGTCATCAACAATGGGTGTTGTATTCAAAACAAAAGTTAATGAGATGCATGGACCAAAGAATGATATGACAGACAAAAAAAAAAAAAAAAAAAAGGAATTTAGGTTTTCTTGTGATATACAGTGTGCCAATACCTGGCTTACTAACAGTCTTTACTAGCATTGCTTACTTTGTGATGTGATGTGTGGTGAAAACACTAATCAGCCATTCCAAGTCTAGGGTCTTGAAGGGAAACAGTACCAGATGAGTGGAGTTGTCGACATCAACAGCACTTTCAGGGTATATAATGCGATGAGTAGTTTTTGATCCTACATTCTTTTCGAAACCTTTGGTAGGCCCTTTGTTTATCCTGCATGTATAATGGGTCATAAATAAAGAGTTCAAGAGAGAAAGAGATTTACTCACTAACATTGTTGTGGAAACACAATACGCATGGAAACTAATGCACACTTCCTGCATTAGTTTCAATACTAAGTTACTCCTCTAGTAAACTAGTTTTCACATGAAATAAAACATTGAGACTGGTTGCTATGTCACTAGGCTATGTCATTGCATATTTTAGCATATAGTAAAGCTGCCAAAGCTGAACATTTTCCAAAACTCCATTTCTCAGATGAGCGTCAATTTGGGGATCTTGCATGCTACCACTCCTTCCTTCTCAAAAGCCTTGAAAAGACTTTGTGGAACCGGCAGAGTGGTCCCGGTCTGGGGGAAGTTTGTCCATGGGCGTAGATTTAGGATGGGACTAGTCCTAATCAAAATTTTAAGATGACAAAATTGTCCCCACCAATGTTTTAGGAAACTTATTTGTGCTGCTGATCATTCCGACAGCCAGCAAGACAGTACAAGAAACGTCATTTGATTGGCTGAAAAACCGAGGGGGAGGGAGAAGGGTTATCTGACACGCACGCTACACGCATGGAGAGTGCCATGCACACCAGTGTTGCGCAGTCTGCCCGAAATTAAGCGGTCGCCCGCGGATGACATCTCACAATGAGTAGTTATTCACCGTCATTTGCAAATTGGTAATGACGGATAAAAGTGATTAACAATTAAAATTAAATTAAAAGTGAAGCACAGCTAAAGACACACTGTCAGAAGATCTAAATAGTACTACTAGTAGTATAAGGGACACACATGAAGAAAACAAATATTTTTGCCCTGGCGAGATTAAACTCGACATGTTGACTTTAAACTCGACATGTTGACATTAAACTCGACATTTCGAGAATAAAGTTGAAATGTCATGTCGACTTTAATCTCGACGTGTCGACTTTAAAGTCGCCATGTCGACATTAAACTCGACATTTCGAGAATAAAGTTGAAATATCATATCTACTTTAATCTTGACGTGTCGACTTTAAAGTCGACATGCCGCTTTTCAGATAGATTGCGTCTTCTAACTCATTGCCGTCATCGTGAAGCACTGTATCGTGCGGTTATACCATGCACTATTGTATAGCTAGAATAATACATGTTTCCAATGATATAATGTTTCTATAGTAGGCTACAAAATGTTATTTCACTCTGTTTTTCGTGGGTAAGGCCACCGCACATCCAAATAACTGCCCTTCATGACCCACAGGCCGTCATTCTCCATAGGTTAACAACTCATTTTTTCTAAAACTGCTTTTCCATGTCTCACCTGCATAGGAGGCTATAACACAGATTATAAGTATATAGGCCTATACTCTTTTGATCCCGTGAGGGAAGATGTGTGCATTTACTTAAAATGGGGTTGCCTGGTTGGGAGGACAGCTTCATTCGTCCCTCCAGCAATAGGCTGTTTTGCATCCATTACAAACAAACATGCAATGTGAAAGTCTGGGATTGGGGAGAGCACTTAGTATGTCTAGTCTAGTGCATAAGCATGAAGTTGAACCTTTAGATGAAAAACACTCTGTAATAATAGGCCTACAATAAATAAATAAACCGCTAATAACGTTTACTTTTGACCATCGCATTTATCGCCTGTAACTCCGTGATAGCCTAACAGTAAAGTATTTGGCTGAGCAACGAGGTTAATATGTTCTATGTTTTGTCCACATGATGTAGGCCTATGGCTATGCCTAATCATTGTTGCACTCGAAGAAAACTGCAATGTTTCATTCGTCCTCCCTTTCAATCGTCCCGAGCGGTCGTTCTCTCTCCAAACTAACTTTATTCTCAAAATGTTGAGTTTAATGTCGACACGTCGAGATTAAAGTCGACAGGATATTTCAACTTTATTCTCGAAATGTCGAGTTTAATGTCGACATGGCGACTTTAATCTCGTCAAGGCAAAAAATATTTTTTTCTTCATGTGTGGCCCTAATACTCCGTTGTAAAATAGCAACTCCTCTGCAGGATAAATGTTTTTTATTCACAATATTCAGTCATTTGAACATTATTGGGGTAAGTGTTGCTTTTTCCAGGTTTTGTTTTAGATGTATGTTGTTGCCTCTATTGTACAGTATGTCTGTCTATTTGTTGAATGTATAGAGCACCTATCAAAGTCAAATTCCTTGTGTTAGTATACTTGGCTAACATGGAGTCTGATGTTTATATATATTATTAGACCTTTTATATTTTTTTCTATTTTGATTATTTTATATTAAAGTTATAAATCCCATGAATTTTGCCTGTTCATTAATTCCCTAATATATAATAATGCATTCCTGCTCATGCAGTTTAAAGTAGTTTAAAGCAGGGCTTTGAACCGGTTCAAGGAACGAAAACGAAAACCGGGAACTTTTTGTATTTTACAGGCAACAGAAACGAAACCGGAAACGTTATTATTTTTTATGTTCTGGAACAGGAACACTTATTTAAAAATAATGGTAACCGGTTAATACCGGTTTTATTTCGTTCCTCAAAGTTTTCGTTGCCTAATTAACAAAAAAAAAAAAAGTCATTATTTTCCTGCGCACGTTACCATGACGGCTGAGGTTCACTTCCTGTGTGACATCACATCAGACATTCGCTGACTGAATGGAGAGAGAGCGGTGGATTACAAAGTCTCCACTCCACATCTTAAATAAGAGGTAAATTACGATCCATCGTTAATTAAAATGCTCATTCCAAACACAATATCAATAGCTATATTTGTCGACTCCACGTTAATGATGGACTAGCGAACATTAGGCCTACTGGATGGCCTTTCCCCCGACAGTTGGAATTTGTTGTTGCCCGAGTGGCATAACCACGTGTCTTAATAATGTCGTTACGTTTGTGTGGAAATTTTCTCTTTTAACAATAAACTACACATTTGAAATAAGTGTAGGCCTATTTAATTATTATTATTAATAATAATATAATTATTATTATGTAATAATGGTTGTAATATTATTACATTTGGTTTAAGCTGGATGAGAAAGATGTGACATAATTCTATAGCATTAAACAGGTGACAGGAACGAAATTAACCGTTCCGGGAACAGTATTTTTTTGTTCTAACCGGTTCGGGAACGTCAATTTATTGGTGGAACTCATAACCGGAAACGTTATAATTCCGTTTCTGTTCGGAACGAACCGATTGGAAAAAAAAATCGGTTCAAAGCCCTGGTTTAAAGTAATAATAAAATTGGTATGCAAAGGTTGCAATGTTAGGGGAAGGTTCCCTAAATGTTGCAACGTTTAGGGAACGTTATGGGAAGGTTCTCTAAAGGTTGCAGCGTTTAGATAACATTAGGGGAATGTTCCGGGAACGTTTTATATAACCAAGAACTAACTAACATTCAGGGAACGTTCGGGAACCAAAAACTAACATTCTCGTAACCAAAAACGAAGGTTCCCAGAACGTTCTGGGTAGGGATGTAACGGTATGAAAATTTTACCTCACGCTCATAGTGACCAAAATTATCACGGTTTTCGGTATTATCACGGTATAAAAAGACGCAGTGTGGCTACATGATACAGTTGTGGGCAGCCGAGGCCTTTGGTGGCAACCGTGGCCTACTGGTTAGCACTTCGGACTTGTAACTGGAGGGTTGCCGGTTCGAACCCCAACCAGTAGGCACGGCTGAAGTGCCCTTGAGCAAGGAACCTAACCCCTCACTGCTCCCCGAGCGCCGCTGTTGTTGCAGGCAGCTCACTGCGGCAGAATTAATAATAAAAGTGGCTCTCCAGCCAAAAAAAGTTGCCGACCCCTGACCTAGGCCTAGCACTGACTGCACTAGACCCATAGGGGTCATGGTTTTCACCCAGGTGGGAGTCACAATTCACACAGCTCATCTCCACCCAAAACAGCTGAATATGTTTTTTTTATGCGTTTTAATGCTCCTTTCAAGACATTCTGTCTTTGTATATTGTGAATTTGATTTGATAGAAAATTGATCAGGTTTACCAAGTGACTTTGTTTAAATTTAGTAAACTTTGTAAAAATGAAGCTACTCGGAAACAGGCGAGTAGCTACTGGTAGCTCTGATCTAGATTATCAAATGCCCCGATTCCTGGCCCTTGCAGCCTAGCGACCCACTACTTGCCCTATGACAACTCCTTATCCCCCTGGACAATTCCATTTTCTACACTGGACTATTTGAACTTTGGCTTTAAACACCATGTTCTATTCTCTACATCTAACTAACCTATGTATTTATTATGTACAGACCTTACTATTCTGTAACTGACTCTAGGCAGATGGGTCAGGCCCTTGAGAGTTTCCTTCCTATATGTATCCCCAATTCTAGGGAGTTTTTCCTCACCCCTGTTACCCATGGGCTCTTATTTTCTTTTTCTCTGATACCTACAAATTGTTTTGAATAAAACAAATTCTGTAAAGCGCCATGAGACAAGTGAAATTGCATTGAAATTGAAATAACATTCTCGTCTATGTCTGAATTGATTGTTATAGTGGAGCAATTAAGCTAAAATTTTCCTAACAATTGATCATTTTATAATAAAAGCATCACATTTCAGATCTGATCACACCCATTTTGCAAGTTTTTATACTACATTTGACAAAGTAAATGTTTGTACTTAACTGCTCCACTATCACTACAATCCTATAAACATTTTTTTAATCAATTACTCAAAATGTTTTAAATGTATTGCCAAACACACACACACACCCCTCCCTCTTTACCTGAGGACCAAATCACTGGCATCAATCAGAAGTCCATAGTGAGAGTTCTTCAGGTTCCCAGAGTTGCCCACCACAGAACACACCCTGCAGCGGTGTGGACTTCTATCCCGGTAGTACTCCTGGTCAGGAATGAGTTGGAACAACTTTTCCACAACCTCGCTATAGTTGCCTTCTGTCCTGGAGCGCTGCACATTCTGTCAATAAAACATACACATACAGAATCCTTGTATTAGGCAGCAAAATGTATTCATTTAAGTCCTACAAAATTGTCTTCATTCATCATCAAAATCCTATTCATAGTGATGTCCCTATAACCATCAAATACCAACAAATGAAACACATTTAACACATCTCATTGTGTTTAAAAAAAATGTGAATAGTTGTTGACTCAGGTGCTCACCTTCCACCATTTCTCTGTATTTTTGCTTAACACACTACTATTGGTTGACATTATCGGATGATACGAGGAGTTGAAGCGATCAGAAAACCAGGAATCGTTCCTCTCCTGAATGCAATGTCCGCAGCCACAAGGTGAAGGTGTTTCGAAGTGCAGATAGTTGCTTTTCAAGTAGAGAAGTGCAAGTGTGCAATAAATGACGCTTAACAGAGCAAATTCTCCTTTTCTTTGCATAATCTTGCATATTTTCCTCAGGTAATTTAAGATGAACCGCATCTGTAAATGAAGTATGGTAAGTGTTTAAAATAAACTTCTTAATTATTAAATCTGTGCCCAACATAAAAAACATAGAACAATTACATTTCCCGTGTGTGAGTAAAAGTAATGGGCATTCAGTCGCTCAGCTTTAATCTATTCCTTCATCAGTAGGCCTACACTGACTGTGGACAGTGTTTGACAGCAACAGACAGTAGACAGGCCCAACAACTCTTACCACGCCTCACCCCTCCCACACAGCCAATTCTGTGGATTGTGTTAGGCTACTTGAACATTCCATTTGTAGGCTACTGTTCGCTATCTGTTCCTGTGTTACATTTTGTTCATGATGTATTCCTTTTAACCAACGCTAATTTAAATTAAATGAATGAATTTGAACTATAGTTAACTATACATCATTAAAGATGGGTGTCTCAACTGTACCAGGTAGGTGTCTCAACTGTACTCTATAGGGTACAGTTGAGACACAGTCAAGACAAAAAATGCACCTTATGTTTATGAGCTAATTGTGGAAAATATAAACTACTTATGGGTATTATTGATTGATAATATTTTAGTCTACAAGCTAAGGAAATGGCATGTGTAATGTTGTGTGGAAAATCACTTGTTTTCAGTAGGCTATCTATTTTTTGTTTGATTTTGTGTGGGCAAAAAGTGTCTCAACTGTACTCAGTCAACCCCCTAATTTCACTGCCATCCAATCTGACACTTGTATCTCAGCTATGGCCTGCAATTTCCTACCAAGAACCATATCTGGATTGTGCTAATATCAAATTATTAAATATTAAATTGTACTATGTGTTTCGTGCAGTGACGTGATCCTTTCGAATATATTTTTTTATATTTTCCCTTGATGTGGTAGTGATATAGTGACAACTTTGAAAATTTGGTTAGTAATTTTTTTGCCTCTCAATTGTTCACAAGTTGTCTCTCTCTTTTATTTTTATTTTTTCCACACTCACACACTAGCTTAGGGTGACCAGACGTCCTTTTTTGCCCGGACATGTCCTCTTTTTGAAACCTAAAAATGTGTCCGGGCGGAATTTCAAAGTCGTCCGGGATTTTGTTATTCTAGCCTCAAACATGTTTACAGCGAATTTGTATTGCTCTCTCTTTCATTCATGGATATATATATGTCTTTCATTCACATACTAGTCACGGCCTCCCCCTACAGTTCGCTTTGCATTGAGTGGAAAGTGTAGGGTGTAGAGCCTGACCTTAGCTACCGTCATTGGTCGATAGTAATCTCAAACATTTAATTGGTCAGTTAGTCACCTCAATAGCGCAAACTTCCTTGTTTAGTGTAAGTTCACTGACGAATTAAAACGTAAATTTCCATGTCTCGGTTTTTTGTCTCGGTCATATATCAACATGAAGCTGAGTGCTACACAATGTTCAGCAAAGCATCGAACGGCAGCGAAGGGTGAGAGCTCATCAGCTAAAGTGAGTTTTTCGACCTTAACATTACGTCTCCAAAATCATTTTGATGGCACATAATCTCATAACCATAGACGTAAATTGTAAGTTATATTGTAACAATATAACATGACGAACGGCACTTCTGCCATTGTCTGAGCTATTTATTTAGCTGAACCTTTAAATTGCCTTTAAGGGATAGCCTGCACACAGGGACGGATCATGGCTTGTGCCAAGTGTGCACGTGCACAGGGGCCCTCAGCCAATGGGGGCCCTCGGATTTAAAAAAAAATTGCCATGAATTTAGGCTAGATTATGCCCGGTGCTTCTGTCTGTTAATTTGCGGCACAACTGAATGGTGATGGAACCGCGGACCGAAAGAAAAATAAACTAAATGTTTTCCTGATCAATAAATACTTGTTAATTCATAAAATATAGAGGCATAACATTAGGTGGAAGTGGTAGGCTATGAGTGCTCATTCAATGTGTATGCGTGTTTGCGAAAGTGAAACTGACCCACTCGTGGGTAGGTGAATGAAGTGGATTCCTGCAATGTTCATGAAAACAGCATAGCGATTGGATAGCCTAATAAATCGCGACTTGTTGTGGGCCTAACAGTAGCTTATATCGTAGCAAATAGCCTATGGCGATGCCGATGACAGATAGGCCTACACTTATTTCACTCGTCTCGCTGGAGTGAGCGCATAATGTGGGCTGTTGCGCAAAGAAATTAATTAGGGAGATGATCTGCATCTCCATTTACCAAACGCTAGTTTTGCTAACATCTCCACTGTTAACGTGAAATATGTCTCCATGCAAGGTAGTGTCAAGCAGCAGTGAAGTGAAAACCTTATCATGCAGGTAGCCAATGTTCACGTCACCTGAGTCAGACAGAAAACGGGCCCTGCTTGCTCTGTTAAAGTTTGTATGCCCCTTCCAAACTGCGTTAAAAGGGTATATTAAACAGCCAGAATTTCAAAATTTTCCCGGGGGAGACACCCCGAACCCCCGTAATATGATCAGCACCACCTCTCACAAAATACTATCAACGTCCCTGCTACCGGTCCGTCAGAAATATGACAACTGTTGTCCGGTGAAGTGAAAAATGTTGCTGTAGACTGTTTGGACAGCAAAGAGAGATTACAGCCTAATAATAAAAACAGCTGCTGGAATTCATTTCTGTGTGGGCCTGAGTTATAATATATGACATAATGTACTACATTTTCATTGTGTGAAATTGTGCACCAGCCTGCACAGCTACAGCAAAGAGAGAAGCGCTGGCTGCACGCGCACGTCACTTGCACGCGCATGCGCAAACGCGCCCGTCGCGGTCAGGGGGAGGGGGGCCTTTTTTGATATTGTGCACAGGGGCCCATATTTGTTTAATCCGTCCCTGCCCTGCCTGCACACTGACAACAGCAGATGTCAATAATCCTCTACACTGCAGCCTATATTCAGGTGAATTAAACATGTTGGCATAACATGAGGGATAGATGTAGGCCTATTTCTTTACAAAAGAAATATCTAATAATAATGGATTGAAAAGAGGTAGGCCTAATAATAGACCAGACATGATTGAATAGATATAAGAAAATGGACAACATATCCACATCAGTCCCCATCAACACAACTGTTTTCAGGGGCGCAGGAGGCACGGGGGACGTGGGGGATATGTCCCACGCAGTTCTGAAGAGACGGCCGTCGTCCCCCTCACTTTTGATAAGGAAAAAAAGCCTTATATACGCTAAATAAATAATAACATATAGGATTTGCGCTAACTGTAAAACTCCCCATTAACAGCATCACATCACTAACCACAGCCATCTAGGCTACAGTACTGTAAGACAATCTCATATTCACTCTGTTGGATATCTGAAGCCAGTTTGTCTACTAACAATCATAAAATAATCCAGGCTACTTGCTTAGCATAAATCATTTATCATCATCTTTATTTGAGGCAGGCTGGTATTCGAGGCAGGCTTTTTTAAATATGTCTAACCTGCATTTAGACATGCATTTCGTTTGGAGCGGCATGCATACCGGTAGGCTATCAAAAGCATTTTCGGTTTGGTTTGGGATTTAATTTACTTTTGGACTGTTTGATTATATTGCTAAATGTTGGGACTGATGGGCACTGAAATCTGGGAGATATTTGATGGTTCACTGTTAAAGGTCTCATTCACTGAGAAACCGTTTAATACTTGTTACTTTCGAAATACTATAGCTCACTCCAAGTTGCATATGCATGCTGCACGTGAACATGATCTTCTACCCCCATTGCCTGCATTAACCAATGAAAGAAAATACACGGAAAAACAAGCGAATCAGAAAGAGCCCTTCCCAATGACGCCGAAGGGAAACTGATTATTCATGGCCTCGCCCACCTTGGCTTGTGACCGCCTACAGGAAGACTGGAAGATTTTGCGGCTAGGGGATTGTCTCTCTGCAGCTAGTAGGAGCTAACAGCAAGTTGCTAACATGGCGGAAAAATCGTGCCTGTGTTATTTGTGGCAATAACACATCAATGTTGCATGTCTTGCCATAGAAACAAGAGTTGAGGAAGAAATGGTTCGGATTTATCGTTGGAACACCACCACCGAAGTAGTGCAACATTAGTTCTGTGTTCCAATCATTTCGACCACACTCACTGCCTACAGTTAGAAAGTAGTTTTGCATCGATGTTCTGAAAACCTGGTTCTGTACCGTCATGACGATCGACCACCAGGCTCACAGGCTGTAAGTACAAACAAACTTTTCCACCTAACGTCTGTTACAAAATAGCATGTTCATATTCTTCACGTTAGCATGCATGAAAAGGGTAGGCTACAAGCTAGGCTTAGGCTAGCCTATATTACAGGAAGCTACACCAGGCACGTAACTGAAGTGTTCTGTTCGCGACGTGTAAAATCAGAGAATGTCTAATAGGAAGGGCTCTGGTAAAATCCATTAGAGGAATGGTCTATTTTCCCGAACATAGCCTACAGGCCACTAACACGCTAGGTGTAGCTAGTTCCATTGATTAGGCCTATTGGAAGCTAATTGTTGCAGTAGGCTACATAACGCGAACGGAATGCTTCAGTTACGTGCCTGGTGTAGCTACACTCATAAGAAACTGACCACACTACCCTGAGATTTAGCTTGTTGAACCTATAATCTTCTAACCTAAGCGTTAAACCACAAATAATAATATTAGCAACAATATATTATGCTCAACTAAGTACGGGTATTGTTGTAGTCTAAACAGGGAAAATCAAAAACACAATACCCGTGCACTATTAGGCTAAGTTGCTATCACTATAGAGCTCGGGTATTTACACTTCAGTCTAATTTATGTCTTCTTGCCATTATTACATTGACCTTTGTAGGCCTACAATGATGTTTTGTTTGATTACTTGCTGTTTACTTAGTGTTTTGTATGTCTTCCAGAGCACATCCTCATGTCAGGCTACACAGCTTTCTAGCCTACATTAGGTCATCACGTTAAGCAAAGGTTTGTGATCTAACTTTTATTGTTGTGCTAGTTAGTTTCTAGAAGTCTTTTTCTAGTAGGCTAATACAGGTTCTTATGTGCTCGTCAATGTTTGGGGAAAGTCAATTTATGGGTTTCTTCAGGTCACTTTCCACAGGTGTATAAAATCAAGCACCTCGATTATGAATGCAGACTGCATGGTGCTTGATTAATACACCTGTGTAAATGGACCTGATGAAACCCATGAATTGCATAACAGATAGAATTGATATTACCGAATGTCTTCTTGTGGGTGTGCTACTTAGTACATCATACACCTTACCAGTCACTAAAATATTTTTGTTTCCATTGTGCCAGTACAGTTTTGTGTGAGATAGTGAATGTCCTGTGTACTATTAGTATCTTGTAACTTGACAGTAATACACATTTATTTACTTTAGGTACCCAAACAGAATACTTCATGAAAAGTATGAGTATTGATACAAGCACTTCGGATACACCATGGGCATGGGGGCCTGCTACCTACTGCCATCAAGACTGTTCATCCAAGGCCAGCTACAAGACCTCGGGTAGATCAAGAGGAGGAGGAGGATGAAAGCGACATCTCCACAATAACACCTATGGCCCAGCGCAATCAAAGAGCAATGTAATACTACTTGTGGAACACTTGAGAGCTTGCGGACCACACTTTTGAGTACCACTGCTGTATGTATATATAATAAAGTTATTTATTGAAAATTGACCTGTTTTGTATATTTGTTTTAGGAGTTTCATCAGTTTTTGTCCCTTTTAAGCTAAAGGTTTATCTTACCTTTCATATCTTCTGTCTCACAGAGGGCCATAGTCATAGTTGAATGTTTAGTGCATTTTGAAGGGAGTACATTATGCTAAGGCAGACTGGTTCTAATCCTGGGTACAGGGTCATACAGACAACAGGGGTACTGGTGTTGCCCATTTTTCTAACCACATGAGCAATCCCCTTACGAAAAAGTAGTATAGGAATCTTATAGTATTTGGGACAAAATATTAAAGTAATCTTATAGGAATAATTGGGACATACTGTAGAAGTACTACTAATAACTATAATATTCTGTAACCGCTATAGTTTTTCTATAGTAGTCTTATAGTACCTATAGTATGTCCAAATACTATAGTATTCCTATAAGATTACTGTAATATTTAGTCCCAAAATACTATAAGATTCCTATAGTAGGCTACTTTTTCTGTCATACGTGACAGAAAACAACTTGAGTAGGCTAACCTCTGCCAATGTCAGGCTATCAAAGCCATAGTTCTCATTACCGGAGAAGTCATGCAGCACACATTCTCTGCTTCTGTAGGCATTCTGGTACAATTCCAGCAAAATATAGCTAGGTAGGTGTGTTTGCATTTAGATCTATATATATTGGGCTATGACCAAGTGGTCTTTCAATGATAGTATCATGGAATTCAAACCACAACTATCTATTCCGATAGCATTAGCAGGCTAGGTCAGTGGCTTAACTGCATTTAGGGTGCTTACCTGTGTTGTGAAGTAAAATATCTACTAGGAAAATTGCAAAGACTTTTGACTGTGTAAAGAAATAGGTCTTTATTTTAAAACGTTTCCAACTGTTTATTACTTGAAAGCAAGATGACGATTGTCACAAACGTTTAGCTGCTAACGTTACCTCTTTTAGGAGAAATTTTAAGCTGACATGCAAGTTACCATTCTATTAAACCAACGTTCACCGACAAACGATCAGGAAGCGGTTCTTCTTCCTACTCGAATACTAGGATCAAACACATGAAGTTGTATCTCCGAAGACATTTTGTGCAACAGTTTTGACTCGAGTTTTAGCCAGGTTTTAGCACTGTAAAGTTGAATATGGAGCATAGCACAGGCAGAATCGGATGAGGACGCACTGAAGGAAGCGTCACAGTACTGTTAGCCAATCAGAGGTGAATTCATTAGCATGTCATTAATATTCATGACTAGAGGCGAAATCCAGTCGTTCCTCCCCGCCCACCTTCCCCACCAAACTAGAACAACATGAAACAGACGCAGGACAGCATTTTTTTCACCAAAACCGGCTCACAGGGCATTCATCAATACTACAGACCACTGCAAAATTAATGAAAAAACGATGAGATGAGACCTTTAAGTTTCATGCAGTTGAAAAAGTGTCGGGATTTCCACTGCTGTTTATTGCGAGACAAGGCAGCCCTTCATTGAATAGGGGTTGTGCTGTAATGGAAACCTTTTTGCATAGACAAGTAGCCTAAATTGAGTAATTGTTTAATTATGCATGATTTAGTAATTTTTTAAAATAAAATTCATAGGCTGGAATGCCTTGAGTCGCAACAATTGTGTTTAATAGGCTTCAGCCTCTGGCAATTAGCTCGAAAGGGGCGGCAAGAGAATGAGCTTGAGAACGTGTGTTGGAGACCCATGATAGGAAACGACTTTTCTTTGCCAACCGTAGGCTATTAACCCAACCAACATAATACAATACAATACAACATATAATAAAATATTAATTAAGAAGAGGTTATTTCATTGACTTAAATCGAAAAATGTCTTCTAGTGGACTAATGGCAATTGTTGGTATGGTAGGCAATTGTTACCCCGTCTTGTATGGGAACCTGCCTTTATTTGTCCTGCTATAAATAGCCTAGAATCAATCCCGGGCATAATTTGAGGATTTATGGTAGCCTAGTGCTCAACTTCTCCTGCTCAACATGACGTTAGCTGTTATGTTTATGATAACAAACTCAATAGCCTATACTTATCAACTCGTTTTCACTAGCCTAAAATACAAGTCTATCAACGTTTTTGTTCTTAGACATTTATTTCAAACATAATTTCAAGACACAAATTGGATACTTCAGTTACCTTGGTGCATAAATCCCAGAGAGTAGGCTACCACACCCCAGAGTGATAGGCCTAGCGTTCTTATGCGTTCAGTGTGGGGTATAAACAAGCTGAGAATTTAGCGGTGTCACGTCTGCCTGTCACAGACGTGGGGAGCTCTTTGAAGCTTGGGATAATGTGATACAGTCACTACAGTAACAGTATTTTATTTTACTTATGTAATTTTTTTTTTCAATTTTATAAATGCTTTGTTTAAATGCTGTTGGAACAAATAGTTGATTATAAAGGCAACTTTCTGTTGCAATTTTCTGTGTGTTCTGGACTGGTAAACCAACACTTGTTAAGTTCTAACGTTGCATAAATATTAACTGCAAACACACAGTGGAGAGTTGATTTGGTTTATACCAGATAATTTAAGTAGGCCTAACTAGGCTATTTGATCATGTAGTCTATGTTTGGATCATAGGCATGATGATTCATTCATGGCTTCATAAAATATCAACATCCCATGTTGCTTTTTTCTACCATTGGCCCAAGTAGTGACCAGTATTCTACCATTGGCCCAAGTAGTGAAAACAATTGTTTGAAAACAATCAATGGTATTATCTTAATATTCTGGCAAGTTTAAAATATGATGGTCGAAAGTGGGCCAGAGGTGGCGATCCGATATCTGGAAATCTGATCTCACTATGGGTTTGTGTTCACAATTTGGTCCCCCTCACTTTCAAAATATCTCCTGTGCCCCTGACTGTTTTCATAGGTCAGGACTATTAAGCTCTAAAACAGATTGTTCAAAATTATAGAGCTACTGTAAAAGATTCATGTATTTTCAGAAACACCTTGGATCAAATTTAGAGATAGGTTATGCAACATTAAAGATGGGTCGCCATCCAAATATATCTTGCGAGTATAGAGCTCAACAGCCCCGCTGTTATTATAATTATTGTTATTATGCCAATCCTTACACAATGACATCAACAGTTGGTAAATTGTTGGGGGTGTTTGAATTCCCTTCCTTGTAGCATTCCTTTCTATATTCCACAGTGGGGAGAAGTTCACCTTGTCTAAATAACAATTCTATTTCCTTATTAGCTGCATACTTGAGGTTAAAGATATGTAGGCACATCAAGTTTCTCACATACTGGAACTTAAAGATACATACTGTATATGAATCACAGAATCACAACAACCTTGTTTGGGCTGTTTATTGAATACAGTTGTTTATTAAACAATTCAAAATTACTTGATCAAATTGGGTAATCACAACATGAATTGCGTGAACTGAAAGATAAATGGAACAATTCTAAAAATTTTATTATGTTTTCTGTTACTTTTGAAATTATAGAACATATTGGTCATGCCATAATTATTGACTTCCCAATTGTTAAATGTACCAATGTATGTTAAAAGGGCTGCTGAAGTCAATGAACACAATCTTGACCAGGCTCTTGGCCTGCTCAAGGTACTCATGAGTGCTGTTAATCAGAGATAGCAGTGCATCCTCAACACCTCTTTCTGCATGGTAGGCGAATTGGTTCAGGTCTAAAAGAGGTGAGACCTCATGGAGAAGTTGTTTTAAAATATTTTTTTCAAAACATTTCATAACTGTAGAGGTAAGGGCAACAGGGCGCAGATCATTGAGTTCCTTGGGTCTGTTGTTTTTTGGCACAGGCACTATTAGGGATTGTTTCCATAGGCTGGGTATAACACCGGTATCTAGATAGATAGATATAGATACTTTATTGATCCCCAGGGGAAATTCAAGGTACAATCTAGTGACAACTGGAACAACCTATGGAAGGGCTGTGCTAACTGAGCTGCACACACATTTAGTGTTCTGCAGATGATGCCATCAGGTCCACAGGCTTTGCGGGGATTTACACGTCTGAAATGAGATATGACAGCCTAGCTCAATAATTAGCAACAGCCCAAACAAGATTGTTGCAATTCTGAAGTGTCCCCTTTTTCACAAACCCAAATCTGGTCACCCTAATCTAGAGCTCATCAATCATTGATATAGGTATGTTACTTGTGTAGGATTCTCTGGTTGTTGCGTTGTGTTTTAGTTCTAATGTTTGTATTGAAGATGGTCAATAAAGCTTGGCGGCGGGATCAGGATCGGCGATTACATGATGATTTATTGTAGATGATACAATAATGAATAACAGAACACAGGCTAAGGTTCTAAGTCTAACAGTTGTGGTTGTTATTAGAAGCGACGGCTGAGCCTTCCGACAGAAGATGCTCCTCGGGTCGCTTCCTCGATCCGTCTCCGAGTCAAAACCTAAGACTAAGCCTGTTATACTAAAACATACAAACGACAATCATGCCAACGTGGCAGGTGCCAACCAGTGTACAAAACCAGGCTCTGGCCGGATGGATACCAGCCCGAATGGCCCATGTTATGTCTGATGTTCCTCGGATGTTCCCAAACATCGGCCTGTCTGACCTTCCTGCTGGTACACAGGCTAAGGCACAGTTATGTACAATAATATGGACCTCTCCCTGTTGTATACTACACACAGAAGTAACATATGAACACATCAGAATACAGTGAGAATACCCCGGAATTACACTTGTCAAAACACTTAATGACACAAACTTCAATACTCTCATTAATGTGCAGCTTTTAATTTCTAATTTATCTAATAAATTAGCTTTACTTTGGTTCTTTTTCCCACATAAAGGAGTAAAGACTTTTTGCTTTCACCTGGTCAGAATGTCTTCACTGCATGCAGGGTGCGCAGTGCAGCAGTGTTTCCCCTCTAGGCAGGCTTCCAGCTGGGATTCAGTCACGTCAATCAGGGTGCCAAGATGGACTCTTCTTACAGATGTTCAAGATCCAAAATCTGCCCCGAAGTGTCTTTGAACCGGTTGGATGTTCTCGTCTTTCCTCCCCTCTTGCGGTCGGGTCACGATAACCAAATGTTGTCGTCTTTCTTCTCCTTTTGCGAGAAGGGTCACGGCACCAAATGTTGGATTCTCTGGTTGTTGCGTTGTGTTTTAATGTCTGTATTGAAGATGGTCAATAAAGCTTGACGGCGGGATCAGGATCGGCGATTAGATGATGATTTATTGTAGATGGTACAATAATGAATAACAGAACACAGGCTAAGTCTCAAACAGTAAAACAGAGTCTAACAGTTGTGGTTGTTATTAGAAGCGGCTGCTGAGCCTTCCGACAGAAGATGCTCCTCGGGTTGCTTCCTCGATCCGTCTTCAAGTCAAAACCTAAGACAAAGCCTGTTATACTAAAACATACAAACGTCAATCATGCCAACGTGGCAGGTGACAACCAGTGTACAAAACCCGGCCCTGGCCAGATGAAGATACTAGCCCGAATAGGCAGACATGCTGTCTCCCTCGGCCCATGTTATCACTGATGTTCCTCGGATGTTCCTAAACATCGGCCTGTATGACCTTCCTGCTGGTACACAGGCCTATAGGCACAGCTATGTACAATAATATGGACCTCTCCCTGTTGTATACTACACACAGAAGTAACATATGAACACATCAGAATACAGTGAGAATACCCCAGAATTCTACAATTACTTGAGTAAAAGTACAGATACCCTTTGCTAAATTTTACTTAAGTACAAGTAAAAATACAACAGTCAGATGTCTACTTAAGTAAAAGTACTTAGTTTTAGTTTTAAAGTTTTTAAAAGTACTTGAGTATCAAGAGTACAAGAGTAGCCTACATTTTTTTTTCAAATATTGCATTACTACTGCCACAGTGCTTACATTTATGTAGGCTACAGAAACGTCCTACATGGAGTTATGAAAAATGTTAATGTTAATACCTTGGAGAATGTAAAAGGAATTGAAAGTAAAATCAAGTCATTTTCATCTTTTTACCATGTTGCCAGGGATGGGCAGTATTTCTAATACATGTATTTAAAATATGTATTTCAAATACAAAATACTATTTTACTATTTTAACTTGTTCAGAAAGTTGAAATAGTCTGGCGAGGTGGGGCCACAGGTTGGCACATTCCTGGGATGGACCTGCTGCGTCTTCATCCATTGTTTCGTCCATGGTTTTGTCTCTTATTTAAATCTGACCACGGAGTTGACTTTGGCGGAAAGCTGAAGGTGATTGCTGGTGAGGGTGTCCCAATCAGTAGCGCCTGCACAATCCAATCACGTTTGAGAGGGAAACAACAAATTGAGGATTTCCAAGATTTTTCTTTTTTCCTTTTTTTTTAGAAGAAGTAACGGGTACTCACGGTTATGGATAGAAATGTAGTGGAGTAAAGAGTACAATATTTGCCTCTCAAATGTACTTGAGTAAAGTCATGAGTACTCCCCAAAAATGATACTTGAGTAAAGTACAGATCCCTCAAAATTGTACTCAAGTACTGTCCGGCTCTGCTAACGTTACTGCTGTCAACTCACTGGGTGGTTCAGCATCATAGGTTGCAGTAGCCTACGTTGAGAAAGCAGACGTGACATGGCCAGCAAAAAACTATTGAAACTGTTTGGCTTTTTCAAACGAAAGGCAAAGGGAAAGAAACATGAAAGTTTTAAATGTGCAAAAACAATAATTACAATAACAGCGGGGCTGTTGAGCTCTATACTCGCAAGATATATTTGGATGGCGACCCATCTTTAATGTTGCATAGCCTATCACTAAATTTGATCCAAGGTGTTTCTGAAAATACATGAATCTTTTTCAGTAGCTCTATAATTTTGAACAATCTATTTTAGAACTTAATAGTCCTGACTTATGAAAACAGTTGTGTTGATGGGGACTGATGTTGATATATTGTCCATTTTCTTATATCTATTCAATCATGTCTGGTCTATTATTAGGCTTACCTCTTTTCAATCCATTAGTATTAGATATTTCTTTTGTAAAGAAATAGGCCTACATCTATCCATCATGTTATGCCAACATATTTAATTCACCTGAATATAGGCTGCAGTAGATAGAGGATTATTGGCATCTGCTGTTGTCAGTGTGCAGGCTATCCCTTAAAGGCAGTTTAAAGGTTCAGCTATAAATAGCTCAGACAATGAAGTGCCATTCGTCATGTTATATTTTCTACAGTCTATGGTTATGATGTTATGTGCCATCAAAATGATTTTGGAGACGTAATGTTAAGGTCGAAAAACTTTGTCACTTTAGCTGATGAGCTCTCACCCCTCACTGCCGTTCGATGCTTTGCTGAACATTGTGTAGCCTACCTGTAGGTCGTTTGCGACCGACGCGTAAGTGCCTGCTTTGCAGGTCCGGCACTCAGCTTCATGTTGATATCGACCGAGATAAAAACATGGAAATTTACGTTTTAATTCGTCAGTGAACTTACACTAAACAAGGAAGTTTGCACTATTGAGGTGACTGACTGACCAATTAAATGATTGAGATTACTATCGACCAGACATGTGGACTCGAGTCACATGACTTGGACTCGAGTCAGACTCGAGTCATGATTTTAATGACTTCAGACTCGACTTGATAAAATTCGGCATGACTTGCGACTCGACTTGGACTTGAATACTATTCACTCGAGACTTGACTCGGACTTTGCCTCTTTGACTTGTAATGACTTGACATGTCTCGAGTCAAAAAATAAATTTCCTGATCGTGGACCAGTCACCCCAGAGATGCTTTCACTTCCACGATGAAAAAAACAAAATGCATAGCCTAGTGGACACAAACGGGCAGAGCACAGTGATTAGTGCTGCTGTTAGCACCACACATCACGCACTGTGTGTAGGGCACCAAGAGACAGAGGAAGGACCAAAATTAAATAAATAGTAGCTTTACTGCAAACTGATTTGCACTCTTGTTAGAGAACGTTTACAATGTCAAAATGCACCAACAGCATGTTACATAAAGATGATACTTTTCGCGTCCTCTCCATTAAGATCCAACTTGAACGTATGCTAGCCTACTCCATTTAATTGAGAAGGCATCAGCGCGCACAAAAGGGAGAGAAAACGAGTGGCAGATTCCAGCTGGCTTGTCATTGTTGATGATGACTGATATCTCCTTTTAAATATAAGAAACGTATGAAAGGAAATCATGAAGGCAACAAAGACGAGATTAGAGGAAACTGCGGATTTATCCGGTTCTCACTACTGTTATAAACTGTGAGAGCCAGGGCACTTTGACATAGGCTGCACTCACTGTGATTTGGGAAATGGACAAGGATATGAAGAGTTGTCTTTGCCTTTGTGTAATGGAACTGGTGAGTCTTGAAGTCTTCAATAATTCGTTTACATGAAGCACATATTATGCCGATTGAAACGCATTCCACTTAGCTAGGTGGCTACTGGCTACCAGGCTCATAATTCACTTTTAATTGCAAACAAAAAATGTCTAGCAAGCATCATGTCATTACATGCTTTTATTTCCAAAGGAATGAAAGCTGTTTGTGCCAACTTAATATCATGCTTATCATTGTTAATATTGTGCTATACATGTGGCACAAACAATGTTAAGTTAGAGTTTGTGGACTAGCCATAGCTATATTTGAATGGAGCTGGTAAAAAAAGATCATTAGGAGAAGGTGTGGACAGTGGCACACAATGGGCTTAAAGTGACAGTGCACCATTTACAAATGAGTTAAACAGCATCACATGTGTAGTAAGAAATTAATACTTTAAAACAAAATTACTGTGTCATTCTTATCATTTTAAATAATATAGAAGTGTTTTACTTTTACCTTCGTGGGTACTCAGTAATTTTGTGATTTATGCTGTATTTAATTTGCCATATAAGAAGCTTTAGTCTTTAGGGAGAAACTTTTTAATCACAATTAATCTATATTAATTCATTTCAAAATATGAGATTAATTAGTTATTTTTTTAATCGTTTGACACCCCTAATAAAAACATAAAATATTTAACCACAGCAATTTACTTATGTAGCCTATGTGACGATTCTTCTCGTCACCATTTATTGTAATCATTAACCATGACATTGGCTTCCCTTATGAGTCGCCACTGGCAGACAGCCTAATAAATTGTTTGCAGGCAAATCTGTGGCCTAGCGCAGTGATATGCCATCAGTCAAATTATTACTCATGAATCCTTACAGTGGACGCCGCAATTTGGAAAAACAATATATATTTGCTGCTGTGCTGAGTGTCATGTAGCTATCCGTTTCGTACAGATTACTCAGGTATGCTCATGCGTATATTTCACAGGTATGCGCATATATCGTAAAAAAATTAAAGACAGAAACATTGAACATATTTTAATCTGTATTTATAAAAAAAATACTGTAGATTAGATTGACGTGTTAAAATTATGATCAATAGTCTAATAATGGCATTATGAAGTGAAGAGTACCTGATGACTAGTTCAGGACTTGAAAAAGATTGGGACTTGGACTCGACTTGGCTTTGATGTGACTTGGACTTGGACTCGACTTGCCCTTCTCTGTCTTTACTTGGGACTTGACTTGGACTTGACAGCTAAGACTTGGGACTTACTTGGGACTTGCCAAACAGTGACTTGGTCCCACCTCTGGCATTTTGGCCTTTACATGTTAACATGTGAGCGTTTTGGCATCTCACTAGTTAACTAGTGGGGATGCAATGGCCTTCACTAGTTAACTAGTGGGCATTTTGGGGCACACTAGTAAACTAGTGACACTTTTTGCACCTCACTAGTTAACTAGTCGAATGGAAATTGCCATGACTAGTTCACTAGTGGGTGTTTTGGTGCACACTAGTAAACTAGTGACACTTTTTAGACCTCACTAGTTAACTAGTGGGCATTTGTGTCTTCACTAGTTAACTAGTGAGCAGTTCTGCCTTCACTAGTTTACATGTAAGTGTCACACTGAAGCCACTAGTTTACTAGCTAGAGTTTCTTTGGCCAGCATGTTAACTGTGCACTGTGATTGGTAACTGTGCACTGTGATTGGTTGTCATAGGAAGCCAATAAAAAAGCCTCAATTTCCAGAATTCTCCGCCTCCTAATTTGAATTCTGCGCCACTAGTTGACTAGTGTGAATTTTGTCTTGAACTAGTTTACTAGTGTACACAGGGTGCAATTTGTAGGGGGGGATGGTGAGGATTTCCCCCCCTCTGGTTTTCCTATCCCTACCTCTGCTAAATTATTTTTATCGTCGGGGGGGGACGACATTTATCTCCCTCTGCCCCTCATATTGATTAATGCCATAGATATATACACTAGATGTCGCCTTCTGCTTCTCAGCATGCGTCAACACCGCCGCCATCTTGGTACAGGGATCTGAAGCGCTAAACTAGTTCTCCTGTATTGTCAGCGTTACCTATTTAGCGACGTTTGGCCATCCCCAGCGATAGAAAACCTTTTTAGCGATTAGCGGCAAATTTGGGAACTTCTCACAATGATGGCAGATCGGCTTCTTTGTTGTTGAAACGTAAGAAAATCACCTTTCTCATGGCTTTGTCATTTATGAATTCAGCTACATCTCGTTTGCCCATGGCACTGACCCATGATTATAAAAGTAACGACTGGCGTAGCCTATGTAGTAGCAGAGGTAAATGTTCTACAGATCTACAGCAACTTCTGGTGAGATTACAATTTACATGAGTAAACGAGACGAGGGGTATGTGGCCTCAACCAGAGCCTGTCTACGAAGAGCCTGTTTACTTTCATTGTATCGAACCTGGTTGCAGTTTACTCATTGTTCCTCTAGGGGCCGCCGCTAGCTAGTGCAGAATGAATGGGAGTCTATGGGGCTAGAGGGGTAAAATGTATCTTTATTATCGTCTTAAGCTTAGTTTTCTCTAGACTCAACCATAAATACATGCCTGTCAGTTGGAACAACCCAAAAAACTAGATAATTGCTTGAGATTTTGACGATTTATGGTGATTTTATTTTCGCTAGATCTTTGCCCAGATTGACGCTAATGCATTATAGAGGAGTGGATCACTGAAGCAAGATGGCGTCTCGATTGACACATTCGTTCCAATGAACAGCAGTAGTCAAGGCGACATCTAGTGTATATATCTATGGATTAATGCTACTTCCTATAAGTAAAGCGCTGCAACGTGAGAACAGTCTAGTAGGCTAGCCTACATAATAATCTGACATCAGAAACGCACCGTCACCGTCAGCACTGATGCTGCTGACACAGTGGCTGCGTGATAAGTTAATTTGGCCTTGATCGTGCAGGACATCTCAGAATGTCAAGTGTGTAATCCATCATAAATGGCTAGGTTCAATGGAAAAGTTAGCTGGACAAATGAAAGAAAACGAGAAGGATTCAGTAAAGCATAATAATGTTTTAGAACCTTCAAAATTAGAAAACTGATGCAACTGAGATGGAGGACAACTGCACGTAGAGTAGAACGTAGAATCTAGGCCTATTGTCCGAAGGAACTTACATTAAATGAGGAGATATTTGCTGAATGTCACAAAAAGTGTTACAGAAATTGTTTGGCATCGCTTACTCAATGGCTCTCTACCGAAACACCTGTAGTTTGCAGAGGACAAACGAGAAAGCACTCGTTTGATAAATCAGCCAGTAGTAGACAAATAACTTTTAGAAATAATCTGTACTGCAAAAACTAATGTTGGTGGGTATTTAAACTATCTAGCGGGTGTTTTAACAGCTGCAAGAAATAGAAGCTGCATGGTCTTTGTTCTGGTTCGTAAATAATTTTCATAAAACTTCAAGTTGCCCTATAACTTTACTCTCCAAACTCTTCACTGCACTGCAATTAACTGACAGTATGATAGGCTATTTATTTTCTGTAGGCTACGATAAACACATTTATTTTTTCAACTTTTGCAATATTACGCACTTGGCTACTGAACGCAAATCAGCAGGAGAGAGAATGCACATAGCGTACGCAGCGTGTAGCGCAATGTGTATAGCCTATTTGGTTAACAACTAACACTGTTAGCAAATTCACTAACTTAAGACTTCAGTGCCATCATATACAACGTTTTTTTACACAACAAACACAGAAAGGATGGAGGCAGCAAAAGTAGAGAAGTCATTTCAGATGGGGCAAGAACAAGGTGAATTTGTATGCTTGTCAAAACGTAGTCCTACCCTGCATTAGAGGAGCTGATCATCATACCAAGCACACTCGCTGTTTAAAGTCATACACCACGGTAAACTAAAACTAAAATGTTACAAAGGTGGCAACAATAATATAGGGTATTAGCCATGAGTCTGCGTCTAGATTTCTAGGCTAAGCCATGACATTACTAGGCTATGAATCGTTCGTTCATTTTTATTTATTTATTTATTTATTTATTTTTTGGGGGGGGGGGGGTTACAAACTTATTCAAAATCATCCCCCCCTCTGGTTTTTACACAAATCGCACCCTGAGTATACATTTATGACCTCACTAGTTAATTAGTTTGGACAAATGATGCATCAACTAGTTAACTAGTGAGCCTGCTGCCATCACCTAGCTAGCTAGTAAGCCATTCATGGTTCACTAGTTAACTAGTGACATTGACCTACTGCAACTAGTTAACTAGTGAGGTGTTTTGCCTTCACTAGTAAACATGTGCAAATTTGTGGCTGTCACTAGTTAACTAGTGAGACCCAAAAGCCTTCAACTAGCTGACTGGTATGCATTTTGGCCTTTACTAGTTAACTAGTAGACATTTCTGGCTCTCACTAGTTAACTAGTGAAGCTAAAATTTGTTCACTAGTTAACTAGTGAGCCTTTTGGCTCCCACTAGTTAACTAGTGTGCATATTTTGGCCCTCACTAGTTAACTAGTTTACACAAACATGGCTCACTAGTTAACTAGTTGACAAAAATGGCTTACATGTACATGACAATTATGCCTGATATCAAGATATCAGAATAAATGCTCAATCGGCTTTCCATATTTAGACCTATTTTGGTGAATTGCAAACAAGTCTCTCTTTAGCGCCCCTAGAGGAGATTTCCCCCCTCAAAACGTGAACTGGTTCACGTATGGGCAGGTCTGCAAAAACGTTGACAGAGTAACTTCCGTGCAATGAGACCGGTTGACCAAGGCACTTGTTGTTTCTGCAGAAAGACCTTTGGCTACTGTTCTCAGAGCATTATGCTTTCTGTCTATGATCTGCAGCTTTTCTCAAACTATGGGCCTCCTCAACAATTAACCTACTGGTCCAAGTAGCCGCGAAATTAAGTTATGCCCGGTGCTTCACACGTCTGATCATTTGCAGCAAGATTGAATGTATGGAACCGCTGAATGAAAAAAAAAAAAAAACTAAGCTAAAAGTTTCCCGAATCAGAAATAGGCCTACTTTTTAATTTGGTGTCATCAAGACATAGCCCAGTCAGCACACATACGTCTCCACGACACTTGGAAAATATCTGAACAGCTTAATTACATCGTGTTCCATTTGATCTGATCAAACGTCGGCGGCATTTCACTGTCAATGTGTGTCGTAGTGCTACATCTACTGGAGATAGATGTCTTAAATACGATTGCTTTCCATTTAAAACATCTTATTTTGATCTTACATACGGCGGCGTCAAGACACATTTGAGTTCTACATCTGAGAACTAAGATTTCCAGCATGTAGAACTCAAATAGAACGCTTATGAGCGCTCATGCAATGTGATCTACATCTGAGAACTAAGATTTCCAGCATGTAGAACTCAAATAGAACGCTTATGAGCGCTCATGCAATGTGTGCTGCTACTGTGCAGCAAGTGAAACTGGAGGTAAGGTGGTCTAGAAGCAACAATAGTTTAAACTACGTAGCCTAGCTTCCTGTAACCATCAATGGAAAAAGCATAGAAACTGCAAATCATAATCTTTAAATTTACATTAATTAAGCTGGCTATATGCAACACTATTTATTTATATTCCCTTTGCATATGTTAGGGTAGACTTCAAACGTTTTTGAATTTGAGCTTACAGTTCTGTCACTATTTTGTGTCCGTGATACCTCAGAATTAGGCTGCTGTCTGTTAGGCAATTCATTGTAGCCTGCTAACCCATATGCACAAAACATAATTTCTGAAATGATTTCTAGATTTATAACATGAGATATGTCTCCATGTAGGGTATTGTCAAATAGTGAAGTGATAGCAGGTAGATCATGTAGGCCTACATGTCACATGAGCCACACATATGAGGGGCGCTGCTTCTTCTGTCCCCCCCAAACTGCATTAAATTGGTGTGTAAATAAGAATTTAAAAAAAAATTCGGGAGAGAAACTCACGGACACCAAAATAGTCCGCACCCCTCTGAGAAAATACTTTATAATTTGGCCAGATTGTTTCATTTTCCTATCCCACAACCCCCACACTTTTAAAAAGTTTGATACGCCTCTGTAGCCTGGCGAGCCAGACCCACATTTACATGTAGGGTCTGGACCATGGAGGTATTATATATAACTGGAGAGAGTGACTAAATCCTGCCCCCATTTATTTCAATGGCCCATGCTAGGCTAGCTACTTCAGCCAAAAAAGCATGAAATTGACCGCAGCCATCTTTACGAAAATGGCGTTTCATGGGTGTTCGTTTCCGGCACCAGCTAGAATTAGCCTATTAGATTCCACGTTACAGACGAAGACAACGTAAGGTACAACGGTATGTCGTTGATGAAGATTGGCCATTCCCTCAGAGGAAAAGAAGTTGTTCGGGAACGCGCTTCACCTCGTTATAAGCGCAAATTCATTTAATTGGTTGGGATAACATTTTGGGAATGGTGGTAAAGTTTGCCCTGTCTCTGAAGTCCTAGGTTATTTAATGTGATGTTCATATGTGATAATAAACTATGCGAATCAATATTGTGTCACTTTAGGCTTCACAAATAATGATCCCTAAATACTATATTTGGACAGGTTGTAGGCCTATTGCGCAATAGGCTATCCAACGAGAATGACTTAAGTAGACATGGTATGTAGGAAACGTGTGGATAGCTGGGATTTTTGCTGCACCCAATGTGAATTTGCAGCTTGTTAAGCCTAGGCTACATTTGCAGGCAGACGAAATGAAGCCAATGCAAGTTAAACTTCCGATAGAAGCGCACATCCCTCGGGTATTGTGGTTCGAGCAGGCATAGAGTCTGCAACTGTTGTTGGACATTTGGCTTTTGCCTCGACTGGCAGCCTGAGCATTTAAATCAAATGCATAGCCTAATCATGTCAATGTTGCAAGAAAGCAAACGAAATACGTAATTTGTTTCGTTTTAAAACACTTGGGGAGACATACATGATCCAGACGTTGCGTTCTACAGAACTACAGCCTGTGCGTTTTAAAATAGTGTTCACACACAACGCAATAAGTAGGCTAATAATTGGATATAGGTCATTGCTATGCATCTGCCAAAGTGTATGGTCATAGTCAGTTACTTTAAGGTAATTGGTACCCCGCATATACGGCAAATAATAGCCTAATATGACAACATTAACATTTTTCTTTTATTTACCACAAAGTCCGGTAATACAGCCTAAATCATGTAGGCATTAAGTCAAGTATCAGTAGCTTAATCAAAGTAGTTAGTTGTTTTATTTGTCGTCTTCCAGAAATGCAAACCAACATGGACGCGCGAGGACGCTCGTGCCCAACACTAAACTCGTCATCTACCAATCAGCATGTGCAAACTGGTGCCGGAAGTTGCAACCATGTAACGCCATGTTTTCAAAAATGTCGGCGGCCAAATGCCATGCTAAGTGGCTGAAGCTAACCCTTCAAATCCTGACCCCCTGGTCTGGACACTCACCGTTCGCAGTGCTCAGTCCGAGGGGCGGGATAATCAGTCTTTCAAATTCCCTCTGCACGCAATAGGACAGCAGCAGCGCTATGAGTCCCATGCGTTTCCCACCAGCGGGGCTAGTTGGCAAGTTCAAACGTTTGCCAACTTAATAAAAGCTTAACTCGTGTCACACTGTTCGCCAACAGCAACATCCATCTTATTTGTTTTCAAGTAGCAGGGAATTCAAGCCAAACCGTTGCAACTCTGCCATCAATCATTATGTTAAGCCCACCTACCGATTCTGTACACGATTTCATTGGCCCGGCGAAGTCTGGGGATCTGGAGCTCACAAGCCAACGGAGAGTTGCTAGACTAGCCCTGGCTGCCGCTAGGGGCGCGTCTAGATTTCTAGGCTAATGCCTCTGATAATCTAAGAGGAGATCAATTATAGGTCCAGCCCATGGAGAGTGAGAAGGATCTGCCATCACTTCACAGAACTGAAAATAAAAATAAAAAGGATAAGATAGCTCAAAATTTGGAAATACTTGGCCAATAACCCTGATTTACATACATTTATTTACATTTACAGAAGGTTATACATGAATTCAAAGAATACTTTCCCCCTGACCTGTATTGTTGTGGTATGAGGATCTTCAGTTCTATACATGTGCAGACTATCCCAAGTGGGATGTCTGATCTTGACAGGAGGATGTGTGCCGTTTCCATAAACACAAGTGAAACAAGCATTGGCATCACATCCATTATCCAAAATGAGCTTGAACATGAGTCTATACTTCATACAGAAGAGGAGCACCCCGGGGAAGGTGGTTGGGTGTGTTGGCAAGCAGGCATTCACATTTGCACCATGCTCCATCAGCAAGGATGCCATCTCCATATTACCCTTCCTCACGGCTACCAGAAGAGGGTTGAAGACATCCAGATTGGGGTCAGCACCAGCCTCTAACAGCAGGGAGGCTGCTTCTACGTTGCTGCTGCGCACCGTGAAGTAGAGTGCTGTGGTGCGACGGTCCTCATACATTTTAGACCAGTCAATGGACAGCTGGGTGTTGACATCAAAGCCTGCCTCAATGAGAACCTCCAAGATCCCATCTCTGTTACGCTCTGCTGCAAGGTGGAGTGGACTAATACCACAGCGTCTCACAACTGCTCTGTTGGTGCGTGGAAGCAGTAACAACACAACTCTGTCCAGACAGTGAAAAGAAGTTGACGTCAAACTCACCATTTATCATCATCAGGAAAATGCAGTTGTAGTTGTACATACACAAATATGACCTCCATGGAGTTCAAATACACAACATATTACAGAAACACACTGCAAATATAGCAGCGTTGCGGCAATTGATGTGGTCCAAGTAATCAAAGCATTGATACTTTTGGATGAACTTGTGATTTGCAGCTTATGACTCTTGTTACCATGCTGGTTTAGCATAACAGACCCTAGGAATCAGTTCAATACGGAACACATCTTTTTCCTTTCAAATTCGGGACAATTCTGTATTTTACGAAACTGTTGGCAACCCTAAGTGAAAAGTCAAAGAGAGTCCTTGTGTAGCTGAAATTAGGGCAAGACTGCTTCAATAGAGCTGAATGCTGGTTGTTAATACTTTTCTCCATAATGCAGTGTTTTGTTAAATGGTTCAAATAAGCTTTCATTTGACACCAAGATTATGATTTGACACCAAGATTATGATTATGATTCTCAAAGAGGTTCTTGTGTAATAAGAGTTTTATTGTCAGTATGCATTTTGGGGAAAAGGGTCCTTTTGCTCTTGCTTAGGGGTGTTTTGTTAGCCTGGAAATATCTAGACTCGAGAGTTGTCTCAAGAGTGGCCAGAAGGATTGTTATACACCTCCCCCCCCTTACCCTTGATCCCTCATGTGCTGAACAGAGTCTATCAGGGGCGCTACAGACTTCTGTTGGTAGCACTGCAATGGCCAGAGAGACATTGGTTTCCAGCCCTTCTTCGCTTGGTCCACAGTCAACCTTGGCAGACCTACAGTACTCTCCCAGGCCAGCTGTCATGCCCCTCTCTCAAGAAATCATTTTTTGCTTTTTATTTCAGTGATTCAGAGTATTATGCTCTAGCACAGCTTGGCTGGGTAGCCTATCAGTTAAAAATAAAACAAAACTATATAATCAAATGAAAATTTGTTTGTTATTTGACTACCTGTAGCATACTCTTTTCAGGAAGCTCAGAATAAGAGCATGCTTACATGTTTTGCACAAAGAATATCAGCTTCTACTTTCTAACAGAGAGTTCCTTTTTTTAATCGCAACACTTAAAAAATGACACTGTCATGACACATGAATCCTAACCCTAATCCTAACCTCTGACCCTAATCCTAACCCTAACTCTAACCCTTACCTTAACCCTAACCCTAACCCTAAACCTAACCCTAGTCCTAATCCTAACTTGTTATGACAAAAACCGAATGACACTTAATGACAGAAGCATTATGTCATAAACATTTATGACTTGTTTATGACACGTTCATGACAGTGTCATGTCACTCGTATGTCGATAATGTCAAGTTATACATCAATCTATCCTATTGTTAAACCAACCAAATTAAAATCCAGTGCAATATTTATTCAGGGTTACAAGTCTTCATGACCTTGTTTTTGTGTACCGGTACTAGTCCAAGTGGTAGAGGAGAGAAGAGAGGGAAGAACAGGGCAAGTGCACCAGATATCAACAGAAACTCAATGAGGTTTGTGTAAATGACCCATAGCTTACTCCTATCAATGTCATATTTTCATGCTTCTGCAGCATTATTTCATGTGACACACCCCCAACCTGCAATGTCATGTACGTATAATGACATAAAATTAGATCATGTTACGTCTCCATACGCATGAGCAGGTGAAGGTAAAGTTTTTTGATGAGAAAATGTTTTCTTCGGGTAGGTCACAAACCTCTGAAGTTCACCTACAAAAAAGCTACCATCTTATACCAAATAAGGAGATCTGGTATCTTGAGATTTTTTCTATGGGAAAATAACATGGGGATTTTGAATTATCGCACCTGTTAAACTCTGACGTATGTGAAGACGGCACACTTTGATCTTTGCTACCCCAGAGCAACTTTCAAAGCCATAGGTAGTTAGCTTCAATTAACACCCGGATCTCCTTATATGGGCAAAGATGGCAGCTTTGGTTCCTTTTTGTAAGCGAACTTCAGGGTCTACTGGGCTTTAGTTGTTCTATCAGGTGGAAGGAAACAAAACAAAAAGAATCCTGTATGTCTGTATTCACTTCTTCCCTTCCTGGGGCCCGTTGCACAAAACTAGGATAAGGGATTAAGCCGGGATATCTTGGTTATCCTGGCTCAATTTATCCGTGATCCAGTTGCACAAAATCGGGATGGGGGCAGCAGGATATGTTATGGTATAAGTTACCATGGCGATTTATTCTGTGGAGCTAGCCTGCTCCAGACCAGGCTAAGTTCCAGGATCAATTTAATCTCATCCCTTATCTCAGTCAGCAGTCATCACAAACGGAAACCAATAGTTATTCCACTGCCCACTACGCATTGTTATCACATATAACTAGACCCACTGTCATTATTTAAACGTTTGTGATCATTAATTAACTTTTACATATCGCCATTTCCGACCTGTCATGCAACAATGTGACGTCACGGGAGTGCCTAACCATTTCGCACGTGGTGGTCGCGGCACTAGTTGCAATATTCTCCTAAACAGAGGTGTTGCTGTTTGCTGCTGTTGTGAAAAGGCTATCGCTTCCTACTTCTCACCGTGGAAGAAGCAATGAAGCCGCTTTAGTTATGTCTAGTTGCCATGGTGAATCAGTGAATCTGTGATCGGTGGCGGGGTCTATTTGAGGGAGCCGTGAGCGCGCACTTATCCAGGATAGGTTTCACCTGGCTTGAGGAATCCGTGTCTGCTCATCCTGGCTTGCTCGTTGTGCAACCAATTAAGCCTGTACGCTCGTGTTTTGGATTCATTGAGCGCAGCTCAGTAACTTATCCCGGATGTCTTAATTCTGCTTTTGTGCAACAAGCCCCAGGTTGGTGCTAGAGAGAGCTCACTTATTGTTTTTTCTACTGTCCTCATCACTATTTGTATGAGCTAAGATATAACTAAAAATAAGATAAGATAAGATGAGACTAAAAGTTACGATAATATCAAACACGTTTGTTCACATTAAGAACCAAATTCTTAATTACATCTAAACACTACTCACCCCAAATGTCCATTCTTTGATGCAACATGAAGAGGAGTTAATCCTGCTTTTGTTGTTTTGTTCAAATCTGCTCTCTTGGACAGAAGTAGCTTAACCACTTCTTCATGACCATTCTTTGATGCTTCATACAAAGCTGATGCTCCATCGTTAACTTGAGTGTCAATATTTCCTCCTACAGGGTATGTGAATAAGAGTTGGTACATGAACTGGAAGTAACTGGATCATGAGGAATGCGTTGGAATCAGTTGGAATGTGTGCATCAAGCCAAGACATGGTGAAGACATTTGAGAAAATATAGCCAGATGTGTGCACACATGAGAAGCCATTTGTAGAGATGGTGGCAGCCAACCTGGATGCCAACTTGCTAAGCTAACCCTCCAAACCCTGCCCCTCTGGCATATACTGGCATATACCTCCAAGACCCTGTACAACATAGCATGTTAAACTCACCATGTCGAATCAGGAAGTTCAAAGCTTCTGTGGCTCCTGCCTGGGCAGCTGTGAACAGTGGCTCAATACCGTAAATATTTTTGGCCCACATCTTTGCTCCAGCTTCCACCAGTAGCTTACACATGCTGACATTTTTGGTTCCCACTGCTTCGTGTAAAGGTGTCCATCCCTCAAGATTGCTCCGAGTGGCATTGCCTCCGGCTTTCAGAAGAAGCTCCACCATCTCTATATTGGCCTTCTCACAAGCTGGAACACACAATGGCAGTTTTGTATTAAGAAAATACATGGTTCATTTTTTTTTCCATTCTTGGTGTTTCCTGTTAGTGTTTTAGATGAAACAGACACAATTTTATTCTTGACCAAATACTTCAATGTATTTTTATACCTTTCATTACAGCTGTCTCTCCTGATGTGTTGGCTATGTTAGGATCTCTTCCAGCTGCAAGAAGACACTGGACACATGAAAGGTGTTTACGACCAACAGCCAATATCAGAGGGGTTTGGTTCCTGTGGCTTTGTGTGTTGACTAGCTGAGGAAATGCTATAAATAAAAAATAGAAATTAATTATTACTTATGTCACTATGGTAAAAGAGAACAGAGACTACTGTACAAACATAATTTACTGCACTATAACAAAACATTTCACTCGTTGTGTTCATAAAGTCGTATGTAAGCCATACCTTTTAGTAACACCTTCAAACACTCCAAAGCACCACAGTATGCAGCTTCATGCAAATGTATCCAACCATCCTTAATTGTTTTGCTCAGACTCAAAGCAGGCTCTGTCCCTAGAATTTCATTCAGTGTTTTGGCATCATTCTTCCAGATAGCTGAATTTAACTTGGATACTGGATCACTGCAATAGAGTTATTACAGTTAGCATAAAAGTCTGTTGTCATGTCTAAGTATCTAACTGGGTAACTAGTGTGTAATTACTAGTTAGTGCATTGTGCCTAGTGCATTAAGTGGATATGATTTGGTTATGCAAGAATTTATGAATTCACACATTTTGTGGATTGTACGGAGCCCAGAAGGTGTCATTGCAAGATATTTTTGTATATTGAGAGAATGTGCGCTCTCAATTTAGTAAATTGTGCTCTCAATTTAGTAAATCATGCGCACGATTTAGTAAAACGTGCACGCGATTTAGTAAAACGTGCACATGATTTAGTCAATTGTGCTCACGTTTTACTAAATAGTGCGCTCATTTTGTTAAATTGCGCGCTCATTTTACTAAAATGTGCTCTCAATTGAGTAAATTATGCGCACGTTTTACTATATTGTGCGCTCAATTTACAACAATTAAAATGAGAGCACAATTTAGTCAAATGAGCGCACTACTGTATTTAGTAAAATGTGCGCACAATTTACTAAATTGAGAACACAATTTAGTAAAATGATTGCACAATTTAGTAAAATGTGTGCACGATTTGTAAAATTGTAAAATGTGACCTTGCATTTGAGGTCTGTGTAGTTTCACATACATGGATTAGGCATGATCCTATAGTAAATAATGTTTTGTCAGTGGAGATCTTCATTGAAGTTTTCTAAAAGTCTAACACAAAGCTTAAAGGCAGTTCACACCGATAACTACGATAATGGCAAAAGCGAGCTAGCTAGCTAATATGAATGATAACATCCACACATAAACCGATACTGGCACGAAGAACTATCGTCGGGGATCACTTTCACAATGATTTTGAGTCAACAGGAGAGACTTTACTTATTGTTGGTCAGTTTGGACGCTCATATCATTAGCAGTTATCTTTATAGTGGCCGTTCCTGTTGTGGCTTCGAATGGCCTTTTAATCAGTGTAGGCGAAACTGGCCCGAAGACAGCCTCAGAATCCTACATGAAGACAAATCCTTACTCCAAAGTTGTCACTGTAACCTCCAAAGATCCATTTCTTCTTTTCCAGGCCCGCATCATCTCCCTGTCTCCAGCATAGGAATGCTCACTTCTCTTCTTATCTTTTTGGCCTTCACTGTAATCAGACAGAAACAGGAGATCCAAAATATCTCATGTGTGCTCTTACGGAGTAATTCCACCGAAGGTCACAGTCACTCTGTTCTGTGGGAATACACCCGTCACTGCCTCTGGTGTACAATACCATACATCTACTGAAATCTATAAGACAATTTCATTTCTCATATTGTCGTTGATGAATATTGATTATTGGTGAATCTCAAAAATATGTTCTGCTGTGTATACAGCACAACTGTAAAATGTCACATCACCTGCAGGGATTAACAGTCTGAGTGCCCATTGCGGCCCGTCTCCTGGATGCATATTCTCTGCGAGCCTCACGAAATGCTGACATGCCATCATACTCTGCCTCTGACTGAATTTGTGCAGGTGAACTTGCAGACTGATGAGCGGGTTGAGCAGATTGAAGATCCGCCATGGGTATCTGTAAGGCTTCGTTCAATGGCCAGATGAATCAACACTATAGTCTTCAAAAGGTAGGTTAGTGGCCATTTGCCTGCTGGCACCAGCAACCGCCATGGGACTACACAAGGAAAAAATATTTTCAACTCCCACTTTGTTCAGAAAATTCAACTCCCAGTTTGTTCAGTAGACTTTAACCCACTAACATGAGACTTAATATTTAGTTATATAATATTATATATAAGTTATATAGAATCTCTATTGATACTCGCTGTACATAACCCTCTATACTCCTTATCTCAAGTCAAGTCGAGTCGGCTTTTATTGTCAATTTCTTTACATGCACTGGTCATACAAAGAATTGAAATTTCGTTTCTTACTTTCCCATGCAGACATAGACATACTTTAAATACAGACATAGACATACTTTAGACATAGACATAGCCATAGACAATAAACATTAAATTAAAGTGTGAGACTGATATATAGAACATGTATCAAAAATAGAAATATAGGACATATATATAAAAAAAAATAGAGGTAGTTGTGTTGTATATTTACATAGTCTTAACAGTTACATGAAGTTTAAACTTGTGCTTGTGTGACCTGTATATTTACATTGATATGCAGTAATTTCAAGTATATCAGGCTTGATGTGAAGCAGCAACACGTTAGGTTGCGCAGTCACAGTGCAGTTCCACAGGGCGGTGTTGGGGGGGGGGGGGGAGGTTAGGGTAGACAGGATCCTAGGTTCCTAGGTTCCTGGCTGGCTGGTGGGTGGGGGGGGGGGGGGGGCTGTCAGTGATGGGAGAGTGGGTAGAGTGTTCAGCATCCTGATTGCTTGGTGGATGAAGCTACTTGCAAGTCTGGTGGTGCGGGAACGGAGGCTCCTGTACCTCTTTCCAGAGGGCAGGAGGCTGAACAGTTCGTGTGCAGGGTGGGTTGTGTCCTTGACAATCATTATCTGTCACTGTAGACATGTCATCTGGAAAACCTGCATTATCTAACTATACACTGTTGTACATAATTAATCTCTATTGTCTCAGGGGTTTTCTAACTTTTTTTGTGTGTGGACCACTATCTGTAATCAAGAATTTTCACGGACCACCTCAAAATACACATAATGAAATATGTCTATACCAAGGGCGTAGGTTTGGTCTGAGCTTTGGTGGGGACACTACCCACTAACCCCCCCCCCCCCCCCGAAAAAACAAACAAACAAAAAACACTCAACTCTTTCACCAGCCACTATAGATATATAAACTGATTAAAATGTGCTACTGTCCAACTACTATCCATGATTAAAATGTGCTACTGCTCAACTTAATCTAACTACACTGTGTAGCCTACATAATCTGATTTTAATATGTAGGCTACAGATATGTAGGCTATATTTAACATTTATTTTCTATTTGGTCTGTTACGAAATCATGCCCATTTAAGCACAGCTCAGTTTTAAGAAACTTAAATACATGCAAGCATTTTGTAAAAATTAAGGCTACATTGACAAACTCTTAACCGTGAGCTGCCTGTATATTCTCTGATTCTAATATTTACAGATATAAGGTGATGTAAGCACAGCTCAGTTTTAAGAAATGCAGCCGAAAGACCATGTTGAATTTTGCTATAATTTATTTCAAAACCGGATTACTCTGGAACAGCTAACTATACACGGGAATGCATTAGGCCTACACCTTTGTGTTCGGTAAGGTCTGCTGTTTATTCTGATATATGGTTTGTCATGTGTTGCGTGAACTCCATGAAGAGTGTGTAGGCCTACGATATTCCACCGAGACGAATGGAGATGGGCGCAGAGAATAATTACATCTCTTGAAGTTATTTTTCTCACAAACTGTTTATCACAGCAAACAGTAGCACCGTTTAAAAGCTGAAAAAAGGTTATTTCATGTGACACATGTGTGATGAGTAGCCTACTTCTCGAGGAGTTCAACAGAGAAGAATAGGTGAATTTGGACGCACTTCATGCTTGTAGTGAAGTAAAGCTGAAGCGCTGCATGCTGCGGCTCACTGGTAGTTATTATAGGTAACTTCAAATTGATAAGGGATCAGATTCCAAAAATAATTCCTTGGAAATGCATGGATTCCAGTTGCTGCTACTGGAAGAAACTGGAATCCATGCATTTCCACAGAATTATTTTTGGAATCTGATCCCTTATCATACCTGTTCATTCTTACTCGTCGCTCGACTTATCGTGACTAAATTCAAGATGGCTGCAAACGCTAAACCTCGTGAAGGACCTGTCTGTATAAATCGTCTTGTAAGTAAACTACCAGTGCTTTTTCAAAGTTCTCAATGTCTCGTTTTAAATGTCAGGGCCCTCGGAAGTCTACCAATGAAGTGTGGAGATACATTGAGCCTTGTAAATGGTGTAAAACAGTGATTTATTTGCATGGCTAGGCCGATGCCGGAGCACCACCATTGTTAGCATCGGCTAACTAGCGCCAGATTTTGGAGTGCAGGGGACAAGCCGAGATGGGCTATGAGACATACGTTCACACTCGGTATCATGTTTCAACACACTTTAGGTCAATATCACACCGGAATTCTCCTTTAAGATGTCAAAGGTGACAAAGACAACATGCATATCCAGGAAACTCTAATTGCTTGATTTCATCAAGATGAATTTATGATTAGTAGTTTGTGAGCAAAATGACCCCCCCCCCCCCCCCCCTCCGCCAACCCCTGCATAAACTCAAGTCAACCCTACCCTTGTGGTCATGCAACACAGCTGTTAAAAAAATCAACCTGAATTTGTTCTCAATCTTAGCAGTGCATATTTGTGAGCCCTACCTCCACCCTTGTGGTCATGCAAATACCACAGTAGAGAGACAGTGACCAACTGATTTTCCATGACAGTTACATGAGGGTCAAGTTAACATTGTATCGCCAACTAGGCGGGGCTAAAATAGACTACCAATAGGAGTGAAGGCCGCTTTTCCAGGTCTGTAACCACAAATGTCCATACTTTTGGACGGTCTGGAAAACAGTATTTCATAATTCCATATTTCCCAGTCCTGCACAAGCACCTTGTGGAGTACCTGACTATTACTAAGAAAAAGATTGTGAACTTGAGCATATGTCTGACTTTGTAACCAAGCTCCATTCACCTTCTAATGCTGGTAATTATGTAAAAAAGCACTGCTGTGCAGTAGCTAGTCTATGTTTTCAAACAACTACAGAAAGAAGTTTATAATATTTTTTTATGGAATTGCTTAAGTTGTACCAGTGATGATTTTTCAAAATATGTTAATTTCTGAAGCCATTTCTTATTTAGAGCTAAAAATCCAAACAATTAGACAGCAGACTCACCCAACCGGCGATATCTTCTTCTGCAAAATATTTTTGAAAATGTTATGATCCTCGTTAAGCCTGCTGGACTACTGTGGGTATATATGCCACTCTGGCCTTTAAGAATGGGGTACGAGGGGGCACTTGCTTTTAGGTTAAGATTCATGACCTTGTTTTGCTATAGCAGCTGCGACCATCTGGACTACTTACACCCTCTTGACACACTTGGCACTAACATGCAGATCTTTTTGATCTGTAGACATTACACAGCAAAGAAAGGAGTATAGCAACACTAGTAGCTACACGGCTACAAATTAAACAGCAGATTTAGATTTAAGTGACCACATTTTTAAGTAACTCAAGCCATATTATATTATACGTATCATATGTTGAAACTCTAGATGGCAGCACATGAACATACACATCAACATACCACCAGGGCCACCCCACCCACTTTATTGTAAAACTACACTATGTTAATGACAGCAAGTAAGGCATGTTTTTTTCCATAAAATATTATCTTTTTCTGCTTGATGACATGCTTATAACTGTCCATATAGAAAAAAAGAAACTAGAGCAAAGAGCCATTGGGTCTGTTGCAACTGCTGTATTACACACTCCTGTGATCCTGTGATGAGTGTTTTTCCCAGAACACAGCCTTGTCAATTGCAGACAAGACCATTTGACCTACTGTACTTCTGAAATACTGACACACTTGGCACTAACATGCATTTTTTTCCACATTACACAGCAAAGAAAGGGGAACGGGTTTTTAGCCACCCTAGTGGATATAGCACAACTGACAAATTAAACAGCAAAGTAAATGACAGCAATGTCAGTCATCTTGCACCATGATAACATACATGTTGAAATTCTAGATGGTAGTACATGAATATTCATGTCATCATACCATCAGGGCAATGTCATCATATCCTATCCTCTTCATTGTAAAGCTTATATGTTCATGGTAGCAGTAAAGGCCTATATAACCAAACTAGAGCAAAGAGTCTTTGGAAGATCTGCACTAGCGTCCCGGCAGTGTCTAAAAATCAAGAAGTCTCATGAGAAGCGAGAACGAGCTAAAAACACAAAATATTTAAAATTCTCTGGACATATACACGCCCCCCCCCCCCAATCGCTGGTTATGCCGGCTAGCTATAAGATGGCTAGTGTTTCCCACAGAATTGAGTTCTATTTGTGATGGTAGGTGATGCATTAACTTGAATGCAACAGTTTTGACAGTTTTACAGTGTGGTTATGATGCCAACAACAATTGTTAATGTTTTCTTTAAAGATGCATGCCTTTATTGCTGTTTTCTGTTTTTTTTTTTAGTTTTACTGCAGTCAATGTCTTGCACAGATGCGATAGCAACATCTAAATGTCTAGCTTCTCCAGCCACAGCCTCAGTTCAGCCCAGGTGACATGAATGGCGAGGCATCGTTGCTCACATATCTATGGTTGCTCATATATCCATCATCATAAAGCCCATGCCATGTCATCATAACATGGCGATACAATTATCATTTCATTATCATCATTGTCGTCTTAACCCATGTTTACTAGAGACAGGCAATGTTATGCAAACATACAATAGCCAAATGCAAACAAGCTACACATAAGCAAATAACTCTTGATTTGTAGGCTTCCTCTGGCTATTCCACTCCTATGCAAGATAGCAGTGGTCTAAAATTGCTGTTTATAAGCAACACACTAGGCTATTACAATGTATTCTATGATAAAGGGGTGGGGTGGGGGTGTATACGCATAACCGGCACCTATTTATTTGAACTGCATATTTTATAGAAGGAATTAGCAATAAAGATAATAATTTGCCTCCACAATTCTCATGGTGTTGGTGTGAATGGGAAATCCAGTATTACCAGGAAAACAACTCATTCGATAGAAAAGGCATTGCTAACCACAGGAATCACCTGTATGCTAAATTTGAGTGTTCCTTTCATTTGATTTCATCTGGTGAATGTTTCACTTTCTAAATTTTATATCTCACATAGAACAACAACAAATTATATTTAACACAAGATTTAATCGTGACATGAAGCATGTAACAGCATGGAATCTTTTTATATCATGCAACCATTTTATACTGTAGGGTCTTGTACAGTGCTGTGGTGTAGTTCCCATTTCAAAACCTAACTGAAATGCATGCCTCAAAAAATTGAAAAAAATCAGATGGCCAGAATTTTGCCGCTTGAGTAGTTTTGCACCTTCCATCAAAGGAGTCAAACAAGTTGTCTTCAACCTCTACAAACTGTATGAACGGCTTTTCCAGGGAGTTTACCTAAAGCTACGTACAGTAGGTACAAATACCTGCTGTCGCTGTGGGGCTCGGCACCTGGGCTTCTTTATAGCATCTTTGAGAAGCTGTTCAACTGGAACTATCAAATTCTGAGGTGTCAGAGGTGTCTTCTTGAGTTTTGCTCTTTCCCTCCATAAAGTTTGGCCTTCTAAGCCAAATGCTGGTCTGATGTCACAGCTGTGGTGCTCAGCACCTGTGCTGCTTAAAGGAAAATTCCGGCATTTAGCACTTTGAGTCCCTTTTCTGGTTTGTTTTGGATGAACTAGAGTGGTGGACACCGAAATTTTGATGATTGGTCCTGTCTCGACTTTTCTGACTCGTTTTGAATCGCCTTTGACTAGTCAGAGTGGCTGCCTAGGCATGCTGAAACATGTCCTAAAACAACCCTTAATGTTGATTTTCAAAACTGTGCAACTCACCGAGTTGCCTTGCATAGCGCCACCAATTGGCAAGAGAAGGAATGTGTTTTTTCCACTTCTGTTGGATATCACAATCAGATGCATCAGATTACTGTAGGTGTATATGACATCCAAACATCCCATATGCCTGTCTGGCATAGCGCCACCAGCTGGCCAAAGTCAGAATAGTTTTTGGAATTTATTAACAAAATATTAATTAAATATAATTATTTTGATGATATTCACATGTGTAATTTCCATGCCTAACATAGCACCACCATCTGGCCAACCAAAAAGTGTATCAGAAATGTTCTTTGCTTAAAATGAATGGTTTGAAATTTCTCAGGTTAATATATATTATGATTATGATGGCACCCAATGGGTCTGCCTTGCATTGCGCCCCCACCTGGCCAAGCGAGTAAATGTGCCAGAAAATAAAATGCAAAACAAATAGCACACACATCAAATATGTACATTTCACAAATGCACCACGTCGGTGCTTTGTTGGATTCCAAAATGTCACGGGTTGCGGCCCGCAGGTGCTCAGGCCCGCCATTGCCGCTTGCGGCTATATTTATTATTATTATTATTATTATTATTATTATTAATATAGTAATAGTAGCAGTACTTCGCCTATGCTTCGCCCGAATATAGTCCCAAATCAATACCTCCCTAGGAGATCACCTCGTCTTAATCTGCATTGCCATTTGTACTGGTTGTGAAGACGGGAGCCAAAAGAAGTAATTAGGGATTTTTTTTTGTTGGCTCACTTTTATTCATGACGTATATCTGGCTACAAAGGATTCCATTCACTATGCTAAGCTAACCTAGCGGGGGCGCTACAGGACTACGATAATGCATGCAAATGTTTTTGCTTACTTATCTAACTGTAGGGGAGACGGTGATTAACCCAATTTTATAAAACGGTGGCTTGTTCCAAAATAATTCTGTGTATTTACCAATATTAGACAATTAAAGAAACGGTTCATACAGAAAATAAAAGGCTTTTGGGATCTCAAACTTTCAAGACGTGAACGGACTCATGGCCCTTTCATCTACGTTGATGACAGTTTTGACTATTAGAGTGCAAGTTTCACAGCAAAGCGAAAGTGATAAATTGAAGGTAGCCTAGCCTACATCAAGGTGGGGACTCTGAAATTCTCTGTTGAAGTAAAGGATAATATATTGTTCGCCGGTCATTATCGAAAAATAAGTCCAGACAGGGCGAACAGGACATTGACGTGCAGCCAAGCATGACAGGGCAATAGTTTAAGGGAAAGAAAGGGAAAAATGAAAGGCATAAAATAGAATAGTTAAAATACATAAATCAGAGAACATAGCAACTTCCTATTACTGGAACACAGCTCCTGTAACAACAAGTTAACCTTCTGCTTCATCATCACACCTCCAGTTAGGCTGTTGCACTTAACTTAGCCATAGACCAGCTAACCCAAAAATCCTTGGCCATTAGAGAGGCCATTCGACAGGTTATTAGTACTTTTGCAAACCGTTGTCCGCTTTTGATTATCTATCGGCACACAACCAGCAATCCCTTTTATTAAATTCACAGATTTTAGTCATCTCTGAACTTCAACTACAGTAGTAGTTAGCTATAAACGTAAATACTGTGGAGCGGAAGACAGATTCTGGCTTCCGCTCTGAGGCAACAATCAAACAAGATCAGAGTTCGGGAAAGATGTAGATAATCAAGCTTTTGTTGGTTAGATTATTGACTGACAGTCAGTGCTTAAGTTAAGAGACACACACATAAACACTCAAAGATTCTCAGATTCTCCGTTGTCGTAGAATAGGTACTTGATGAGTCGGCCAGGCAGAGGAAGGCTGGTCATTCTCCTCAGCCTCTGACATCCCACCAGCTGGCGGATCCTCAGTCGGCACAGATGCATCAGGAAGAAGGATGGCTCTGAATGTTTTAAGGACATTTTAAGATCACCTGGCCTCATTCACCAATATCTTTCTAAGAATGTTCTTAAATTTGCTCTTAAGAAGGTCCTAAGAAAACTCTTAAACAGATTCACAAAGGTGCTCTGGGATTCAGCATAAGAACAAAGCTGCGACCAATTCTGAGGTTTAAGAACACCACTGCAAAATGAAAGTAAATTGACACACACATGATCATTGCAACACACAATAGAAGTCAAACTCCAGTAGAAATGACTTGATATCCAATCCGAGTATGCAACATGTACAGCATTTCAAATGCTGTATGCAACAAGCTTTGCGAAACCCAGACACCTTTAGCAGTCACTTTTAGCAGTCACTTTTACATCATATTTTATTGAGCGACACTTGTCGCCTGGACTATAAATTGGCTTTTAATATGGTGTAGTTAATCTCCAATGTAAGAAACGGTAAAGTATCTGGAAGGTAACTCATTGTACTCACTTGATTTTTCTATGATGTATACCCAGTCCTGGTTGTGCTCAAGAAGTTCTGTGATTCTAGAACACAGTTTCACAGGACCAGTGTAATCAAGGAGACGGTCAAGTATAGGTCCTGCCCAATAGGTGTAAAGGGGATCCGCTATAATCTCACAGAACTGTACAGAAAGGATAAAAGATCAGTTAGGAAGAACTAAAATCCACTTATTCACCCAAATACAATAAACCACTAAAGATATACGCTCACTGGCCACTCACAGGTACACCTGTTAAACTGCTCATTAGCACAAATATCTAATTAGCCAATCACATGGCTGCAACTCAATGCATTTAGGCATGTGCTGAAGCCACTTTGAACCTGGCGTAGTTATTGGTACCAGGCAGGCCCTACATCTTGATGTGGGTCTGGGTTGTGAGCACCAGTCGTCGTAAATCTGGGAGTGGTCATTCTTCAGCACAGTGTTGACGTCAAAGCCCGCATTGATGAGAATCTCCAAGATATATTGTATAGTCAGATTTGAAAATAACGTGGCAAAAAACTATTGAAGCCTAATTTTTCCTCCTGTTTTTCCTCCTGTAACAAAGGTCTCCAAATCAGTGATTTACACCTATCTGCTCCGCCGTTTACCATACACAAAAACTGGTATTGTGTTTTCTGAATCCTTACATTCAGACATTCAGATGACCCAATATCACATATCTGCATTGCTAGCCTTCTGGTTGGTAGCTCATGATAATTTTGTTTGTTAAAACCATCTCTTAATGTGATAAAAAAATGTTTAGTTAGTGTATTCATATATGTAATTTGCCACCGCTGTAAAGTGCAGGAAAAGCTTAAAAATTAACCTTGAAAGTGCTTAAAAATTGCTTGAATTTGATCTCTGAATAGGTGTACGAACCCTGAGAAGGCAAAACACAGTACTAAGGTGTACCTAATAAAGTGTATATAGTTTATAGTATAAGCATATATACTCTTTTGATTATGTGAGGGAAATTTGGTCTCTGCATTTATCCCAGTCCATGAATTAGTGAAACACACTCAGCACACAGTGATCACACAGTGATGGCGCAGTGAGCTGCCTGCATCAACAGCGGCGCTCGGGGAGGGGTTAGGTGTCTTGCTCAAGGGCACTTCAGCCGTTCCTACTGGTCGGGGTTCGAACCGGCAACCCTCCGGTTACAAGTCCGAAGCGCTAACCAGTAGGCCACGACTGCACAATAAGTGGACAGTGAGTGTACAGTGCTTACCACAATTATTGACTCGCCTGGTATGAGTAAAAAGGGTCATAAAAAACATCTTTTTCATCTTGTCTTTTATGACATTTAATTACAGATGCAAGTGCATGAAGTTTGCTAAATGCTACTGGTATTTTGCTTGTAATCATACTCTAAAGAACTTACTGTAGCTTTTTGCCAATGCTCAAGGTGGTTTGGCCTGCAGAGGATGATTATACTAAAACGAATGTTGCTGCTGTTAATTATGATGTTGTAGGACTGTTCTTTTTTTAAGTTAAATGGTGTTGTGAACTCTTTGGACCAGGACATGAAAAAGTCTTGCAACATTTGACTCCACCAACCAAGAATGAGTCAGCGTTTGATCTTACAGGAAGACATTCAGCACGTTTTCATGCTGGGAATAAAACGTTTTGAATCAGTTTATTGGCCAAATTTCGTTTATGTCAATATTCCGTTTAACCTGTTTACAAGTAGAATGTCACATTTTGAGCATATACCTGTTTACATAGCAATCAACATTATTCCGAATAAGTCAGCGACGCATAGGCTCCCAACGTCACAACGTAAATCTCTGCTGGTGGAATTCCCTCTTTTGGCTGTACAATACAACATTTTCAGGGTCTTCCACCTGTATTTCAATTGTTCAGGCGTCGATAGCCATTTATTGGCTGCATGTAACCGTGCTGAGTGTTAGTTTACTGAACATAAAATGAAGTCATGGTTCTGTCATGGTTGCTTCACCTCACTGTGTGTTCACTGTGTGCTGAGTGTGTTTCACTACTTCACGGGATCAAAAGAGTATATATACTTATACTTCAGTTACTTCATCTAAAACCCCTGTGAAAACCTTTGGGATGAGCAAACCATGAGACTGCACAGCGAAGTGTAGAGCTACACCAGGCATCCATTTCTAATTATACACTGTGTAGAGCACACATCGCTACCTACACCAGGGTATGAATAGCATCCATTTCTAATTATACACTGTGTAGAGCACACATTGTTACCTACACCAGGGTATGAATAGCATCCATTTCTAATTATACACTGTGTAGAGCACACATTGTTACCTACACCAGGGTATGAATAGCATCCATTTCTAATTATACACACATTTCTAATTATACACACATTGTTACCTACACCAGGGTATGAATAGCATCCATTTCTAATTATACACTGGTATAAATATTGATATTCGTACCGGGGTGAAAATAGCCTTTGCCAAAAAAGAAAATACTCATAACCTGTGCAACTTCGCTCTGAGGAATTTCATCAAGGTCCAGCTGATTCCTAGTAGTGAGCCGGCTCTTGATTGGAGGATGTGGGCTGCCTCCATAAACACATGAGAAACAGGCGTTGGCATCACATCCATTGTCCAGCAGGAACTTCAAAATCAGTTTGTGCTTCATACAAAAGAGCAGAGCTCCAGGAAAGGTAGTGGGGAGTGTTGGCACGCAGGCATTCACATTGGCACCGTACTCCACCAGCAAAGACACCATCTCTGTATTTCCCTTTCTCACGGCTACCAGAAGAGGGTTGAAAACATCCAGATTGGGGTCAGCGCCTGCCTCCAGCAGCATGGAGGCTGTGTCTATGTTGCTGTTGCGTATAGTGAAGTGGAGGGCTGAGCAGCACCGATCGTCATAAATCTGGGAGTGGTCATTCTTCAGCACAGAGTTGACATCAAAGCCAGCATTGATGAGAATCTCCAAGATATCCTCTCTGTTATGCTCTGCTGCAAGGTGGAGTGGACTAATGCCACTTTCTAGCATGATCACTTTGTCCGTATGTGGAATCAGTAAGGACACGATTCTGCCCAAAGACAGACAGAATGAAAGTTAAAAACATGATAAACTATGCTGTATTCAGATATGCTGTATGCAGATCAGATAATTGACCTTAAACTGCACTGTTGCTAATTTTCGGAAAAATTGTTTGATTTTCAAGTTCTGAATTCAAAATGACCAACCTAGCATGTCCATTCTTTGAAGCAATGTGTAGAGGAGTTAGTCCTGCTTTGGTTGTTTTGTTCACATTTGCTCTTTTAGACAGAAGCAGCCTCACCACCTCTTCATGGCCATTCTTGGATGCTTCAAATAAAGGTGTTGCTCCATCCCTAGTTTGACAGTCAGTATAGGCTCCTTAGAAATGTAAATGAGAGAAGTTGTTATAATACATTTGAAAGGCAATACTGTATTTCACTTGTCTATTCGAGAAAAAGCCTGACCAATTTTATCATGGACAGCATGTGCGATCTAAATACTGGTGAAACTAACCATGTTCAATGAGAAGGTTCAATACTTCTGTGCCTCCTCCCAGGGCAGCCATGAATAGTGGTTCAATGCCGTAAGTGTTTCTGGCTCTTATGTTTGCTCCAGCCTTCACTAGAAGCTTGCACATGCCAAGACTTTTGTGTCACACCGCTTCATGTAATGGTGTCATTCCTATCGCATTGGCCTGTGAGGCTTTGGCTCCAAACCTCAGAAGAAGCTCCACTATTTCCTCATTTGCATTTTCACAAGCTGGAAAGGATGGATTTGTTCAGAGATATATAAGTACAGATTTATCAAGTCTTTCTTGGTATAGGACTGATTAGCTTCTCCTTTAAAAGGGATACCTATGTAGAGAGGTGATTCTCCTACGTTGTCGGCTGTATTGGGATCTGCTCCTGCCTCAAGAAGATACTGGACACACAACAGGTTTTGGCCAGTAGCCGCCAACACTAGAGGCGTCTGGCGCTTGTTGGTACGTTTGTTGATTAGTTTAGGAAAGGCTTTAGTTGGTATGGATATAATAAAAACAGAATTATTAATGGCAAGTCAGATGGACAATAGACATGGCCGTCTCTCAAACACAAGGAGGTTCCTTCAAAGCTGCTTTTTCAAGAAAGGTACGTCATTGAATCTCGCCGACACACCGTTCCGGTGGTGGTGGTGGGGGTCGTCTATTATTATTTTTTTTTTTTTTAAGGCAATTACAAATATTAGGTCCAATGAATGAATGTGAATTTTGTGATGTTTACCGATGATTGCCGAGTGTGGAGTAACACGCTCTGGAAATTCACAATTTCGTTGCCGTTTAAAAAAAAAAAAAAAACATAGTCCAGTCCATACAACTTCATTTCAATTTCGAAAGAAATACTGGACTATGTTTTTTTTTTTTAAAAACGGCAACGAAATTGTGAATTTCTAGAGCGTGTTACTCCACACTCGGCAATCGACTCCTACTGACTTTCCCCTAAAGACGCCAGCTGCAGCAGCAACATTTCCGGAAAGGTACTGGCTTGATGAAATTCATTCTGGACTCTCTATCCGACCACATAAAGACCTCGGGATACTTCGGTTTGGCTTTAGGGTCCCTCTACTCACTACCACGTAAGTGTAAAGTTGTTTGGAACTGTAGAAGAGGTAAAATAGCGTTTTGTAGCGGCAAAATGACTTGCCCTGGTCACTTCCAGGCTAACGAGTTTTGACTAAAAACGGTAAAATCGAACTTTCTCAAAACACATCCGAATGACATGATTTTGATGTCAACTCAACGTATGTACTCCCAATCATCCGTAAATTGATCTAAAGTGCATTTTACTCTGGATAATTCCTTTAACTTTCGTTGGCCTTTCAAATCTCTTACTTTAACTTTCATGTCATTCCCTTAAACTTTCCTACTTGCTAGATTTGACCAATCTTCCACAGCCTATGTGCTCAAGTAGTTTGAGTAGAACTACTGATCTCCGCTTGTTGACATCTTATCATGTATTTCATGATCGCTAAACGTTTGATTCTTTTTAATGTTGTCATAAGTTAACTTCATTCAACTGCGCTTGTATGTAGACTGTGCCGTTAAGTTGTGGACGTTCGTAAATTGCGGTAATGGGCAGAGAAAGGCACAGTTTACACTTTGGATTGAAAGTTTGATAAATACGACGGAAACTTAGGTCTGATTGCGTTCGCAATCTGCGGCTTCTCCATGGCGCTGATACAGCTACGTTCGGAATTGTACGTACATCTGGCCCTGAAAGACTGAATGACCTCTACTGTAGGATAGAGTGTAGTAGGCTACTTTAGGTTCTTCTAGTAGAGCCTCCTCTTTGACAAGTGCTTGTATTTATACTTGAATATGGAAATTGTACTCCAGCTCTGACCACCGACCACCAATGAGTCAGAGAGAGCGAGTGAGTACAGTCTTGTTCACTTGCACTGCTCCATGGCAATTAGTTCAATATTTAAGGGTACTGCCAGGAGTGTGCTGTTCTGGTCAAAAATGTATTTGTTTTAGCAAATGAATCAAAGTGTATAATTTCTTTTATTGACATGGGAGTATGAAAGTGGCACATTCATTGTTTTTCAAAAAGAAGTGGAGTAGGAGGTATGAATTTCACATAGACATATACACTAGATGTCGCCTTGACTACTGCTGTTCATTGGAACGAATGCGTCAATCGAGACGCCATCTTGCTTCAGTGATCCACTCCTCTATAATGCATTAGCGTCAATCTGGGCAAAGATCTAGCGAAAATAAAATCACCATAAATCGTCAAAATCTCAAGCAATTATCTAGTTTTTTGGGTTGTTCCAACTGACAGGCATGTATTTATGGTTGAGTCTAGAGAAAACTAAGCTTAAGACGATAATAAAGATACATTTTACCCGTCTAGCCCCATATACTCCCAGCGGCGGCCCCTAGAGGAACAATGAGTAAACTGCAACCAGGTTCGATACAATGAAAGTAAACAGGCTCTTCTAGACAGGCTCTGGTTGAGGCCACATACCCCTCGTCTCGTTTACTCATGTAAGTTGTAATCTCACCAGAAGTTGCTGTAGATCTGTAGAACATTTACCTCTGCTACTACATAGGCTACGCCAGTCGTTACTTTTATAATCATGGGTCAGTGCCATGGGCAAACGAGATGTAGCTGAATTCATAAATGACAAAGCCATGAGAAAGGTGATTTTCTTACGTTTCAACAACAAAGAAGCCGATCTGCCATCATTGTGAGAAGTTCCCAAATTTGTCGCTAATCGCTAAAAAGGTTTTCTATCGCTGGGGATGGCCAAACGTCGCTAAATAGGTAACGCTGACAATACAGGAGAACTAGTTTAGCGCTTCAGATCCCTGTACAAAGATGGCGGCGGTGTTGACGCATGCTGAGAAGCAGAAGGCGACATCTAGTGTATATATCTATGTGAATTTCAATAACGCACACAGCTTCCTGCACACTTAATAGTCTGCCCATTGTGTTTTTCCAAATGCTAACAAGAAGCCTTGCCTTGTCTTTGAAAATTTTGATTCAGGAGGACTCTGTTCTACCAATGAAGGATCCTTGACTTTGAGAAACAGCCTGTATGTTACTGATGCACATGTACATTACTAACATGTTATTTCACTCATACAGAACAAGCATCCCAGAAACTGATCATTTTATATATGTAGCCTCAAAAATGGTCTCTCACTCGTACCTTTTATCAGCACTCTCAAACATTCCTCATAACCATTGTTTGCAACATCATGCAAATGTATCCATCCTTTTTTGTTTGGTGTACTCAGAGTGTCAGAAGGCTGTTCCTGCAATACTTCAAGGAGTTTTTGGGCATCATTCCTCCAGATGGCTGATTGTATAGCAGACATGTCCCTGTAAAACCAAACATAAATTCTAGTGCATTTAATTTTTAAATATATGATTAAATATTTTCATGAAAAATATGTAAGGAGAGATAGAAGGGTCATAACTATAATAAGTCATAGTAGATACGTATATAAACTTGCAGAATTTATGGATGAAGAGTCTAAGCGAAGATGTCCTAGAATATCCCCACTCTGGAATGCCTCTTGTCCAGTTAGAGATTAATTAATAGTTTAACAGGTTACACTGTTGTATGACTGAGCAATATGGCAATCATGTTTGTAGGGTTGGTGAGAATATACCAACAAATGAGGTTTGGCCGAGTCCCGTAGGTAACCACAGCTGTGGGTATATCATTTACCAACCCCCCAATCATGAGTGCCATATTACTTTTATTCAACAATTGTACTACAAACTAATCAAAGTTAAAGACTTTAAAATGTGTTTTCTGTATTTTGAACACAATAATTAGTGTAGTCTACTTTCATGGCACATCCACATCCATTTTACACTCCATTTTCTCACTCAATAATAGTCAAATGTGAGGTTATGAAATCCCTGCCCATGCAATGTGTAATGTCGAAGTGATTTACTAGAGGAGAAAAGTCCGGGTACAAATATCCCCACTCTGGAATGTCTCTTGTCCAATCAGAAATTAGTAGTTTGACCGGGCATACATTTTTTGAATAATGAGAATTATGCAGGTGTCCTTACATGGGTTTCAATCTAACTTGCAAACTTCCAGTTTTGCTTTTCGTCCAAGAACACACCCTCGCTACGTCTTCAGCAGAGTTATGTGAACTCTCCGTCCCGTTTTGGCTAAACAGAAATAACAGTGTGCCAAAGATATGAAGTCAGCCGTGGCAATAAGAATTGTGCAATTGCTAAGCTTTTAAAGGCATCCAATGCAGTTTTGGGTTCTAGGGCTCCCCTAGAGTTGCAGAGTATTTATATTTTACCTTGCCTTGTAAGTTTTAGCCTCCCAGACAAGGCTCGTTCTCCGCATGCCAGCTATGCTAGATGTCTGATTCTTAGGGATGTACAATATATCAGCAGCCAATATATTATTGGCCGATAAGTGAAAAAATGGAAATATTATTATTAGAAAGTGTGATAAGACCAACGGAAAATGAAACTTGCCGATATTCTAGGCTGATTTGACATGGAACTATACCCTCATTCAAGTGTAATAATCCAGTCACTAACCAATTCGTCTGCTGCAGCTCAACCTTGTTGCTGGAAGTTAGCCTACAGGGATATCATTGTGCTGCTGCGCCCATGGTGTTCCTTGATTATTACGCCTGAATGAGAGTATAGTTCCATTTCAAATCAGCCTAGAAAATTGCCACGTTTCATTTTCTGTTGGTCTTATTACACTTTCTAACTTGAGGAGACAAGTTTTAAATAGGAAAATTACCAGAAATCTTAGTCACTTTTAAATGTGATGCTAGTGTCAGGCGGTGGTTTTGAGCACAGATGCAGAGGCAGAGAATTATCAGAAATAGTCTCTTTAATTCCACAGAGGTGCAAGACAAACGGCTCAATCACACCAAAATAGTCACCAGAGCACACAGTTCACAAGAGGTAAGTCCAAGCTTCAGGATACAGCTCAGTTCACAGGTAAGTATCCAAGAGGTAAGTCCAAGCTTCAGGATACAGTTCAGTTCACAGGTAAGTATCCAAGAGGTAAGTCCAAGCTTCAGGATACAGTTCAGTTCACAGGTAAGTATCCAAGAGGTAAGTCCAAGCTTCAGGATACGGTTCAGTTCACAGGTAAGTATCCAAGAGGTAAGTCCAAGCTTCAGGATACGGTTCAGTTCACCGGTAAATATCCAAGAGGTAAGTCCAAGCTTCAGGATACGGTTCAGTTCACAGGTAAATATCCAAGAGGTAAGTCCAAGCTTCAGGATACGGTTCAGTTCACAGGTAAATATCCAAGAGGTAAGTCCAAGCTTCAGGATACGGTTCAGTTCACAGGTAAGTATCCACAACAAAAGCAAAGTCCACTTACAACAGTAATCCAAATGTCCACAGAGAAGTTCAGAGAAGAAAGTCACAAGAAAACTGTCCATGAGAATTAAATCCACAATCTGAGAAAGAAGTCCAAATCCAGAGAATAATCGTACGTAATATCCAGTAAGAAGTTCCGCTACGCAGAGTCCACCTTGTGAGCTTGCTCAGGCACAAGATCATGTCGCAGAACTGCAGTCATCTTCAGCTCAGCTTATATACTCTGTCAATTAGTCATGTGGCCACCAGGTGAATCCACTCATTAATTCACAGGTAGCTGAGAAGGCCAGGTAACATGTTCCTGCAAATAATGTCTCCAGCTAGTGGTGGCTATGAGGAACTGTGTGCGGTCTGACAGCTAGCAGGTGAGATGCTACTGGTCTAATCCGATTCAATGGTCTATGCTAGGCTGGAGCTAAAAGTGGTATCGCCAGACTCAGAGAACGGCTGGATGAACTGGAGAAAGGTAAAAATCAGTTGTTAAACTCAAGGGGAGGTGGAAAATGAGTTTAATTCCCCAAATGGTGGAATATCCCTTTAAACCCGATTGACGCAAAGTGCGTCAAAAAACACACCCTTTCTTCTCTGTTACATTGCTCCAGAACGGTTCATTGCAGCGAGATGAAACCTTTATTGCACGACAGAGCAGAAGTGGGGCTTTCCAACGAGACTATACACTTGTCTGTACGATCAAGTATGAAAATTAAAAAAAAATCATGAAATTAAATCAAATTGCATCATATTTACAGTCTATACTTCTCTGCGTTCACCTGCACACACATTACTCTAGTTTGAATTACTCGCGAACCCGTGATCGCATCGATATGGCAAGCATATCAGATGAAAGAGGAGGCACAGGGCTATCCATTGGTACCAAGTTTTGACGTGTTGCCAGGACACCGACCGTATGGACCACAGAGCGGTAGCACAAAACCAATACGTCTTACAAGGCGAAAACGCAGAAAGGCTAGATTCAGCGCTAGCTATCAAGGTAACCTCTATGATCTAGAAAATATGATTAGACAAATTAGGAAAGAAACTGACCAGGAATTGAATCGTAATGTTAAACCAATTACTTTGCAACCTACTCTTGAATTAAGATCACCTGAAAGCGTGGAAGTGAATGAATGTGTTGAAGCGGATGTTGAACAATGTGCAGGATTATTAAACCAGATTACCCTGACCTCAGAAATACTTGATGATTATTGAATATGAATAAAAGAATGGAAAATGAACCATAACTGCAAACAATGACCTCATAATAAATAATAAAGTGCGTTGAATGAAATGTATCATTACAAGTATTTTAGTAGCATGACTTTGTAAAGTCTAGGGAGTTATGTATGTAAAAGAATTGTATGTCTCCAAACTGTGAAATGAGTAAAGTGCCTTAAACTGTTCAAATGAATGTATTCAGATTGCATTGTGTGAAGAGTTAATGCCATAAGTGTTTGTAACCTGTAAGAATGTAACCGATCTCTCTTAATGACTGTAAAAGTGTATGTTGCTAAATGTAATGTGTCACATGGTTATAATTGCCATTGAATGTAAACTGTTTGTGTAACCTCTGGAAACTATCTGTAAACCTGAATGTAATGTATCATCTCCAAAATGTAACCCGGAGAAGGATGTGAATGCGTGTCATTTTAAATAGTTAAAGATCAGTGACTTCTAGAATGTATTAGCAATTGTGAGAATATTCCCAGCTATATTCCCAAGCTGCCGTGAGAATATTCCCAGCTATGTTCCCAGCTAACGTGAGAATATTCCCAGCCCTCGTGGGAACCTTCTAGAAGGTTCTAAACTGTCGTGGGAAAGATTGATTTGCCTTAGGAATGTGTGGGGGAGGACAAGTCTACCTAGTATAAATAAGGGTCGAACTAAATGATCGGGGCTGCTTCTTCTTTTTTCCTTCCTTCAACTCGCTGGGTTTTTGCTTTATGATGTCGCGTGTGGTTGTTAGAATTCGTCCTCCGAAATTCGTTGAGAAGCAAAGTGTTGGACGTCGTGCCAGGCTGAGTCGCGGACCGAAACTCCGTGGAACCTGTTGCAGATATCAGACCTGCTACTCCGACAGGGAGTGACTACAGAATGACAATCAGCTGGCTTTTTCCCTTTTTGAGGACTTACTTTTTTTCCGTATATTCTCTTCTTCTCCATTCGTGGATTTACCATTTTTATTGTAATCTCTTCTCCATTTGTGGATTTACTATTTACCTATTTTGTGGATTTACTCTTTTTACAACATTGTAACCTGCAAGTGGATATTACGCCGCATTTTGTTATCATCACCAATATGCTGAAAAGTAAAGAACTTATTTAACCTTGGCATCTAATTCTTCAAGCAGTATTTTTTGTCTTTTCTTGGTCTTTCTACGAATTCCAGCAGGAGGGTAAGATAACTTGTCTCTTCTGTGGTTATTCATCTGTCTTTTCTAAGACTTGGGTCAGCGTGACTTTATACTGAAGGACGGTAAGAAAATCTCCATCCTTATAAAACCTGAGCAAGAAGTAGCCTATAACCTGTGTCTCTAGATAATTCTAGGGTCAAACATCTTCGCACGTTAGCCAACTGTTCGAGACCTAGGCGTAGTCGCTCCTTAGTTCATAAACATCTCAATAAGTCCACCACGGAAGCCTGATCAACTTCCAAGGGGGATATTTAAAATAGGAGCTTTAGGTTATCTGCGCCGCAGAGGGAAGTCGTGCGACTGCACTCGACAGTAGGTCCCTGCTATCTACAATAACTTCAAGAGAGGTTTTCGTAGGTTTTAACTGCTTAGGCCTGGGGTTACGTCTGAGAAACGGCTGACGTTGACTAGGTTCTGGGGGTTACCTGCAGGGGGCAACACAGTTTATCGACCCTTCTGGCTTATAAAACCAGACGAAGTGACTGCAAAATAATAACGTCATGTACACAAACCAACGCTGCACACTCATTACTCTCGTTTGAATTTTGAATTACTCGCGCGGACCCGTGATCGCATAGATATGCCACGCATGTCAGATGAAAGAGGAGACTCAGAGCTATCATTTGATACCAAGTACATCCTTCTGGGTTATAGAACAGACGAAGTGACAGCAAAATAATAACTTCATATAGCTGGACTTACCCCACGTTTTTGTCTGTTCTTGTGGCAAAGCATGTTTATAATCCAATGCTATCATGTGTTTCTCTATGGCAAAGCATGTTCATATTCCGGTTTTGAGATCCTAGCAAATTCCTGCATGGCATCCAATTCAAGGCTCACATTGCATCCCAATTTGTTCAACAAATAAACACCTTTTTTGCCTTTACTTTGTTCATGGCAATGCAGTAAAAAGTTGAGAATTATTATGACTGCATACACACAGGCACGCAGGCTAACATGCAACCTCGGGTCAAGTCAGGTCAGATCAGTTCGTGTCACAAATATGGAGCGCAGAAAGGTCATTTTTCATCACTAAATAAAAAATGGCATTTATTTCCGTAAATCACACAGCAAATATTTCTGTAAATTGCTCAGCCCCAGAGTATCCCTCCAACATGGCAATTATATTGCCCGATTCAGGACAGTCTGCCCTACACACACATGAAATGCATGTAGAGCTGTGAGCTTGCTGTGGTGAGATACATGTCGAAATATAAGAATTTTTATAATACACTTTTTATATTTTAATTCTTTAAAAATCTAAATAAAATCAATGCTAGTATTAATACATGAAATGATCTGGCAGATCTGAATAGCCTAGACTCCCCTGAAAAAAACAATATATAATATATGTGTGTGGCAATTACAATGACCAGAATAAATCCTTATGAATAAAGGTAGTGAAAATGCCCTAAAAACAGCTTAGGGTTCTAAGGGTTAAAGGAGCCACACATAGGCCTAGGTATTAGGGATTCCTGGTCTAGCGGGTCGCTACACGGCTAGGGAAATCACTACGTTGCTCAGACCTTAAACCCCCTAATCTGGATGTGTGCCGAGGACGTGTCAGTCAGGATGTTTGAATGGATGAGAAGCCAAAGGGGCGGCCAGCTTACCTTTTCGTCGGGCCACTTCGCTCTTGCCTCTCCAAGGCGTCCAGCTAGTGATGTGCCCAATGAAGCGAGGCTTCGGAGCTTGTGTCGAGCAGAAAGGGGCGTGCCAGATGAAGCCCCGGTTCGAGGCTTGTGTCGTTTCCATAAAAATCACGTGACTGATGACAAACGAGGCCTCGGTTTGTGAGTGTGACGTCTGAAGCTTCGTTTGGGACACACGCCCACGTGACTGCTTTGGAATCTGACTCAAAGGCTTTGAATTGCGCGAACCAGGGCACCCGCGGTCACCCGCTCTAGTGTCGGAATGAGTTGTGTTGTATTGCAAGAGTCAGGCGAAATTTGTATATAGTTTTATATAGGATGCTTTCTCTGTTTGGGAATTTACGTTCTTTTCTTTCCGGAAAATGTCCATAATCCATAATATCATGCACATAGAAATAAAGAAGAAATAGCCTAGGCCTAGCCTAAAGCTTTAGAACAATGACATTAAAACGTGTCTGTGTTGCAATCTTGTCTCAAATTTAAAAGCAATACAGGCTAATAATTTCTATGTAGGCTTAACAATAATGGCTGACATAATATTTTCCTTTTATTGAAAGTTTGATTCATGAAACGTCAATGTCGGGCCATATAGGGTTTGGTTTAATTAGGTGCCTGGTCGTTTCCTTTTCACTCTCGTCCATAGCGTGTTGAGGTTGATAATACTTCGTACTGGTTCAGAAGCTAAGTAGTGTCTACTGCAGGCGTTAAGTGGATGGTAGACCGATTGGATCATTGACTGGGATAACACATGATTTCACGCCTCCACGGAAACACCAATCTTCACGTGATAACGAGGGACAGCATTATGTTGCCTAATCGTATTTTATTGTATTGAATTGAGACAAACAGAAATGCAAATTTCTTGCAACACTTTTAATGAACGAGAACATTTCGAAGCTTTGGCATTGTGTTGAACGTTGTAGGCATTCTTTTCAATAGTTCGTGGTTGCGATAATTTATGCAAACCACTAGATGTCGCTGTGTTTTCCTTGTCTTCCATGTTTCGAAGCTTCGGCACATTACTCGGCACATTAGGGAAATGTGTCGAGTAGCGCTCGAGGCTTCATTTACCCATCACTACGTCCAGCTCGTGCTTGATGTCCACCGTGCGGGAAACCCCACGGTGATGCAAGACGAAAACGAACAAACAAACAAACAAATGAAAAACAGGCCCCAAACGAAACCAAACCACCACTAAACCAAACAGAATATCAATCCAAGTGCACAGTTCATATATCGCACGGCGAAGCAGCTGGGGGGTTCACAGTTCCCCAGTTCTCCGAGCCTCTCCCTGCCATTCCGCACGTCTTATAGTCAATCACACAATAAGACCGGAAGTAGCTGGCGCCCCTTGTGGATGGAGGATGTTTGTGTGTGTGACAGTGGGCTGTCTGCTCCTGTGTAGGTCTGAGCAACCCCCAATACATAACACTACTAGGCTACATCTATTTTGTTGACTGTTGTACCATTGAGGACTATTATGAGTTCTCTCCATCATTGGTGGTAGGTAACATTACTGCAATTAATATTATCGGTTATCGTATCGGTATCGGCCACAACAAACCAATAAATATCGGCCCTAAAATTCCATCGGTTCATCTCTACTGATTCTCCATGTTATAAGTTTGTTTACCACCAAAATCACTTTGAAGCTGTATATTAGGGTAAAAAACTTGCATAGGATGACTTTAAAATCTATAGCATTTTGTTATAGAGTTATGCATATGGAACAGTTGTACTATATATCTTTGATTGAGTATTACCTGGGGTGATTGGCGGTTTGATATGGGTTGGCAGCGGGAGGGATGTTCCGAGTGTGTAAAGCTGTTTGGTTCAGAGCTCTGTGATTTTCCTGCTGCAGCTCTAGTAATGGTGGCATGGCTTCATGCTCAAAGGGCATAGGTTGGCTTGCTGCAGCTAGTGAATAAGATGACCTCTGTGAGTGCTCTGAGGAAGGGCTGAAGATATCACTGCGTTCAATGGCCAGCTGAATCAGTTCAGCATCAGACAAGCCACTGTAGATGCTGTAGTCCTCGAAAGCTTGATCAGCCGTAGTTGCTGCTGCCATGGTGGTCATGATGAATCTGGCAAAACTAAAGAGATTAGGTGGGCACTCTGCATGCACTGTTTAGCCAAGTCTAGAAGCTCCCATGGTCCCATGGTCAAAACAGACATAAAACATTTGACCTTACTGGCATTAAGACTGATATTTATATGTGTGAATGACCTGGCGATTCACTTGTATAAATTTAACACCACCACGTTGAGCAGACATTTTGATTTCTGTCCAAAATGTAATACAGTACAGAATAATGCAATGCAGTAATTGGGATGCAGGATGCCACAAGAAGCACACCACCCCCTTGTTTCCATTTAATCAGAACTGAAGTATAGCTATGGGTTGCACTGTTTTTTATGTTTGTTGTACTATGTTTGTTGTACCAAGTTCCAAATCAAGCCAATTGAACTTAATTCATAAGAGTTTGTTGTCACTGATACTTCTATATTTGTTGTATAGTGCTGCAGTTTAAAACATATTATCTTCTCAATATCAATATCAAATTAGAATGAAAAAATTGATGAACAATAAACTTTACAGAGAACAATTTTAGGTGAGCCAATATTTAACAGAACAACATTTAGATAATGTCTGAAATTGAATAAATAAGGGTATATATTTGCAAGTATCTGTTGTTCATAGAGAAATAAAAGTTGTCAACATGGGGACATTATCTATATCTATTTTTTGTGATCTTACTGTTACTGCACAGGAGATGGTCTGCCATGGTCAACCTTGATACAGTTATTTCAAGTATACAGCTACAGGTGATACAGGGCAGTATAATGATGTACCAATTGCATTGTGCAACTCCAGTTACTTCCAAAAAGTTTAGAAATATCCAAAAAGCTGAAATATTAACTTACATTTGATGGAACCTTCTCCCTCCTCCACAGTTGCTTTCTGTCTTATGCCTGGGTGTCTCTGGGAGTCTTGAGTGTGTTATTCGATCCTTAAGGACCATTTGATATGAGATTTATAGTTGATGACCTAGTCCATTTATTTTTTACTGCCAGCTGAATCGAAGGCTGACTTGGCATCAATAATTGAGATCTCATCTTGGCATCTCATCGTTGAAGACATAGCTTGGCAGAGATAGGCTATTCATAACTGCTGTATTTAGTAAAAGTCAAAACCTATGAGTAAATATACAAGCTTATCCTGAAACTCGGCAATATAAAGCATGTGTTTTGTACATCACACTGTAAATTAAGGGTAAGATTATCCGCACAGTTGTAAATATTGTAATCTCTCGAAGCCTGGCATGTGGTGGTGCAAACCAAAGTAAGACTACACCAGGGTTCAACCAGGAAGAGTTGAGACCATGGAAATGTGCACCCCAACCTAGTGTGGTTTGATAAGAAAAGCAATTATGTTAACTATCCTGGATGTTAGACATTGACAGTGGTTTGCAAAATTGTGCAACCCCCTACCAGGGAGGAGAGGTCAGGTGTGATGTTAGTGACGACCTAAAGTCCTGGTGGACATAAAGCATGTTACAGGTTTTCAAGGGTAAGTACTTTTTGTCCCATCATTGCAGCAGCCCTATCATGCCCAATTCACACCGGATGCGTGGCATCTGTATCAACTGCATACCTGTCCGTTTTAATTCCGGCGCCCATGTTAACAGGTTAGAGCGTGCACACTGCCTCCGTGACACGCACATCTCACACACACGTTGAAAACACGTGGCAACTAGAAATAGGACCGTTACCTGTTTTTCACGCGACAGAAATTGTGTTGGAAGCCTTTCCAGCTAAAAGAGACAGCGAAGAGATGTTTAAATAGGCAGACTGGCCACAGCAGCGCCACATCAGAGACGTTTCTGGAATGAAAACTGATGGTAATTTTGATACCACAGATGAATAGAGACCCAATCAGACCAATAGTATGAAAAATCAGGAACAGAGTTTATTTACAATGATGTGCATCAAGGGAGAGACAGCATGACTCTCCATTAAAGATCCATCAGCTGCTCTAACTAGACAAGGAAATAGTTAGGGTTTAAGTATCCTTCCAGGCTGACGGGAGATTGCGTTGGTCATCCCATCTCACGTAGACCACTGAATCAGACTCTGATTAGTGGCAACCTGGCAATCCGGAGCAGGTAGCTACTGATGCAGCCATGCAGAACACTGCAAAGTCATAATATTCCCGCTTATCTCTAAATACAGTCACACAGAGATATACACAGGGACAGTAGAGATATCATACAGTCATTACATAGAATCATACTTTTAGTATCAAAGTGACCCACTAATGAGAAATGCAGAACATTAAACCACATATTGGAATATTGGGCATAATGTTCTATTCCACTTTCTCTCAATACTCACATAATGACGCAGCAGTGACGGAAAACAGACGGAATGCACACACCACGGCGGCGGTCTGAATCACAATTCGGTACAGCTGATTTTCACAATTTGCAGCCATTTTATCAATTCTGTCTTAGGTAATAAAGTTAAAGACCTTCTTCAGGCAGAATAAATAATATTGAATGAGCCAGTGCATGGGGTTACACAGTACAATACACAGCACTAAATTCATGACACCTGTGTCAATTTGCAAGCTTCATGGGAAATGTAGTCTTACAAGCATCTGTGTTAACCCATTCGCGCTGGATGCTGCACGACGCAACATTCTATCTCCCGCTGGTTGCTGCATAGCGCAACCTTGAATCTCCCGCTGGTTGCTGCGTAGCACAGCATGCTTTTTATTTCATTTTTCTAGGTGTACAGAGGCTTAGATATTAAGGTTTTGGTAGACGTTGACAATTCTTAGTATTTTTTCAGAAAAACCTCAGGAAATAAGGTTATTTAGTCTAGAATGCCATAGGATTAGGAGTAGGAGTAAATAGGTTAATCAAGCATCATGTAACATACAGGGTTCTTATCATTTGTCTTTTTGCCTATCCTCCCTTCCTTCCTTCTTTCCTCTTTTCCTAACCCCTCCTTATAATTAATTTTGTGAAGGAAATGAGTAAGAAACAATTGGAGGATAGATGAAGGAAGGAAGGAAGGAGAGAGAGAGATGAGATGTCCTGATCACTCATGCATCACTTTTAAGAGACGTCCATTACTGATGATATGGCACATCACCTCTTACGCTAGAATAAACAAACAAGCAAATTGCAGAGAATATGAACTTACAGCAAAGCCTAAAAAATGTCTCCAAGACTCTACCCTGAGTGGTCGGTCCTTCGCCCCCATGACCCCTAAGCTCTGCAATAGCCCCTTTTTTCCTTTCTTCAAAGCTCATCTCAAGACCTTTCTGTTTCATGAGCACTCCTCCTTCACCACTGCATAGTCTTACCAAATTGTCCCCCTCCACTCTTGTTTTGTTTTGCATTGAGTCTGTAAAGCGGCCTTTACGCCTGTTTGTTTTTCTTCTCCTCTGTAGGCTAATCATATAGGCAACCATTTTTTAACAGCCCAATTCAAATATATTTTATTTAATATACTTTAAGAATTTTTTACACATTTCTGTAGGCTGTCTTGCCATAGCCAGAATAAGCATTAAGTGGCTATGGATTGAAAACGTTCAATCTATTGCAAGCTGATTCTTTTACTTTGCATTGCTAAAAGTCTGGTTGTAACTTCACCATACAGACGTATGTAACCTAAAAACAATGGCTATATTATGAGTAGATCTATATTTAGGCTACATTAGCCTGGGCATGTCTACTCGGACAGAGCGACAGAGTAGGCTACTCGGACAGAGCAACAGAGTATTTCTCAGCCGACCGTCTCTGTCATGCCCTGCATTGACAACATTGATGCATTTAAACGAATGCTAGGTTTTTGTAACTTGTGTGCTCGATTTCCAGTGCATTTGCTTTCCTTGTGAATGAAGTTGTAGGCCTACTTCCCTTTCAGTTGTGATTGTTGAACGATACTCTCGTTGCTACTCTGGCAGTCTCACCAGAAGATGCAGCAGCTGGCAGGACGTCACTGCCTTAACTGAGCTGTTAGATATAGAACATCTACTTTTGTGTAGTAATGAATTCTAAAGCCCTGTTTCTTTTCTCCCACACCGTAGTGCACCGAGGGACGGGTGCACTTTTCTCCCTCGAGATACTTTCTCCTTCTCCTCCAATAATAAACTTCTACTCATAACAAAAGGCAATTGAAAATGTAGTGGAGAAAAGAGTAGGTTACTGGCTCAAAAATGTACTTGAGTAAGAGTAGAAGTACAGTTTTGAAAAAGGAGTATGGAAAGTTACCGTTCCTCGAATTTTTTTTATTTTTTTTCAATCGTGTGCGTTACTTGTAATGCATTACTACCCCTCCTGGCGCTATATAAATAAATCATATTATTCTTATCGTCATTATTATTATTATTGGGGGCCAAGCAGCAAAGCTGCTTAGGCACCCATTGTGTTTGTCTCTTTCCTTATTATTATTCCTCTGTCATGGTAAATTTGGTTGATTGGGGACAGTCCCATGATTAATTTCACCAAGTTTCATATCGGCACATCGAGTGCTTTAGTGCCACCAACAGGCCAAAGTTGAATGTGCGTTCACGCACGTAACTTTTGACCCATTAACCCAATTTTCAAAAGTAAGGAAGGTATCGTTGGAATTCTTGGACCAAGCCGAGTTCAATGCACCCTATGACAGTGATTTTCAACCGCTGTTCCGTGGCACACCAGTGTGCCGTGTAGGGTGGCCAGACGTCCTGCTTTAGTAAGGGCAGTCCTGATTTTCAATGCCCTGTCCTGCGCAACATTAAGCAGGATGCGTATTTGTCCTGCTTTTTGAGACAGGCTTGAAGAGCGGAGTTCTAGAATATTTGCTGGGACACAGCACAACGTCCAATGCCGTAACATATCTAGTCTAACAAATGATTGACTAAGAGCGGTGTCAGATAAATGTCTGAGCAGATATCATTGGTTAAAAATGTAAACAAGGCTCTGTGCTGGTACGTCATATGTGTAGCGATCTCACCCTCAGACAAGATTCACCTTTGGCCAGGACGGCCATTTATTGGAACAGGAAGACTCATATGGACACAGACAACTACATAGGGCAACACAGGGGTAGTCTCAGCTGCACATACTACACACAATAAGGGTTTACCACACACATCAACACAAGGATAAACACATGAGGTACAACTAAAGAGACTAACACGCTAACAAATACACAACATGGTAAACGTAACTACAACTATTATAATCGACATTACACATTCTAGCATTCACTCGCACTGCATTCTGGGAGACACTCATTCAACGTTAGACATGAACATCCACCGACGCTACATAACCCCCTCCCGAGCCATTGTCGTCCCCGGCAATGACAGCTCAGCTCACCGCTCGCGGCTGCGTCGGTGTCAATCCCAGTGCTTAGTCCAAGTGACCGGAAAGCCTCCGGCTGCACGATAACCCATCCCGACTGGAAGGGCTCTCGGCTGCCTCTGTCACGTCAGTTCTCCCCCGAACAAGCACCAGAACCGGCCAGACGTGGGTCGTGGTGTCGCTTGGGCCCTCAGTTTCCCGCCGTGCAGCTGCACTACCTCAAACAGCAGCAAACAGTCCCACTGCAAGCCGAACCCCCGGATACGCTGGAACCCCTGGACGTTCGGTAGCCCCCTCCGGCTACTGTGACAGCTCGTGGCCGTTGCCATCTGTCCACAGTGTGCCGATCTCCAGGCGGTCAGCAGTCCACGTCGAGGTCCCTCCTCGCGCTGCCCTCGTGTAGAACTTTTGTCGGCTGTCTCTCGAGCACAACGATGCTCCACTGTGGCGGGAAATGGAGACCCCGACCCTCTCAGCAGGCTCGGGACACACAGAAACTCACACAAAACATGAAAAACATTGCGCCGACTTGTGTCGAACGTGCGCACTTCAAACTTAAACAGTCCACAAAACGATAGCTCCCAAGGCTCTACAGGTCGACGTTACCCTCTTGGTCACTAGCTGGAGCACCGCAAGCTCCCGAACTAGCAGCTATGACTCCATCACACTCTCGACCGGCAGCTGACGCTCTTCCGTAGCTGGCGGTGTAAACCCGGCCGCTGTGGTCGTGTTCCAAGGTCGTCAGAGAGTTCGCGCTCTCTATGGATGAGATCCTCGGATGACGGCAGCATCGACATCGGCGTCGAGCCGGGAACTCCTCAGCCGGGGCCGCTTCCTCCAGCGCTGGCAGCTCTCGTCGGCTGTGCAGGGCTGGTCCCGCTGGTCGCCTGCACAGGTCCCGCGCCGGGCCGTCAGGTCCTCCATCCTCCGAACTGGCGAGCTGGCTAGTCCTTAAAAGAACCATTGGAACATCTGCTGAGGTCCGCCGCCATCTTGTTGGTCTGGTCTTCGGCCTTCTTCTCCGTCTTGATCTGGCGTAGATCTTCACGCCCCGGGAGGGGCCCATCCCACTTCTGACACCAATGTAGCGATCTCACCCTCAGACAAGATTCACCTTTGGCCAGGACGGCCATTTATTGGAACAGGAAGACTCATATGGACACAGACAACTACATAGGGCAACACAGGGGTAGTCTCAGCTGCACATACTACACACAATAAGGGTTTACCACACACATCAACACAAGGATAAACACATGAGGTACAACTAAAGAGACTAACACGCTAACAAATACACAACATGGTAAACGTAACTACAACTATTATAATCGACATTACACATTCTAGCATTCACTCGCACTGCATTCTGGGAGACACTCATTCAACGTTAGACATGAACATCCACCGACGCTACATATGTATTCCCGCTTCATTGGCAGAAAGTTAGCCTACTGGTTAGCGCTTCGGACTTGTAACCGGAGAGTTACCAGTTTGAACCCCGACCAGTAGGAACGGCAGTGACCTTGAGGAAGGCACCTAACCCCTCACTGCTCCTCGCGCACTGCGTCAGGATTAGTGTGCTTCACCTCTCTGTGTGTTCACTGTGTGCTGAGTGTGTTTCACTAATTCACGGAATGGGATAAATGCAGACACTGAATTTCCCTCATGGGATCAAAAGAGTATATATACTTTATACTTTATACACACACACACAAATTGAATAAATACAAATACTGTTAACAAACACTTTTTGACTTTTCATTAATATTCCCTACCTCCCCCCAACATTCAAAATCAATTGTATGCACCATATTGCTATGTAGCATAGTAATATTATACACCATTAATTAAGTGTGCTTGCTGAAAGCAGCACACTTATTGTTCTACTTAAGTTTTCTTATTCCTGTTAGCCCAATTTTTGGTCAGCTCCTGCTCCTAGACCTTTTGAGATATCGCCACCGGTCCAACTCTGGAACGTCCGGCCGGAACCGGTGTAGTGTGGAAATTGAAAACTATGTCACTGACCCTTTAGCGAAACTAAAGTTTCACAGGTCACAAATTTGGTCCGAACTTCGCGAAACTTGATGTACATGATCCTTGGACCAAGCCTCACAAAAGTTACAGAAAGGATTTTTGATTTTCAGAAGTGTTTGCCCGTCACAGCCAAATGAAATCGGCGGCGAAGCTCTGAAACAGGAAGTTGTCCATATCTCAGGAACACTGATCACATATCGATACCAAATTTTGTATAACTCAGGACTCCAATGTGAGGGTGCATAAGCTAAAAAAAAAAGAAAACATTCCAAAAGTTTCCAACATTTGGCTAACCACCCATTTGGTATTTGGTAACCCATCACCTTTCACCTTTGCAGTTGTACTTTGTACTGCTCTTACAAACTGAAATAGTAAGGAGAACATTAGCTATTTATTGCTGACGTAGTACAGTTATTTTCACATTGACGGTATTCAAATTTAATTTTTCATTATTGTTAAATATCATGATGGGAGAGTATTATTAAAAATGTTACAAGTATGCAAATTCATATGTTTATGGGCATTTAGGTTTTACTGTGTTGTTTTGTTGTAAAGACATGCAAGGCACTCTGGGCCATGTAATGAGGTCGGCAGCACTCCATACGTATTAATATGAATAGGTGTTTCTGTAAACCTAGGGACAATAAACAGCTATCTCTGTTACAAAAATGAGCTGGTAATCGCATATTGAAGAGGGAACTATGATAAAAAGATTGTTTTCCTAAAAGCATGGAGTTGACGAAAGAATAAGCAGGAAATGTCACGTTAATGTTAAATAGGCTACATCTGAACGCTAGGTGGCAACGTTGTATTACATTTCACTAAAGTGTGAGCTTCACAAGTAAGTAACTAACTTACTTACTTCACAAGTAAGTAACTAATTGCAAACCACACACATCCATTCGTAATCACACGTACACTTTTAATTAGGGCTGTCAAAATAACTGATTCATTTCGATTAATTAATTTGAGAAAAAATAACTGATTAAAAAAAATAATGCAGATTAATCGATTCCGTATGACCTTTGTCCCCGAGCCGGTCTAGTCAGTAACCATTAGACTGTAAAATGAAGGAGAGAGAAGAAAATGTGCTGCCTAGATCATTGATTGGAACATTTACTTTTAAGTCGCACATCAATGCAAAGAAATAGTGTTAGTTTGTTTTTATTGTGTTCCCTAGGTTATATCTGTGGCCTGAAATGCCTTGTGTGTGGAAAAAAAACTTATTCGCAAAGCACTTTTGAATTTATTTCCTCAGCATATTACTGTAGACAGGGATGGATTACTGAACGGGCCTACTGGGCCCAGGCCCAGGGGCCCAAGGGGTCAGGGGGCCCTGAAGCCCAAGCCTTTGCATGGAATCATTGCCTCAATATCAACAAATCAGGATGTAGGCTATGAATCTGATTGAATTTAGTATTGGCCATCTCCAAAATGCACCAGAATACAGGAAATCACATCAAACAAATTAAAAATTTTCAAACCCCCCCTCCCACATATACGACAATAAGTGGGGGGCCCTTAATACATCTGGGCCCAGGGGCCCGAAAGTTCATAATCCGCCCATCACTGTAGGTCATATCATAGATTATTATGGCCATTATTTGAACAGTGAAAATAATAATAAAAGAGTTTTTGAACTTTAATGTCACTAATGCTGATTATTCAATGATTACTTTAAGTTTAAATATTTAAAATACTTTCACAGCAAAAATTATATATGTGATTAATTTAGATTAATTAATCACAGAGCATGTAATTAATTCGATAATTTTTTTTAATCGATTGACAGCCCTACTTTTAATACCTGGAAGACTCTCATTTCAGTTTATTTGATGTTGCCTAGCAACGCTGGGAACAGCCTTCAGAGCAAAGATTCTAGAACAGAGCTTCAGAGAGACACGTTTTGAGTTCGTGGCCAAGTAGAATAATGTATGTAGATGTAGCAGTAACATTATAATAGTAGAAAGAATAATATAGATACAGTATGCAGTGTATTAACATAATATAATAAAACAGAATAAATATGGATATTCAATATGACAAATATATAACAGATATGTACATAACATACAGCTATGTGCAGTGTGGTAACAGTGTCATTGTAGTGCAGAAACAACATTGTAGAAAGAGTAGTAAGACTAAGTCTATGTGTAGGCCTATGTAGATAGATAGATACTTTATTGATCCCCAGGGGAAATTCAAGACATTTGTACATTTGTGAATAAATAGAAAGCTATGGATGAGAGGGATACATTAATTTTATTATTATTTATTAAATTGCAATTCAAAATCTTTCCAGTAGGCTATAATGTCACCCAAAAAGTATACAACCAAAGCTGAGCTTGATAAACTAGAAGACCCAGAACTTGAGTGTAGTTTTTTGCTGGGTCCCAGGCCATGTTGGTCTGAGGGGAAATGAGAAAGCGGACAGTGCTGCTAAGCAAGCCCTCAATGAAGAAGTCACAGAATGTCAAATCCCTGCCCCAGACTTTAAACCTAACTCTTACATCACAGATAAGTGGCAATCTGAATGGGATTAATGTACCACTGGGTCGTTATGAGCCACTCAAAATACGATGTTGCTAACAAAAATCCTATTGTTAGAGACATGCGTTCATGAGTATCCAGCTACATTTAATGAATTAAGTAAAATACATTTACACACACAAAAAAAACCATCACTAATGTTGTGGACATTCCTTTATTCTGAGATACATCAATAGGCTCTCAAAACAATCCCAAACAGACATAAGGTCTTTATAGAGCAAATCCATATAGATTATTTGTCAAATAAACCAGTAAAACAGAATTAGGGGATGAAATATACAGTATAACATTCACACTCATATCTCATATTTTTTAAATAAATCAGTGAAAAAGTATCCTGACAAACAAGCAGAATTTTAATGCCTTGGTCGTATTTCATAATTTCAATTCTACTGTAGGTTACCTGATAGCCCAGTTTGAGATGCGCAAGACGCGTGACATTATTTATTTTTGCAGCCAATCACTGCTGTTGTTTTATTTTTTATTGATTTGATCTTAGTCATAGAAGCTAAATTCGAAGGCAGGCCACAGGTAAAATCCAACTAACCGCATTCACCCCGCATGCCAATAGTTGAATAGCCCTCTCCTAGAGCTTTTGAGGTATTGCCACTGCTCCAACACTGAAAGGCACTGTTAGAATGCTTGGATCAAGCCAGGTTCAGCATAGCATATGCCACTGTCTGCTCACGTTGGTGACCGGACCAGGGCAAGCACACTTTCGCAGTTCCCGCCGGAAATGCAGTCTAGTTAAATTTAATCCCTGCTGCCCTCCCCCCCCCCTTCCACTTTTGGTGCTACTCTGACCTCTGGCTGCAGTGCAATGAGTAGATGCAACATATTGGGTACTGAAATATTCACAAGAATCCATAGAAATTGAATCTTCATGTTGTCTTATCCAATATTAGTTGTGCAAATGTATAGTCTATCTTATACACAACCATTGAACCAACAAAGTAAATCCAAAACTAGAGACTTTTGTGTAATTATTCCATATTGTGTATAGTTATTCTATATCAGAACACCTGACATACAATCAAAATAGTCTACAAGAAACCTCAGTGTGTTACCTTTCATTTGAGACCAAAATTATGCTTCTAGAGAGGTTGCTACACAGTAAGGCTTTTATTGTGAGTATTCTTTTTTGGGTTAACCAAAAGTCCTATGGGGAGTTTCCATAGGGCATTTTACAAAACGCATGAGCATACCTTGGTAAATAATGGTCTAAAGTACTCATTTTTCATTCTATATTGATCTATTTTTGCACAAAGCTTCACAAGACCTGGTGCTAGGGCTCAGTTGTGTTTCTAAGTCCATTCAAGTGACCTAGAGGGTCACACAGTACATCACACAGTTATTCTGATGGTCTCTACTAAAAACTACGGTGTCTGAGCTTTCCAAAGAGGTCAAGCATTTGATGGTGGTCCAAATTGGGTGAGAACAGTGGCTTCTAGAGTATAAGAACAGTGCGATTTCAGGGTAAAAACCTAGAGATGGTCCGTCCGTAATAGTTAAACCACACAAAATTATATTAATTAATTAAATTAATTATATTGTAAATGAGTGTATACCAGAGTCCTATGTACACCATAGTAATTTATTGATATGCCGCATAATGTCCTGCTTTTTGGTGTTATGGAAATGGTGAGAGATCATCAGGTGCGCCGTGGGAAACTCCAATTTCACTTAATTGGTCCAAAAACATTTATTATTTGGTTGCTGCAAATAGTAGGCTATGCCATTGTTGAGCATCTGAACCTGCAATGTATTGAAGAATGCTATTAAAATTGTCTCCTTGATTCCAAATGGAGACACAGTTGACCGAGTAGATTCCATTGTAGTTAAGAGCAGGTAAAACTTGAGGCTGGCTTGCGAAAGAATAGTTCTTTATTCTGGATGTAACAACAGAGTTCTGGTAACCCTGTTGTATGCACAGCACAGTGTTGCAAGGTGAAGCCAAGGTAATGAACTGAAGCAAAGATCTGGGAAACTCCTGGCTAATTATAATACCAGAATATACATTCACGTCTGGGGTCAAATTGGAGAGGGGGAAACAGACAGTGATATAGTCTTATTCAATTAAGACGTCTCTTGTGGGGGAACAATTAGTTAGGTACACCATTTGCTATTGTAAGGTGACAACATTCTGTCTGCTTACAATAAACATCCTGTCCCCGCAGTTTCTGCAGTATTAAACAAAGAACCAAAATAATGACAGAATAACAGTATTGACTTGTTAAGTAAATAAATACTCTTTCATGTCAGCGGGTGGCAGTAGGTAGAGCAATAATAATCTGTTTAATTAAACAATGCACACGAGAAGTGGCAGTGAATATTAGAAAACTAGATACTACACAGGGTTCCCAGAACGTACGTAAATAGTGCGGCCATCATAGTGGGTGCAACAATCATCGGAGGCTAATGGAGAAACATTTGTCTCTGATTGGAAATCAGACAGGTGTCTGATTGTCGGCAAGTGTTGCCCATAGACAGTTAGGTGTTGGCCCCCAGCAATATGATGGCTGCGTTCACGCCATTTAACTCATTGAGTGCCAAAATGCGTTGAGTGCCAAAAACGTAATATTACGTTTTTAGCTTTTTTTTTAAATTACAAAACTAGACACTCTAATACACCTTATATGTGATTTTGGGAACTCTGTGATGAATGGAAATGAAATATATGACGATCGTGAAACTCATGAAAACGCACAATCTGGACATTTTATCTGGACATTTTATCATAACTCGGTTGCCGCTTTGGGTCGAATCAGTGACGCATGCATGTCAGGTCAAAACCAGGGCATTTTGGTGGGTCTATCACTAGGTGGCAGTCTCGCCAGGTCGCTGATCACTTCCCGGAATACACAAGTAAGTAACAGGCAACACTTCATATTTCATGAAAGACGTTATATCTCCATTTCTAGAAAAAAAACAGCGATTTTGATGAAAACTAGCCACTGTTTAGCTTGGGATTTCTCAGGAACAGAGGCGTGTAGAAATACACGGTTTGCACCCACCGAGAGCTTAAAGTCTCACCTTTTAATCGAGCTATTCTATGTGATCATAGCTATAACACAGAATATGCTGTGGCTGTACAAAAATCATCAACAATGGTCTAGATTGCTGGCACTCTAGGACAAAGCTCCCGAAAACAGCTTGGCATTCAATGAGTTAATAGAACCCGACGGACAATGTGGTATCTAGCGTTCTAATAACATGTAGCCTAGGCTAAAACGGCGATGGATAGGTCTACAGTAGAGCTTAGATCGGGCCCAAAAAATCAAGCCCGACCCTACCCGAGCCCGTGCACATTGTGCCCGAGCCCCGACCCGGCCCGACACATTAACTGTAATTATGAGCCCGAGCCCGATTTAAACCCGACATTTTTTAAATACGTGGGCCATTATAACTGACGTTCTCGACTACAATTCCGAGTTGTTTGAGCTACAGAAATCCATTTAGAATTATATTAATGAATAATACAACGGAGGATGAAGAATGTAAACTATGTTTGTTTATTAAGAATGGAATGGATCGCAAATGAATCCGAATGAAGAAACATAAGCCACTTACATCGTAAAATTATGTCCCTGCAGCAAAACTCAACGCATTTCTCTGTGAGGGCTTGCCTCGCTGTCAGGTGTATGCTTGGAGAAGTGACAAAAGAGGACATTGAAGGCTGGCTATCATTATTTCTGCCATGGCAAGCTTGCTTCATGTTCATCTTAAAGTCTTTTTGGTGTCATAGATGAACATTGTGTGCACTTAATGCACGCAACAAAGCATACCTGACAAGTGCATACCTCCGACTTTTCTCCTGTTTTCATTTCTTTCTTTACATCTTCAAGCTTCATGTTGCACTTAAGCTACACAATATAGCACAGCAGGCCCGGTGTGATGCGTGCGAGTGGAGAAGCTGTGCATGACACGTGTTGCACAGATGACATTACAAATGACATTTTGTAACTCTGAGCCTAACTTGTATAACTTTGTACACACACTTGTTACTTAGGCCTACTTTGTTAAATATATAATATTTCTGACTATGGCATAGCTTTAGCTCCCCACCCAAGTAGGCTAATGATTTAAAAAAAAAAAAAAAAGCTTGATCAAGGACCCGGCCCGGCCCGAGGATAGTGGTTGGAAATATCGGCCCAACCCTGCCCGCGGGCTCGGGCAGAGAATCTAAACTCTAGTATATTGACTCAGCCAGTTGGATAGCAAGCAAAGTCTACTTCCAGACAGGTGACACATTTTTAAGTTTTCATTTAATTTCTTTTCCTGCTATTGACGTGCACAGGGGGTGCCCTTCTAGACTCACGTTGCCCTTCCAAGGGGGGAAATAAATAAATAAATAAACCATACAATGGATGCAGAATTTCACGTAGGCCTAGATAAAAAAAAAATTGCAAAGCGGTCACAAATTTCATCCGATTTTCACGGAACTTGGCGGAGATGATCTTCTGCCCGAGCCGCACAAACAATACTTGCCAGATTTTTCAATTTCATTTTTGTTTGCCCGTGACAGCCAATCAAATATGGCGATGAAGCCGCCAAACAGGAAGTGGACTAACATCTCCGTGACGCTTTGAGTTAACATAACAAAACTCGATACCATTAGTCAGGACACAGTCCCAATCACTCACAGCAATTTTTATGCATATACATTGAACACTCTAGCGCCACCACCAGTTCAATGCTGGACATGCGTTCATGCGCGTGATCCTTGACTCCTTTGTCTGATTTTCACAATTGAGGCAGCGTCTGAATCCTTGGACCATCCCGAGTTCATCGACCCCTATCCCGTCACTTTCCGCCATATTGGATCTCCGCCATATTGGATTTAATACAAAAAATGTCAGCGGTTCCAAATTTCATCCGATTTTCAAGGAACTTGGCGGAGATGATCTTCTGACCGAGCCGCACAAACGATACTTGTCAGATTTTTTAATTTCAGGTTTATTTGCCCGTGACAGCCAATCACACATGGCCTTGATGCCGCCTAACAGGAAGTGGGCTAACATCTCGGCTACGCTTTAATGTATGAAGTCCAAACTTGGTACAGGGACTTGGTATCTGATTGTGAGGATGCACTAGGAAATTGGCATCATTTGGCCTCTATAGGGGGGCGCTGCAATACAGGAAGTGAACTCGTATCTCAGCAACGCTTTGATGTATGAAGTCCAAACTTGGTATAGAGACTTGGTACCTGATTGTGGGGACGCACAAGGAAATTGGCATTATTTGGCCTCTACAGGGGGCGCTGCAATACAGGAAGTGAGCTTGTATCTCAGCAACGCTTTGATTTCTGAAGTCCAAACTTAATACAGAGACAAAGTAGCTGATTGTGAGGACATGCAAGGAAAGTGGTCTCATTTGGCCTCTAGGGGTGCTGTAATAGACAAATTGAGCTCACATCTCATCAACTCTTTGGTGTATGAAGTCCAGGGACATGGTAGCTGATTGTGAGAACACACAAGGACATTGGTTTAATTTGCGCCTCTAGGGGCACTATAACAAAGTAAATGAACTTATTTCTCAGCCATTCTTTATCCAATTGCAATCAAACTTGCTGTGAGTGGTTGATCATGCAATGGCAACACCATTCCAGCTATAGGGCACTGCTTGGCCCCCACATTGCTGCTTGCAGCTATATTTACTATTATTATTACACACTCCCAAAACATCAAATGTCCAGGTCAAAACCAAACTTTCCCCTCAAAACCATTCAACCTAGCTGAAAAAAATATAATACATTTTCTTCCGACACAACACACAAGCCCTCAACAGCACAAATACTACAGCATAGTTTTACACACTGGCAGGGTTGGGTAGTAATGGATTACATGTAACCTGGATTTCGTAATCTGATTACAAAAAAGTAACTATAATCAGCCCAGATTACAGCAAAAAATGTGTAATCAGATAAGTTACAATTTTTGGGAATACTTGAATACATTTTATCATGCAAACAACTTGTTTATGATAGCATAACTAATGTTTTAATTTGACAAGCAGCCCATTCGTTTGTCCACTAGATGTCACTATCATCCAATTGCATGTGTAGTTTTTTGTCCAGAAAAGGGTTCACATCATAACCCAAGATGGAGGAGCCGTCGACGTTGACTGATACACCTGTTCCAGTCAGGAAAAATGCTATCAGTACTTGGCCATTCTTTCACACAAGCTTACATCACAGACCACTTGGAGGTGCAAACAATATCGGATGTATGTTGTGTGCAAGTTGTGTAAAAAGTATTCTTACTTAGTATTACTTACTCAGATTACATTACATTTTTGGGTAATCATGTTGATTATGTTACTGATTACAAAAAATGCCATGTAGTCTGTACACCTTGCAAAAACCTGTCATCATGTTACTTGTGATTTTCACAATATAAATGAAACTTATGACACAATATAAAGAACATCATTTCACACTTCAGTATGAAAAAAACTAACTGAAATTCAGTGAAAATGTTATAAACGTAAACACAGTTGAGCGGAAGACAGATACTGGCTTCCACTCTGAGGCAACAATCAAACATGGGAAAGGTCAGAGTTCGGGAAAGTTGTGGATAGTCAAGCTTTTGTTGGTTAGATTATTGACTGATAGTCAGTGCTTGAGTTAAGAGACACACACACACACACACTCAATCAAAAAAATAAGAATAGAGATTCTCAGATTCTCCGTTGTCGTAGAACAGGTACTTGATGAGTCGTCCAGGCAGAGGAAGGCTGGTCATTCTCCTCAGTCTCTGCCATCCCACCAGCTGGCGGATCCTCAGTCGGCACAGATGCATGAGGCAGAAGGATGGCTCTGAGGGTTTTAAAGTAACACCAAAGAGTTTTTTGTACCTTAAAATAATGTTTCCAAAATCGTTTCAGTGGTTCATCAACTCGTAACAGGGTGAACGGCAATTCTGCATTCGCTTACGCGGCTTTCGCGGCCCTCTATCGGCTATAACCGCACTATGTAAGTTTGCCAGATCGGGTAGCGGATCTGTAGTTCGATGGAATGAGACATAAGAAACTACAAATTTGACTTCCATCTGATGTCGCAAAACATCATACTTTTTTAAGTCATGCAAAATATTCTACCTTGTCTGTGGACATTGTTATTTGCAAAGCCGGTGCTGGATAAACAAATAGCGTGCGTGCGACAGAGGGGAAGTTCTTTGGTGTTGCTTTAAGGACATTTTAAGATCACCTGGCCTCATTCACCAATATCTTCCTAAGAATTTTCTTAAATTTGCTCTTAAGAAGGTCCTACAAGAATACCACTACAAAATGAAAGTAAATTGACACATACATGATCATTGCAACACACAATAGAAGTCAAACTCCAGTAGAACTGAGTTGATATCAAATCAGAGTACGTCTACAGCATTTCAATTTTCTTGATGTACAGTACGCAACAAGCTCCGTGACATCCTAACAGTCACTTTTAGCAGTTACTTTTACACCATATTTTATTGAGCGACACTTGTCGCCTGGACTATAAATTGGCTTTTAATATGGTGCAATTAATCTCATATATATATATATATATATATATATATACAGCAAAGTATCTGGAAGGTAACTCATTGTACTCACTTGATTTTTCTTTGATGTATACCCACTCCTTGTTGCTCTCAAGAAGTTCTGTGATTCTAGAACACAGTTTCACAGGACCAGTGTAATCAAGGAGACGGTCAAGTATAGGTCCTGCCCAATAGGTGTAAAAGGGATCTGCTATAATCTCACAGAACTGTACAGAAAGGATAAAAGATCAGTTAGGAAGAACAAAAATCCACTTTTTCACCCAAATACAATAAACGACTAAAGATATGCTCACTGGCCACTCAACAGGTACACCTGTTGAACTGCTCATTAACACAAATATCTAATTAACCAATCGCATGGCTGCAATTCAATGCATTTAGGCATGTGCTGAAGTTCAAACTTCAGCAATCAAGTCCATAGGCGTTCCTGTGCACAAGCCTTTAAAGGAACACGCCACCCAATGTCAGTAGTAATATATGTTCTTACCATTGTAGATCCTATCCACCACAGAGTTTAGAATCCATGCTTGATCGACCCCTCAGCCTCCCCTCCCCCTCCCCTCTGAGCGAGAGAGAGGCACACACACTAGAGATGCGCTGATGGGCTATTATTTCAACCATAACTGCATAGCAAAACCATCCATCAGCACCAAAGTTTTTTGACCAATTTTCAAAACCGCACCCGCCCATCATCTGCTGTTTAATGTATATGGACGATGCAGCGCTGCTGATGTGAGGCTAGAGGCCAGAAACTTGGTGGGCTTGAAGCCCCGCAAGGATGACACGGAACCATTGTTTTTCATTTTGATCAATCGCCCCCACTACCCACCCCACTGAAAGGAGGGTAGGGCAGACACAGTTTTCTGTGAATATCTTTAGATTGGTAGGGGCTAGGAGGACCACATTGTTTTTGTATGTTGGTTTTAAGGGGCCATGTCAATGAAAAAGCAAAAATGAATCGATACATTTTTTCTCCATTGTCCCATGGGTTTGTTTGTGTTTACATTGCAGAATTTATATCAGGACAGATGATATGACAAACTCATGTGGGATTAAACGTTGGTCTACAAACAAACCCACTCGCGAGCACCAGCCTAAGAACGCTCCACGGCTGAAGTGCCCTTGAGCATAAGAGCTCAATGCAGAGATAAATGCATTGGGATAAATGCAGAGACCAAATTTCCCTCACGGGATCAAAAGAGCATATACCTACCTACCTACCTACCTATACATACGCGTACATGTATGCACACACACATAAAAACACACATGCAGGCAAGCAGGCACACACACACATAAACACACAGTAGACATGCAGGCATATGTATACGCACTAAAAAAAAAAAACTGCAAAAAAACCTGCATAGTTCCCCTTTAAAGGGACACCAGGCAAGCCTGATGCTTTTTCTCTACGAAACTCCCCCTCGCTCGGTCTGAAGCTCTTTTCCTTTTCTTTGCATCTTCCGTCAAGGGTTTTCGCTGCTTCTTCGCCGGCTCTGCCATTACAGTATACACACGTTTGCAACAATCGCTAGGGTTTCATTAGCCTGCCTCTGTGCTGTGGATGCAGGATGTAAACTGATCCTGCTTCGGTCGGCGGTTCAGAGGCATGTAGAAATAAACGGGTTGTACCCACTGAGACCTAACCTGAAGTCTCACCTTTTAAACAAGCCATAGTATAGTCAGGGGGCCTATATGGTTTATGTGGGTTTGAAATGTTAATTTTTGGAGAGTGGTTGGACTGTCTTTAGAGGTCATTGAACATGGAGAAAAATTATGTCTCCATTTTTTTTTACCTGTTTCAACCCTATTTTTTTTTTATTGTATATTTCACTGTAATTAACACCATAAATTTCGCCTAAATCACTGGCTATGTTGAATAAAGTTCACAAAACAGTTATTTTCAACAGTATGATTGTATGTCAGTATTATGATTGTATGTCAAACAATTAGAGATAAGATCAATAACCAATCAGTTTCACCAAATACACATTCCATTGCTGAAAGATAGCAAAAACATAACAGAATCACAAATGAGACCTCGAACAACATTTAATTAATTTACATACACAACATATTAGATCTCACCTCCAGGGTAGGAATTTCACGGCGGCCACGACGGCCATGGCCGTCGTAGCCCCTTGCGTTGGCCGTGAAGCCCCTTTGAAAATCATAGGTTTACAGGCCACGGTGGCCTTGGTGCCCCCTTCTTTCAATATTCTGCTTTGTCCTACTAATAGCGATTTTTATTTAGCCTGTGGCCTGTCAAAATAATCTTAGCATTCACAGCGCAAATTAATTTAGTCTTTTACGCAGTGGAGAAAGTGACAGCGCAAGAAAGTGCGTCCAAATTCACCCATTCTTCTCAGTTGAACTACTCGCGAAGTAGCCTATTCATCATACAGACATCACAAGTATCACATGAAAGAGCTTTTTCTCAGCTTTTAAACGATGTTAGCCGATAATTGCTGTGTTAAACGGTTCGCGAGAAAAGTAAATAATATAATTCAATTTAATCATACATTCTACTGAAGGTTTTGCGTCCATGATCTCCCTACCCATTCATCTCGGTGGAATACTTTACGAACCCTTCTTTTAACACATGACAAACCATATATCAGAATAAACAGCAGACCTTACCGAAAACAAAGGTGTAAAGCAGTCCCCTGTACAGTTAGCCGTTCCAGAGTAATCCAGTTTTTGGATGTCTCCAAATTTGGGCTTTAAGTTTTACAATGTGTTTAAATTGTTCCACATGATTTCATAACGGGCCAAATACAAAATAAATGTTACAAATATCGCCTAGATATTGGTAAATCAGAGGACAGCTGACTAAGAGTTTGTGAAAGTAGCCTTAATGATCACAAAATGCTAAGCATGCATCTAGGCTATTTGAGTTTCTTAAAGCTGAGCTGTGCTACATTTAAATTGTTCAATACATGATTTCATAGCAGGCCAAATATAAAATACATTTTATATATAGCCTAGATATCTGTTTTTATTAGATGATCAGATGATTTACAGTTACATGTAATATGTCATGTTTCATGTTTTTGTAATGTTTCATACAGTGATGCAGGTCTACTGCAGTGAATAGGCTAAATACAACTTTGATCATTTTTATAGCCTACTACTGTATAGTTAACTTTGGTCTTGGTGCCCTACCTTGTGGCCTTTGTGCCCCCCACCAAATATGCCCAACTGAAGGCCAAGTGGCCTTGCCCCCAGAATGGTGAAATTCCAAGCCTGCTCACCTCCACAATTTCCTCATCAAAATCTACAACTAGTCTACTAGACCCTATCCCTACACACCTTAAGACCGCTCTCCCCTTCCTGGATAATGTTTTGCTCTTGATTATAAATAATTCAATGCTATCAGGGCATGTACCGCAGTCGTTTAAGACATCTGTTATTAAGCCCTCCCTCAAAAAACCTAGCCTTGTATCAATACTGGTCCTTCTGGACCTCAGCGCTGCCTTTGACACCATAGACCATGACATACTACTTAGGCTTGAAAATTTGATAGGCATCAGACTCAGCACTCGCTTGGTTTAGATCATACCTTCCTAACCGTCAACAATTTGTACAGGTCCATAATAAACCATCTACCCAGATTATGGTAAAATATGGAGTGCCTCATGGCTCAGTACTGGGGCCCCTGTTGTTTAGCAGATGATACACAACTATACCTCTCCATAAAACCTGATGAATTAACCTGTTGTAAAATAACTGCACTGTAACATTATAATCGTTGGCTGATCTGTGATCACCAATCTCCATACTCTCTCATGGACAAAAACAAGAAATTTGGCATATGTCTCTAGTGATGGGTCATTCACCAGTCCACACATATCTGCCACAGGATACATAGCCCAAAATCTGTTTCTTTTAGAATATGTGTGCCATCACCTGACTAACAGAAAGACACACCTCAGAATATAACCTAACTAGACTGTGCCACCATGAACTATGAAAATGTGCATGCTCAAATGTAGAAAGCTAGAAGGTCACTAATATCACCAACCATGAAGAACAGAGCACTATATGCTTCAGGTTATTTGATATTCTAAATTCTATAACTGCCAGCTAAACAGCCAACTGTCACTGCTAGTGTCTCTCTTTCTCTCTCTTACACACACACACACACACACACACACACACAGACACACACACACACACACACACACACACACCTGTCTGTTTGTCTATCTGATCCTTTTACCCTTTCTTTTCTTCACACTTACATAGGCTACTGAAGGCCTTACAGACTTCAGCTGATACTAGCTATGTAAACGTCCATTAAACTTGATTTAACAGAGATCTCTGCACTTTGTGCTCTGAGGGCCCTATAATGACATTCTAAAGTGCATCGTCACTCGTCTATTCATATTTAGTAGGATGTCCATTTCACATTGGGAGGGGTTTCGTTATCAAACGTGGAGCGCATGGCGCAACAAGGTGTTCCTAGGATGTTTTAATCAGTCATATGGGTGTGTTTGGGGCGCAACGCGCGATATGTCAAATAAATGCATCGGTATTTTTTTTTTAAGAGGACAATTTCGAGAATTTCTTCTTAAAGAGATCAATTATCAGCCTAAAAATGTTTTATAATGTTGTATTGTTTATGTGGTCCACTTTTGCACACTACCTTGTAGAATATCTTTGCTTTTTGGCACCAAACCCTATGCTATAATACCAGCAATGTGAGGTTTATGGACAAAACACCAAATTTGACCTTTTCTGAATTTGACCTTTGATTTGGGTCCTTCAAAACCTTCAAAAAAATGGAGACATGTTTTTTTCTACTCTTAAGAACCCCTAGAACAAATATATAATACTCTCCAAAAATTAACATGTGAATCCCACAAGCCCCCAAATTAGACACATAGGCCCCCCTACTAGTATGTGTCCATAGCTATAACATGGAATATGCTGTGGATCTACAAAAATCGTCAACAATAATCTAGATTGCTGGCACTCTGGGCCAAAGCTTCGGAAAACAGTGCAGCATTCAAAGTGTTAAAAAGTCTTTCCAAATTTGACTACGCCAACCAAAAATTAGTCAATCTTTGATCTTATAGAGTGTGCCAGTGACTTCCGTTTTACTTCCGCTACAAGGGACCTGTCTTTCAAAAAAATATGAACGGGAGTTAATGGAGAGATAACATTTATTTTTTGGTCCCATTTGAATTGTGCCACGAATTTCACATATGATGTGTGTGAATTTAAAAGATAATTTTTCACGTCAAAGAAAGTACTGTTGTTCGATAGACTTCAAAAGTTATGTTGGTTTTGTACGAATCCGCTCAGTGGACTGCATCTCTCGTCTCGAACGATGTACGTCACCAACGTAATGAAACGATAAGATTAGAAGCTAGCTGATAGCTGTTATGCTAGTTAACGTTGCATCTTGCTGCCTGCTATGTCACTTAACAGTATCTAAGGTACAGTCTATGGACGAATACAACTTACCTGATGTGTTTAATCCTCTGACTCATGGTATTTTCATCGGCAAGGAAAGCCCAATTAAGACCTGTTGCTGGTATGCTTGTACAATCTAGTGTGGCTGTGAATGAGCTAACGTCACTAGCGCGACTGATGGGTTTGTAGTCGTTGGAATTACGATCTTTCACAATGTTGTAATTCAATAGTTACGAAACAAACTGCAAATGTCTTTACATGAAAATTTGTCTTTAAAATTGACAAACATCATATGGGTAATTCAAGGCACAAGTCAACCGGGACCAGAAAATAATTTCTTTTTCGCCATAGACTGGCGTTCAAATTTTTTGGAAAGATAGGTCCCATGGAGGCAAGTGGAAGTGGCGTCACTGGCACACTCTATAGCAAGACAGTGTTAGTTTACTGAACATAAAATCAAGCTTCTGTCATGGCTGTCTCAGTTCCCTCATCTTAAACCCCTGTGAAAACCTTTGGGATGAGCAAAACATGAGACTGCACAACAAAGTAAATAGCACACATCGCTACCTACACCAGGGTATAAATAGCATCCACTTCTAATTAGGCTATACACTGGTACAAATACCATATTGATATTTGTACCAGGGTGAAAATAGCCTTTGCCAAAAAAGAAAATACTCTGTATAACCTGTGCAGTTTCGCTCTGAGGAATTTCATCAAGGTCCAGTTCATCCCTAGTAGTAAGCCGGCTCTTAATTGGAGGATGTGGGCTGCCTCCATAAATACATGAGAAACAGGCGTTGGCATCACATCCATTGTCCAGCAGGAACTTGAACATCAGTGTGTGCTTCATACAAAAGAGCAGAGCTCCAGGAAAGGTAGTGGGGAGTGTTGGCACGCAGGCATTCACATTGGCACCGTACTCCACCAGCAAAGACACCATCTCTGTATTTCCCTTTCTCACGGCTAAAAGAAGAGGGTTGAAAAAATCCAGATTGGGGTCAGCGCCTGCCTTCAGCAGCATGGAGGCTGTGTCTATGTTGCTGTTGCGTATAGTGAAGTGGAGGGCTGAGCAGCACCAGTTGTCATAAATCTTGGAGTGGTTATACTTAAGCACAGTGTTGACGTCAAAGCCCGCATTGATGAGAATCTCCAAGATATCCTCTCTGTTATGCTCTGCTGCAAGGTGGAGTGGGCTAATGCCACTCTCTAGCATGGTCACTTTGTCCGTATGTGGAATCAATAAGGACACGATTCTGCCCAAAGACAGAATGAAAGTTAAGAAACATGCAAAGTTATGCAGTATTAGATCAGATCATTTACCTTAAATACTTGGTTGCACTGGTACTAGTTTTTGGGAAAATGGTTTGATTGAAGCTATTCAAGTTCCAAATTCAAAATTACCAACCTAGCATGTCCATTCTTTGAAGCGATGTGTAGAGGAGTTAGTCCTGCTTTGGTTGTTTTGTTCACATTTGCTCTTTTAGACAGAAGCAGCCTCACCACCTCTTCATGGCCATTCTTGGATGCTTCAAATAAAGGTGTTGCTCCATCCTTAGTTTGACAGTCAGTATAGGCTCCTTAGAAATGTAAATGAGAGAAGTTGTTATAATACATTTGAAAGGCAATACTGTATTTCACTTGTCTATTTGAGAAAAAGCCCGACCAATTTTATCATGAACAGCCTGTGTTCTTATTTGACCAGTGTGATCTAAATACTGATGAAACTAACCATGTTCAATTAGGAGGTTCAATACTTCTGTGCCTCCTCCCAGGGCAGCCATGAATAGTGGTTCAATGCCGTAAGTGTTTCTGGCTCTTATGTTTGCTCCAGCCTTCACTAGAAGCTTGCACATGCCAAGACTTTTGTGTCGCACCGCTTCATGTAATGGTGTCATTCCTATCGCATTGGCCTGTGAGGCTTTGGCTCCAAACCTCAGTAGAAGCTCCACTATTTCCTCAGTTGCATTTTCACAAGCTGGAAAGAGTGGATTTGTTCAGAGATAGATAAGTACAGATTTATCAAGTCTTTCTTGGTATAGGACTGATTAGCTTCTCAATATTTCTTTAAAAGGGATACCTGTGTAGAGAGGTGACTCTCCTACGTTGTCGGCTGTATTGGGATCTGCTCCTGCCTCAAGAAGACACTGGACACACAACAGGTTTTGGCCAGTAGCCGCCAACACTAGAGGCGTCTGGCGCTTGTTGGTACATTTGTTGATTAGTTTAGGAAAGGCTTTAGTTGGTATGGATATAATAGAAACATAATTATTTATGGCAAATCAGATAGAACAGTAAACATGGCTGTCTCTCAAACACAAGGAAATATCCTTCAAAGCTTCTTTTTCAAGAAAGTTAAGTCATCGAGTCTTGCCGACACACTGTTCCAATATTAAGCATCCTTCAAATTCTATCAAGGACAAAGTCCTTAATTTCACAGATTTTTTTAAGGATGCCTCTGTGTATTCTCAGCTTGCTTGAAAACACCCATAATCCTGTGCCCACATTTATGCAGGACTTGAAAACAGTGCTAAACAAGGCCATTCACGATGTATTTAACTGTTTCTTTGTAGATTTATTGTTACTGTGTCATGCAAGTCGTAAGGTGGTGGTAGTTTAATGGTTAAGGAGTTGGGCTAGCATGTAGAAGCCTAAAAAGTTGTGGCTTAATTTCCCGGCTTCCACAGTGGCCCTTGTAAAGCGTCTGCTAAATGAAAAGAATAAATGTAAGAGAATTAAGGGCTCAGGTCATTTTGACTAGGAACTTTCACACCGTAATTGTGTGAAGAAGGCAGAGGTATTTAGCAGGGAATTCTCTTAGAGTGGATTGTCAGACAGCGATAACACTTTTTCTATAAAGCTTTGCTTAATGGTTACTGCCATGTGCAGTTCTACTGTAGCAAACGGATCAAAGTGCATAATTACTTTTAATGATGCACATTCATTGAAGAAGTGGGGCATGAGGTATGAATTTCAATAATGCACATGTACTGTACAGTTTCCTGCACACTCAATAGTCTGCCCGAATGCTAGCAAGAAGCCTTGCCTTGTCTTTAAAAAAAATTCATTCAGCAGGACTCCGCTCTACCAATGAAGGAGCCTTGAGGATCCTTGACTTTGAGAAACAACATTTATGTCACTGTTGCACATGTACTAACATATTATTTCACTCATACAGAACAAGCATCCCAGAAACTGATCATTGTATATCGCATCAAAAATGGTCTCTCACTTGTACCTTTCACTAGCACTCTCAAACATTCCTCATAACCATAGTATGCAGCATCATGCAAATGTATCCAGCCATTTTTGTTTGGTGTACTCAGAGTGTCTGAAGGCTGTTCCTGCAATACTTCAAGGAGTTTTGGGGCATCATTCCTCCAGATGGCTGATTGTATAGCAGACATGTCCCTGTAAGACCAAGCATAAATTCTAGTACATAAATTCTAGTAATGTTTAAATTGTTTTTGGAAAATATGTAAGGAGAGATAGAAGGGTCATAATGATAACAGTCATAGTATATGTAAACATAGTATATCCTTTACCAAGCCCCTGATTGCGAGTGTCATATTGCTTTTATTCAACAGTTGTACTACCAACTAATCAAGATTGAAGACATTAAGTTGTGTTTTCTATGTATTGTTTTTCTTTGTTTATCCTCTGCCCTAAAACATAGTTCCAATTTTGTTCTTGGTATCCACTGTTGCCAAAACAATGCAGCATATAGAGCCAAGTTCAGTGAGGTTTTACAAGCCTGAACACAATAGTTTGTTAAGTCTTTCTTGTCATATCCACATCCATTTTACACTCCATTTTCTCACTCAATAATTGTCAAATGAGGTTATGAGGTAACTCACGTTGAAGTGATTTACTAGAGGAGAAAAGTCCCTCTCAATGCCTCTTGTCCAATCAGAAATTAATACTGTAGTTTGACCGGACCTAACAGGATGTGATGTAGTGCTATTACAACACTCTCCTCATTGAACACTACATTTCATTTGAATAATGGAAATGATGCAGGTGTCCTTACTCCATTGGTTTGAGTCTAACTTGCAAACCTCCATTGTTGCTTTTCGTCCAAGAACACACCCTCACTCCGTCTCCAGCACAGTTATGTGAACTCTCCGGCTGGTTTTGGCTAAACAGAAATAACAGATGTGCCAAAGATATTGTAAATTGTAAATCAGGTTTATTGGCCAAGTATACTTGCAAGGAATGTGTGCTCTGCATTTTACCCATGTGTACAATATAAAGTCAGCATAGACAATAGGAATTGTGCAATCTCTAAGCTGTTAAAGGGGAACTATGCAGTTTGTTTAGCTTAATTTAACTTAACTTCACAGCTTCGGAGTCATTGCAATGGTTATATGAGTTTTTCTGGGGCGAATGTAACAAATTGCTTTACTGCACTACATACTTACACACCAGGCACCGGCTACAACAAGGTAGCAATGGAGATTCTCAGACATTCGTCATGGCAGAGCCAGCAAAAAGAAGCAGAAAGTGAGTAAGCTTGTTGGAGAAACAGGGAAAGAGGAAACAGCAGACTGACCTGATTGAGGAGTGTCGCAAAATATATACTCTGAAGCTGTAGGAGGAGCTCTGCAGGGAAACCTGCGAGCAAAAAGCGACGCAGCGAAGAAATTGCCAAAACGGCATAGTTTCTCTTTAAAGGTATCCAATGCGGTTTTGGGTTGTAGGGCTCCCCCTAGAGTTACAGAGTATTTATTTTACTTTGCCATTGTAAATACTTGTCAAAGTTTTAGACTCTCAGACACCGGTACATGTGCATTTGTTTTGGCGCCAAAGCCAACAGCCAAATTGCAAACTGGTTCTCCGCATGTGGGGCGTTGCCAGCTATGCTAGGTGTGTGATTCTTCGTGTTTTTTGTATGTATTCTCCACTATTTTGTTTAAAATGACTTTGAAGCTGTATATTAAGGTAAAACAACTTGCATAGGATGCCTTTAAAATCTACAGCATTTCGAGTTATGCATATGAAACAGTTGTGCTGTATATCTTTGATTGAGTATCACCTGGGGTGATTGGCGGTTTGATGTGGGTTGGCAGCGGGAGGGATGTTCCGAGTGTGTAAAGCTGTTTGTCTCAGAGCTCTGTGATTTTCCTGCTGCAGCTCTAGTAATGTTGGCATGGCTTCATGCTCAAAGGGCATAGGTTGGCTTGCTGCAGCTAGTGAATAAGATGACCTCTCTGAGGGCTCTGAGGAAGGGCTGAAGATATCACTCAGACTGCGTTCAATGGCCAGCTGAATCAATTCAGCATCAGACAAGCCACTGTAGATGCTGTAGTCCTCGAAAGCTTGATCAGCCGTAGTTGCTGCTGCCATGGTGGTCATGATGAATCTGGCAAAACTAAAGAGATTAGGTGGGCTCTCTGTCCAACAGTGAATGAAAGGGCATGCAATCATATTCTGTAGCCAGGTCTAGAAGCTCAACATTTCCCATGGTCTAAACAGACAGAAAACATTTGACCTTACTGGCATAAATGCTGATATTTGTGAATGAACTGGCGATTCACTTGTATAAATTGACCACCATGTTAAGCAGACATTTTGATTTCTGTCCAAATGTAATGCAGTACAGAATAATGCAATGCAGTAATAAGAAGCACATCACCCCATTGTTTCCATTTAGTCAGAACTTAAGTATAGCTATGGGTTGCACTGTTTTCTATGTTTGTTGTACTATGTTTGTTGTACTTAGTTCCAAATCAAGCTAATTAAACTTTTTTGTATATTTGTATGTCAACTTATTATTTGCAATTATCTGTTGTTCATAGAGAAATAAAAGTTATCAACAAAGGGCATTATCAATATCTATGTTTTGTGATTGTACTGTTACTGCACAGCAAATGGTCTGCCATAGTCAACCTTGATACAGTTATTTGAAGTATACAGCTACAGGTGATACAGGACAGTATTACATTGTACAATCTCAACTCCAGTTACTTCCAAAAAGTGTACAAATATCCAAAAAGCTGAAATATTAACTTACATTTGGGAACCTTTTCCCTCCTCCACAGTTGCTGTCTGTCTTAAGTCTGAGTGTCTCTGGGAGTCTTGAGTGTGTTCAATCCATAAGGCCATTTGATATGGGATTTTTAGTTGATGACCTAGTTTATTTATTTTGCTGCCAGCTAAAAATAAGGCTGACATTTGATGGAACATTCTCCCTCCCCCACAGTTGTTTTCTGTCTTATGCCTGGGTGTTTAATGAGTCTTGAGTGTGTTATTAAATCCTTTAAGGACCATTTGATATGAGATTTATTGTTAATGACCTAGTCCATTTGTTTGGCTGCCAGCTGAAAAGAAAGCTGTCTTGACATCAATATTTGAATTTTCATCGTAAAACATTTAACTTGACAGATATAGGATTCATAACTGCTGTATTTAGTAAAAGGCAAAACATAGAGGAGTGAATATACAGCAACAAGCTTATCCTGAAACTCGGCAATATAAAACATGTGTTTTGTACATTACACCATAAATTAAGGGTTCAGTTGGAGCTGATATCTATTTCACCAGCTAATACTTGTGCTGCTGTTTTGTCTCTCTGATTTTGTTTTGTTTTATTTCGCATGTCGCCCGTCTGTGACGTGATGCCATTAGCGGTTGGCCTAGTCTACGCTACCATGCATGCAGGCATAGTCATCTAAAGCTAATCAACTGCTTGTGTGTGCATGCGGGCCTGTGTACTTTTGTTTATTCGTATTTGTTTATTTCTGTCTTTGTCTGCTGTTGGACACGGTCAGCTTGTCTATGTGTAATTGGTGTTTTTGTTTGTTTACTCATTTGTAATGTGTTTATTGTCTTGTCCATTGTATGTCTTACCAGTGTCAAGTCTATACTATTGCATGGGCATGCATTTGTATTTGTCACAAAGTTTGCTGTGATTGTGGCTAAGGCTCTTCTGTGGTACCCCTGTTGGGTTTTGCATCTGTTACAGTTGTACATGGCGTGTCTAATCTAACTATACGTTTGTATATTCACATTTTTGTTTCAGATAGATAGATAGATAGATAGATAGATACTTTATTGATCCCCAAGGGGAAATTCAGGGGGTCTCAGTAGCATACAGACATCACACACAACATGCACTTACAGCAGAAATGGTAAATATAAGTATAAGTATAAGCATATAACCAAACTCCACTGTACAATAGAGACAGTAGGAGATAAGGAAAAACTAACAAAAGTAAATACTAATGTCAGACTGGAAATAAGAGCACAGTTGCAGATGTGGTTCAAAGTTTTTACTTCAGCAGAATCTTCAATGTATTAACAAAGGAATTGGTTTAGAACACTAAACGCACAAAAGCAATAACAAAAGTCAGACTTGGAAAGGGCAAACTTAGAAGGTCTTCAAGATTCAGTTCTCATCATAAACACAGTCCAAAGAATAAGGTATAAAGGCAGTCCATGATCCAAGTACACAAATTAGACGGCGTGACAGCGAATTCCACAAAAGGTAGAAGTAGAGTACAAAGAGTTGGGCAGACACAGTACCGTGACCAAGTGAGATGTTAACGAAGGCAGTTCACAGAAAGAGTCCTAAAGTCCCGACAGTCCAGATCGACCAAAGAACAATTCCCAAGCGAGGACAAAGGCACAGAGGTTCCAGCAGACATGAGCACATGCATGAACAGTGACAAACAATTCTCAGCCCCTTTTAAAGATGGCAGTCACTTCTTCTGGGCTGAGCGTGTCACTCGTTGACTCGTCTGCGCCCTCCGCTGTTCCGGAGGACGTGTGCGTGGAGGGGTTGTGACAGGAGCCCCGCCACGAGGGCCGGCACCCGACGGGCCGGGAAGATCATCACGCGCGTCATAGAACTTAGTGATGAGGGATTTGTCAAGGATGTCCTTCTTGGCCACCCAGGAACGCTCGTCAGGCCATTGCCCTGCCAGTCCACCAGAAACTCCAAAGATCGCCCCCTTCGCCGGACGTCCAGGAGGCGCCGGACTGTGTACGAGGGAGCACCATCAATGATCCTCGGGGCAGGCGGTGTCTGGGGTACTGGAGACAAGGGAGAGAAAAGAGCCTTGCGAAGCAGGGAAACATGAAAAACCGGGCTGACCCTCATTGACCGGGGAATGTTCAACAGGTATGATACAGGGTTCACCCTCCGTGAAACTCTGAATGGCCCAACATACCTTGGAGAGAGTTTTCTGGACTCTGTTTGCACTGGCAGGCCCCTTGTGGAAACCCAGACTCTGTCACCTGGGCGATAGACCACTGCCACCCGTCTTCTCCGGTCAGCCTGGCGTTTGTGTTGCTTGGATGCCCTCTGGAGGTTCTGGCGAGCCCTCTTCCAAAGACGGCGGAGGCGCTGGACGGAGGTATTAGCAGAAGGCACTGGACCCTCTGTTGGCGACGCTGGAAGGAAAGCAGGAGGGTAACCTGAAACAATTTCAAATGGAGACAATCCAGTGGATGAGGAGGTTAGTTGGTTATGGGATATCTCGGCCCACATCAAATGGCTGGCCCATGTGGTGGCATTAGTGGAGCAGTAGCAGCGGAGGTATTTCTCTAATTCCTGGTTGACTCGCTCGGTTTGACCATTACTCTGAGGGTGGTAACCCGATGTGAGGCGAATAGTCACCCCCATAAGCTGCCAGAAAGATTTCCAGAATCGCGCAATGAATTGTGGGCCTCTGTCTGAGAGGATCTCCTCCGGCACCCCATAGTAGCGGACAATCTCCTTCATTACAGTGTCAGCTGTCTGCCGGGCGGTAGGGAGTTTCTGTAGGGGCACAAAGCGAGACATCTTAGAAAAGCGATCAACGACCACCAACACAGTATTGAAACCATTTGAGACAGGCAGCCCTGTTACGAAATCAAGGGAAACATGGGACTAGGGGCGCCGGGCAATAGATAGGGGGTGTAGGAGACCTTGAGGGCGTTGATTGTCAACCTTGTGGGCGGCACAGACAGGGCAGGCAGACACATATAGATTTATATCATCTTTCATGACGGGCCACCAGAATGTACGGCCAATAAGCTCCGTGGTTCGTTGGCGTCCTGGGTGGCCTGCTACACGTGAATTATGCCCCCACTCCAGCACCAGGGGTCTTTGAGCAGATGGGACAAATGTCTTTGAGACTGGCGTGTTGGGTGGTGGTTGTTCCAGGTGGTGGCCATCTCTCACCTTTTCCATCAGGACCCAGCGAACAGGGGCTATCACACATGCTTCAGGGAGAATAGAGTCCTGGGCTACTGGAGCATTGTCAGGTGAAAACTGGCGAGAGAGGGCATCGGACTTTACATTTTTTGATCCAAGAGTGAAATGGAATCTTGTAAAGAAAAGTGCCCACCTTGCTTGACAAGGGTTGAGTCTGCGAGCTCCACGGATGTATTCAAGATTTTTATGATCCGTCCAGACCATGAATGGGTGTACTGCCCCCTCTAACCAATGACGCCATTCTTCGAGAGCTAGTTTGACTGCCAGCAATTCTCGGTCACCCACATCATACCGACTCTCAGCTGGGGTGAGTCGTCTTGAGAAGAAGGCACAAGGGTGCATCTTCTGGTCTTGGGGCCTTCTCTGGGATAGGACCGCTCCCACTCTAATTTCCGAGGCATCTACCTCCACAATAAATGGTTGCTGCGGGTCTGGGTGGGTTAGCACTGGCGCGGAGGTAAATCTTTGCTTCAGATCACTGAAGGCTTGTTGTGCCTCAGGTGTCCACCGTAGTCTGGTGGGGTGTCCTCTGAGAAGCCCAGTGAGAGGGGCTGCTATCGTACTGTAGTTTCTGATGAAACGCCTGTAGAAATTAGCAAACCCTAAAAACTGTTGAAGCTTCTTCACCGTATTAGGGGCTGGCCAGTCTAGCACTGCCTTCAGTTTGGACTGGTCCATAAGCAGACCCTGAGGGGAGATTACAAAGCCTAGAAAGGTTGTGCTAGTAGTGTGAAACTCACTTTTCTCCAATTTGACAAACAGCCTGTTGTGGAGTAGTTTCTGCAAGACCTGCCGAACATGCTGGACATGGGTGTCTAGATCAGGGGAAAAGATCAAAATGTCATCCAACAAAACATAAACGAATCGGCCAAGAAATTCTCTTAACACATCATTCACAAATGATTGAAAACCTGCGGGACAATTAGTTAGGCCAAATGGCATTACCAAGTATTCATAATGGCCGCTTGGTGTTATGAAGCCCGTTTTCCATTCATCTCCACGTCGAACCCGGATGAGATGGTACGCGTTCCGGAGGTCCAGCTTTGTGAAGACCGTGGCTCCACCGAGTTGATCAAAGGCCGTACTCATCAGAGGCAGGGGGTATCGGTTCTTGACAGTTATTTTGTTCAACTCCCTGTAATCAATACATGGTCTAAGGCCTCCATCCTTTTTGCCCACAAAAAAGAATCCTGCTGCAGCCGGGGAGGTAGAGGGGCGAATCAAGCCATTCTTGAGACATTCTTGAATGTAGGACTCCATTGCTTGGGTTTCTGGGATGGACAGGGGGTATAACCTGCCCCGGGGTGGCATGGCACCAGGAAGGAGGTCAATGGCCAAATCATAACTGCGGTGGGGTGGCAGAGAGGCGGCCTTGTCTTTACTGAATACTGCGCTGAGGTCATGGTACACAGCAGGAACCTTGGTCAGGTCAGTCGGTACCAGAGATGTGTCTGCCACAATTACAGAGCGGGTAGGTTGAGGATCAGGAGAGATGGTCCTTGCACGCTGGGCCCCACTGAGTGAGTGTGCTGTTGGCCCAGTTGAATGAGGGCTGATGGTTAACAAGCCAGGAGTATCCTAAAACAAGAGGGTCTTGGGGGGAGTCGATTAGAAAAAATACAGCTTTCTTGGTGTTTCTCAAGGGTGATCATCTGAAGCGGTTGGGTACAGAATTCCAGTCGACCAGAAACTAGTGGTCGTCCATCAAGGGCTTGTACCGCTCTTGGAAATTCACATGGGAGGATAGGCATCTGCAGCTGACGAGCCAGGGTTTGGTCCAACAAGTTGACTGCTGCCCCAGAGTCCACTAAGGCTTGTAATTTCACTTGAGATTCCCCACCAGTGCCCCAGGAGAGACACACAGGTAAGGTGCAGTGAGAGAGGGGGGCAGAAGTGACCGCTCCGCTCACCAGGAAGCCCCCTTTCCCTGGTGGGCATCGGCTTTTCCCTGCAGCTCTGGACACTGAAGCCGCTGGTGACCCTGGAGCCCACAGTACAGACAAAGGCCTTGCTGGAATCGACGCCGTCTCTCTTCTAGGCTCAGACGAGATCTTCCCAGTTGCATTGGCTCCTCTCCATGGTCGCTGGTGGAAGTTTGGGCAGGCAGTGGGAGCTGTGACGGCCGCCGTGAAGGAGAGGTGGCTGGGTTGGGTGGCTGGGTTGGGTGGCTGGGTTAGGTGGCTGGGTTGGGCTGGAGAAGTCGAAGATCTCACCGCTCCCGCCGTCTTTCTTGCATGCGCTTGTCCAGGGCTGTTGCCAGTGTAATGATGTCATCTAAGTCCTCACCCCAATCTCTGTTCACCATTTCATCCTTCATGGTCTCTCTAAGACCTTGGTAGAATGCACTCACCAACGCTTCACCTTCCCATCCGGTCTCGGCTGCCAGGGTGCGGAATTCGATGGCGTAGTCAACCACTGACCTTTGGCCTTGGGTAAGTGTGAAAAGCCGAGAAGATGCCTGCTGCTGAGTGAGTCTTTCATCAAACACTCGTTGGAGGGCATCCATGAACCTCTCGCTGGTCTGGCAGTCTGGGTGGCGATGAGACCACAAAGCTGTAGCCCAGTCCAGGGCCTTTTCCTTCAGTCGAGTGATGATATAGGTGACTTTGGCTCGTTCAGTGGGGAAGTGTGCAGGTTGTAACTCAAAAATTAAAGAGCATTGAGTGAGAAACCCTCGGCAGGCTGAAGGCTCCCCAGAGAAAGGAGGAGGAGGAGAGAGGCTTGTGTTAGGGAGAGAGGGTGAAGCATTACCCAGACCCCTCACCCGGGTGCCAAGCTGGTTAAGGGCATCTTCCATTTGCAACAGGCCATCTTGTTGTGCGTGCACGGTGCACTGAGTCTCTGGACATGGTTGCGAAGTTCATAGACATCTGCTGTGCCACTTTGATCAGGTTTATGCATGATGTCAGACTGGAAATAAGAGCACAGTTGCAGATGTGGTTCAAAGTTTTTACTTCAGCAGAATCTTCAGTGTATCAACAAAGGAATTGGTTTAGAACACTAAACGCACAAAAGCAATAACAAAAGTCAGACTTGGAAAGGGCAAACTTAGAAGGTCTTCAAGATTCAGTTCTCATCATAAACACAGTCCAAAGAATAAGGTATAAAGGCAGTCCATGATCCAAGTACACAAATTAGACGGCGTGACAGCGAATTCCACAAAAGGTTGAAGTAGAGTACAAAGAGTTGGGCAGACACAGTACCGTGACCAAGTGAAATGTTAACGAAGGCAGTTCACAGAAAGAGTCCTAAAGTCCCAACAGTCCAGATTAGTGATGTGCCCAATGAAGCGAGGCTTCGGAGCTTGTGTCGAGCAGAAAGGGGCGTGCCAGATGAAGCCCCGGTTCGAGGCTTGTGTCGTTTCCATAAAAATCACGTGACTGATGACAAACGAGGCCTCGGTTTGTGAGTGTGACGTCTGAAGCTTCGTTTGGGACACACACCCACGTGACTGCTTTGGAATCTGATTCAAAGGCTTTGCGCGAACCAGGGCACCCGCTCTAGTGTCGGAATGAGTTGTGTTGTATTGCAAGAGCCAGGCGAAATTTGTGGGTAGCCCTGTTTTATATAGGATGCTTTCTCTGTTTGTGAATTTACGTTCTTTTCTTTCCGGAAAATGTCCATAATCCATAATATCATGCACATAGAAATAAAGAAGAAATAGCCTAGGGCTAGCCTAAAGCTTTGCCATTTGGAACAATGACATTAAAACGTGTCTGCGTTGCAATCTTGTCTCAACTTCAATCATGTCATTTAAAAGCAATACAGGCTAATCATTTCTATGTAGGCCTAACAATAATGGCTGACATAATATTTTCCTTTTATTGAAAGTTTGATTCATGAAACATCAAACTATGTCAGGCCATGTAGGGTTTGGTTTAATTAGGCGCCTGGTCGTTTCCTTTTCACTCTCGTCCATAGCGTGTTGAGGTTGATAATACTTCGTCCTGGTTCAGAAGCTAAGTAGTGTCTACTGCGGTCGTTAAGTGGATGGGAGACCGATTGGATCATTGACTGGGAAAACACATGATTTCACGCCTCCACGGAAACACCAATCTTCACGTGATAACGAGTGACGGGATTATGTTGCCTAATCGTATTTTATTGTATTGAATTGAGACAAACAGAAATGCTAATTTCTTGCAACACTTTTAATGTAATGAATGAGAACATTTCGAAGCTTTGGCATTGTGTTGAACGTTGTAGGCATTCTTTTCACTAGTCCGTGACTGCAGGGCTTTATGCAAACCACCAGATGTCGCTGTGTTTTCCTTATCTTCCATGTTTCGAAGCTTCGACACATTACTCGGCACATTAGGGAAATGTGCCGAGTAGCGCTCGAGGCTTCATTTACCCATCACTAGTCCAGATCGACCAAAGAACAATTCCCAAGCGAGGACAAAGGCACAGAGGTTCCAGCAGACATGAGCACATGCATGAACAGTGACAAACAATTCTCAGCCCCTTTTAAAGATGGCAGTCACTTCTTCTGGGCTGAGCGTGTCACTCGTTGACTCGTCTGCGCCCTCCGCTGTTCCGGAGGACGTGTGCTTGGAGGGGTTGTGACAACTAAATATACTACGTATAAAAGTTAAATGTAAAAAATCCAGTGTGCTTGAGGGTGATCAAGCATGAGACGCTTGTAGTTCTGTGTGCATGGTGAGGTGCTCAAGAGAGTGAGTGTCATGGTGAAGGTGCAAAAGTAGTCCAACAGTAGTCCTGTAGTTCTGTGTGTATGGTAAGGTGCTCAAGAGAGTGAGTGACATGGTGGAGGTGCAAAAAGTAGTCCAACAGTAGTCCTTTATTTATGTGTGCATGGTAAGGTGCTCAAGAGAGTGAGTGTCATGGTGAAGGTGCAGAAAGTAATCCAACAGTGCAATACTAAGGTCTAGAGACCAGCATAAATAAATAATACGGACAAATAGGACACTGCCCCATTAGTCAGACGGTGAGGCCCGGGACAATGTTACAGTAGCAAGAACAAATATAGCGGCAATGGCGGGCCCGAGCACCTCCGGTCCGCAACCCGTGACATTTCGGAATCCAACAAATCACTGACGCGGTGCGTTTGTGTAATATACATATTTGATGCGTGTGCTATTTGTTGTTGCATGTTATTTTTTGGCACATTTTCTTGCTTGGCCAGGTGGGGGCGCTATGCCAGGCAGGCCCATTGGGTGTCTGAATGTCATCATAATCATAATATTTATTAACCTGAGAAGTTTCAGACCATTCATTCAAAGCATATAACATTTCTGACACACTTCCTGCTTGTCCAGATGGTGGCGCAATGCTAGGCATGGGAATTACACAAGTGAATATCATCAGAATATTGATATCCAATATTTTATAAAGTTTGAGATCAAACAGTTAGGCATTGCCCATTTCTGGCACATTTCTCACTTGGCCAGGTGGTGGTGCTATGCCAGGCAGGCCCATTAGGTGTCTGGATTAGGGATGTCCCGATCCGATATTTGGATCGGATTGGCCGCCGATATTAGCAAAAAATGCATATCAATATGGGATCGGCCTGCACGGACTCCCGATCCAGTTTGTTTTCAAAACTCCGGTCCGTTTTCCAGCGCACCGATGTAGGTAATCCATTCCAGTTTTTTTCAGCTTTTCCCTCCAAATCCGGTCCGCGTTTTTCAGCACACCTAGCGACCTGTCCAGCATCCCACTTCTGTGCATGTCCAACTAAGAATTTAAAGTTATCGAGCAAACATTTCATGTCACAGTTGAATTAATATAGCCTAATGTTAACCGCGACCGCGAGTGTCTGCGAGACCCTCTTACTATTAAGGCTCTTATGCATGTTGCTGCTGACAGCTTTGCCTGTCTAACGAATGTTATCTCCGCGATTTAAGATTGTTTGTGTAATGTATAGGCACAGCACGCACTTTAATTTCCCTATTTTTACAATCGGCTAACCTGGTCAATCGCTAACAACTAAGTGCACCTAGGCCTACAACTCCACACATCCAAAAGGGTAGAAGCTTCCAGTAGGCTATCATAACTTTTTTTACCATTTAGTCTGTGCATCTGCGCAGCCTACGACGATGTGAATTAGTGACAGCTGTTGTCGCGGTAAACTTAAGCTCCTGTCTCTAAATAGTGTATTGCTATGTTGCTTGATTTTCTGTAATAAATGCAGCCTGTAGCCTAGGTTACTTCAGCAAACCCAGACCAGTTGTGGCATCAGTTTCGCTTTTAAAACGCAACAGTGAGAGGCTTTTTAGTGCAGTCTCACTTATCATTGATGAGCACAGGAGCAGGCTGACACCTGAGCATGTGGAAATGATCACCTTTTTTTTTTTTTTTTATATATATTTTTTGGGCTTTTTATGCCTTTAATCAGTCGGGGTGGGATCCGGAAAGGACCACGGGGAGGGAATCGAACCCCGGTCGCCGGCGTACGGTGCAGGTGCCCCAGCCAGTCGCGCCACTGCTGGGGCCAATCACCTTTGTGAAGAAGAATCTCCCCATCATGCTCAGACTGCAGCCAGGGCAAACAGTAGAAATTGAAGGGACTATGGAGATGGAGCAGTAAAGTGTGGAGGAGATGGCAATACTGTAGAAGGCGTGACAGTTATTTGGGTTGTTATAGCCAATTCAGTGTGTGTGTGGTAATTTGACTATTTTCTACTCAGGTTTTGTGTGTGTTGCTTTTATATATAATTTTATATTGTTTACAATATTGTTTACACTGATGGCTTTTTTAAGCCTTGGTTTACACTCTTGAGCAGAGCACTGATGCCAATTCAGTTTGTGTGGTTAATTGACTATTTATTTTCTACTCAGCTTTTCTGTGTGTTTTGCTTTTTTTATACAGTTTACAATATTGTTTGCACTGATGGCTTTTTAAGCCTTGGTTTAAACTCTTGTTGTTCAAGAGCAGAGCACTGATGCCAATTCAGTTTGTGTGGTTAATTGACTATTTATTATTTTGTGTTTATTTAACCCTGTTAAGAATAAACAGGTCAGCTTCTCATTACCAACCATTGTAGATTATTCAAACTAACCTAATTAAGTTGGCTAGTTGTTCTTAAGAGTAAAACCCTTTTCAACATGAGTATAACAACAAAATAAGTAAATATCTTTAATCTTTAATGCATGCTTGGATCGGCCGGTATCGGCCGATGCTAAAAGCTACAATATCGGTATCGGATCGGAAGTGCAAAAAGCTGGATCGGGACATCCCTAGTCTGGATATCAATTTCTGGCACATGTCCTGCTTGGCCAGGTGGTGGCACTATGCCAGGCAGGCCCATTGGGTGTCTGGATATCATCATAATCATAATCATAATCATAATACCTATTAACCTGTTAAGTTTCAGACCATTCATTCAAAGCATAGAACATTTCTGGCACATTTCATGCTTGGCCAGATGGTGGCGCTATGCTAGCCATCTGAATGACATATGTGCACATCATCACAATAATGATTTCCAATATTGTATATCTACTAGGTTTCAAATAAATCAGTTAAGGCATTGCCCATTCTGACACATTTCCTGTTTGGCCAGGTGGTGGCGCTATGCCAGGCAGGGCAATAGGGTTTCTGATTATTCTCATAATCATAATATCTATGAACCTGAGAAGTTTCAGACTGTTCATTCAATGCACTTTGACTTTATGACACATATCCTGTTTATGTGCAAGATATTATAATCATAACATATTGCAACATATTAAAAATCCCTTCACAATTTAACATCAGCATCATCTTGCCATCACATTTGCCAAATTTCACATGAATCTGACAAACCGTCTAGGAGGAGTACATTCAAATCTATCATGTGGCATCAGTGTTCTTGTCATTCTTTTTGTTGCCAGTGGGTGGCGCTATGCGAAATATGGATTATGGGCTTGTGAATATTGTCATTACCATGGTATTCAATAACCTGTAAAACATTTCAAGCCATGCATGGTGAATTAAGACACATTTATTGTTTGTGGAAGGGTATTAAAATTCATAGTTTCGCCATTTCGTCAAATTACAACATATCAAAAAAAGAGGTTTAGAATCAGAAGCATATTGGCATCATGTATACCGACTTTCACATGAATCGGATCAACCGTCTAGGAGGAGTACATTAAAATTGGTCATGTCCTCAACGCACAAAATCCCAATTACCTCACTTCCTGTGGGCGTGGCTAATGGCATGTTAATACAAAAGTTGATTGTTTTTGGGAGTTACATGCACCCACCAAATTTGGTGTGTGTATCTAAAACTATATGCCAGTGGTTCTCAAACTTTTTACACCAAGTACCACCTCAGAAAATACTTGGCTCTTCAAGTACCACCATAATGACCAACACTATACAGTAGCGTAGTAGGCCTAAGTATTCATCAAAAACAAGGCAGAGGTTTTATTCCTAAAGAAGTATATTTAATACTGTCAGCCATTGTAACATTTTACACAGTTTCAACAGTAAGACTGCGCTTAAATATAGGAAAATAAAAAAACTGTACTTAAAGCTACATTGTGTACTTTTTTTAGTTAATTCTTAGCAAAAACCCATTTGTTCTTTCAAAAATATGTGCTCATTCATGTGTAATTATTTCCACCTACTAATCAAAGTATTCTCGTAAGTGTAGAATCTGCTATTCCAAATACATACGCGCGAGTCGCGCGAATGGCTGAATCCATGTTGCGCCTCCATCTTTGAAATACATTCGCCAACGAGGGACATTCCTGGAAATTCAGCTCCGCCTTTCGCGCTTGTAGGCAACACTCATTGCATGATTAGTCTACTCGCGACTGCCGGCAGATTTGAAAGTCTGTTGAAGTTGGAGGATTACACCTATTCTCGAGGACATGACAAGGAGTCGCCAAGGAAGCGAAAACGAGAATTAAAACGCCAACGCGACCGGAAAAACAACAGACCAAAGTCAATATTGGAGTGGCTTTTCTAAGATGGAAAGAGCTCGTGAGGAGCAAGGATTTTAAAAGGGACGCCGAAGTTGCCTGCTTTCTCCTCGACAGGTAATTCGGCCTATTCGTGTAAACATATACAGTCTATGGTGTAAATTCGAAGTTTTATAGTTGCTTGGCTTAGTATAGCATGGTTGTCCATAATGCTAGAATGACGTCTGGGATACTTTTCCTCGCGTCGATAAAAAAGGATTGTCTATTCTATGTTGTAACATAAATCTGCTATGACGGATCACAGGCAAAGGGCACTGTAAATTGTAGTTATTAGAGTGCATGAAAATGCAATCTACTGTTCTAACGCAGTTAATGCAGCTTCAACCGTTTAACGTAGAAACTTCATTCAAACTATGTTACGTAGGTCTTACTTAGGACATGTGGGCTATGTATTTTTCATCTTTGTAACTTTTATACTTTTTAAACTATTAATTAAAAACTACTCAAAATTTCCCCATAGACTTAACATGGGCTGATGACATCACAATAGAGCCGTTAAGCAAAATAGAATCCTATGGCAGGTGTTCAGGCCACCTGTTTCAACTGCCATTCTCAGGCTTTAAGCATACAAACTGGCCCTATTAAGACTACACATCCTATTCAACTGCTTCCTCTGCCAAAACTGTTTCAAAATAAGAGTCCTCACTACAATATTTCACTGTTAAACAATTTAACCCTTTAAACTACTGAACTTTTTAACTGTTCAGCCATTGTAATTGTTAGTTGTCATCAACTATGACTCCTACCCACTGTAGCTAGTTAGCTAAGTAACATGGTTAACATAGTTAGCATGCTAGCATGTTAACATGCTAGTTAGCATTTTTAGTAAAACTGCTAAAAATGATTAGCTAAGTAATATGGTTAACATAGTTATCATGCTAGCATGTTAGCATGTTAGTTAGCATAACTGTTAAAAATGATTAGCTAAGTTAGCTAAGTAACATGGTTAGCATAGTTAGCATGCTAGTTAGCATTTTTAACAAAACTACTAAAAATGATTAGCTAAGTAACATGGTTAGCATAGTTAGCATGCTAACATGTTATCATGCTAATTAGCATAGTTAGCATAACTGCTAAAAATGATTAGGTAGGTTAGCTAAGTAACATGGTTAACATAGTTAGCATGTTAGCTAGAATAGTTAGCATACCTACTAAAAATGATTAGCTAAGTTAGCTAAGTCACATGGTTAGCATACTTAACATGTTAGCATGCTAGTTAGCATAGTTAGCACACCTACTAAAAATGATTAGCTAGGTTAGCTAAGTCACATGGTTAACATAGTTAAAATGTTAGCATTGCTAACATGCTAGTTAGCATAACTACTAAATATGAAAACATTAGCTAAGTTAACTAAGTTAAGTATACAATCTGGCTCTCTTAAGACTACAGATCCTGTTCAACTGTTTCCTCTGCCCACAACTGTTTCAAAATAAAAGTCTCCACTACAATAATTCCCTATTAAATAATTTAACCATTTAAACTATCCAACTATTTAACTGTTCAACTATTCCAACTGTCAGTTATCATCAACTATGCCTCTAGCCTACTATATTAAACCACCAATTTAGCAACCATTGAAATTAAACATCTATGTCAGTTTCCATAGCAACCAACATGATTACACTAGCAAACCACTGTAGTAACTCCTTTATTTCTGATAGTAGCCACCATGGACACCCTAGCAACAACCTAGCAACGACTTCAAGTACCCTAGCAACAGCCTAGCAACCACATTCACAGTTAAAACCTAGCAACCAACATCATTAACCTAGCAACCAGCATAGCAACCACCATAACTACTCTAGCAACAGTCAGTTGTCATCAACTTTGACTCCCGTCAACTGTTTCCTCTGCCCACAACTGTTTCAAAATAAAAGTCTTCACTGCTATAATCCCCTATTAAATTATTTAACCATTTAAACTATCCAACTTTTTAATTGTTCAACTATTCCAACTGTCAGTTGTCATCAACTATGACTCCCGTCAACTGTTTCCTCTGCCCACAACTGTTTCAAAATAAAAGTCTTCACTACAATAATTCCCTATGAAATATTTGAACCATTTAAACTATCCAACTATTTAAAGCTACCTTGAATATTACTTTCTAGCCCCTCCCATTCCGAGCGCATTTTAACTCCTATGGTGGCCGTTTCATGCCAAAGTTAACATTGCTTCCAGTACTACGACTTCGTCCGGTGTTCCTTCCAGTTATAAGGTTACTTTAGAAAACAATTACACATTGCATTTAGTTACATAGCCAGTAAACATGTTGGGTATGACCTCTATGTAAAGTGAATAGCCTAGTTTTACGTTTTCATTATTTTGGTAGGCTACTATTTCATTGCTAGCATCAGCTATCAGGTTCCCAAACGAATGCATGCTAATGTTATAGTACAGTAGATTCAGTGCTATCGTTATTCTGTATGTGCGAGATTAATAGTGTAAAGGCAATGTTTACAGCGTAGCCTACTATTTTTCTCAGTGAGCAGAGTCAGAGATCAGTCAATGCAACGGAGGTGCAAGGGAAAGGTAAAGGAAGAGGGAAAGGTAAAGAAAAGCCAAGAGCCGGTGGCAGAGGATCGATGAGACCTCCTAGGCAAAGAAAAAGTAAGACTCCAAAAGATGACGAGGAGAGACTGGAAGAACTTCAAAGACAAAGGAGAGAAGCAACAGAGGTTTGTGTTTTTAATATATTTCTCTGAACAGTATCAATGTCAATGACACCGAAATTAGCTCGGAAGCTGCACCAGGCACGTTCGTTTGCGTTGCGTCTGCTGCCACTACACCAGAAAAAAAATAGACCATTCATCTAAAATTGATTTTACGCGTTGTGAACGGAACGCTTCAGTTACGCGCTTGGTGTAGCTTCCCTGCCTGTTTGTATCTCAATTGTTTGTAGCAATTTCTAGCTGTTGCCAGTCAACTGCATGATGCGAGTTGTCTCCCAGTGAAATCACGACACATAATTACGTTATGGTCTATAGAAAATGTTACACAACATTTTCACCTTTTCATTGTCCATACACATACATAGTATTCATCATTTTTGTGTGAACACTTGAAAAATGACACAGAGTAGGCTACTATTACTACTACTCTGCTAACAATCTAACTTTGCTACCTAAACAAGCCTATCTGATCTTATTTCTTGTGTCTTATTTCTTCACTTGTGGATGGAATGAGCCTGCAAGAGCACAGGAACCTCACCACACAGTTGCTATAGTGAGGCAGCCAGGTCTGGTGTTTGATGCATCAGTGCAGACATGTCGTCCCCCCACCTGTGCCAGGGATGCCTTGGTGTAGTTGTACACACTGCAGAGACATGCCAATCGATCAGAAGAGAAAATGCTGTGGACAAAACCCTGCCACCTGTGTGAGCCTTCTGCCTCACTACACACAGCACTGCCTAGATGAAGGTTTTCTCCAGATTCACAGGCAGTACATCACAGACATCACAGCATTAGGCCATGTAAGAGAGCCAGGTGATGACAATAGAGTTCAGATATGCTACCTACAGACATTTCATTTTCTGGCAGCATGGGTCTCTAGGACAGGGTAATAGAAGAGTGATCCCAAGCTGTGTGTGTAGGATAAGGGATAAATTCCCTGACCCTCAGGGACATCTCTGGAATTTATTTCACCTTCCTATAATGTTGTAATGTTGTGTTATTGTAAATAGTTTTGTATTAGTGTTCTTGTACTGCCTGTTCCTTTTAAAACTGTATTTAATTTATTTTACACCGGTACATCGCTATATTTTGCTTTCATGAAAATAAAAACTTTTAGAATTGATAAGAGATTGTTCATGCTGTACCTCATACATTACATCCACAAACTTATAATTAAAAAAGGAGTTTTTTGAAACACCAAATGACAGTAACATGGTCAACAATGTTATTTGCAATATATTTATTTACAGAAATTAACAAATTATGGTATTTACACATGAACCCTTCCTTTTTGTATGGTGCCTTTGAAGCAACATGGGCCATCATTCTAAATTTGCAGTCTCCTGGAAAGCTGATCCTGTGGAAGACATGCAGTTTCGTTAGACATACACACCATTTTATATAGTTCAACATATTGTTACTAATCTGTATAGTGCTATTTTGCCTAGACTGAGTTACAGGCAAGGTTACAATGAAGGCATGCACGTGCATCACATAACAAGACCATTGAATTTCGTCCACATCCTCCTCCACGATGCTCATGTCATGTAGGCTTTGTAAAAAATATATATAAATGCTTATATCATGAAAATATACAATAGAGAATGTCATCGGGTATAGACATTATGAGCATTGATGGGTTACCTCTGTTCAAGGTTCTCAATTTCAGGGGCTTCTGCAATTGCGCCAAGATGCTCATCTGAAATGAATAAGCAGAGCGTTTCACAACATATAACAGTACATAAAATGGTAAACACCAAGATATTAAAAATATACTTTCAGTTATTATCAAACAACAATCACATAGAATCAACAATTGTTTTCATGCAGTGAAAAACGTTCAGACAATTTAGTAGGCTACGTCTACAATTAATAAGACTACAGGACAGGCCTCAGGATGTGAACGTCACCCTTGGAATTGGCTACACTAGCATTATCAGATTAGGATATATTTAGGCTACAAAGCAAAAGCAATGAAAAATAACTACTATTTAGTGCCCTTTGCCTGTGATCCGTCATAGCAGATTTATGTTACAATCCTTTTTCATCGACGCGAGGAAAAGTATCCCAGACGTCATTCTAGCGTTATGGACAACCATGCTATACTAAGCCAAGCAACTATAAAACCTAGAATTTACACCATAGACTGTATGTTTACACGAATAGGCCGAATTACCTGTCGAGGAGAAAGCAGGCAATTTCGGCGTCCCTTTTAAAATCCTTGCTCCTCACGAGCTCTTTCCATCTTAGAAAAGCCACTCCAATATTGACTTTGGTCTGTTGTTTTTCCGGTCGTGTTGGCGTTTTAATTCTCTTTTTCGCTTCCTTGTCGACTCCTTTTCATGTCCTCTAGAATAGGTGTAATCCAACATTTTCAACAGACTTTCAAATCTGCCGGTGTTATACGGTAACTGGCTTTCATGTTAACTGGCTGGACTGTTCACTTTGCCTCTGGAGTTAACGTAACCGCCCCCTTCTTTTGCAGATGTGTTCAGCTGAGATTTAGCCTCCATAGTACAGCGGCTAAGGCCAGATTTTTACCTGAATCGTTCAGTTTTTGCAGAAAGCACGAAACTTGGTACAGGTATACTACTACCCCTAGTGATCAAAAATTGAAATGGACCCCAACACATAGCGCCCCCTAGTGGCCCCTATCTTGACTTCAAATATGGCCACCAAAATATGCCCTTTTTTTCTACATTTATAATGCTATGCTGCTTTTAACACATAATATGACGTCTATAGCCATCTTTCAGCATTATGAAATATATAATGAGACAATCATGCATAATTAAAATGGCAGACATGTTGGATTTTAAAGAAGTAGCCATACATTCTGACACTGAATCAAAAACTGGGGTGCGTTTAGGCTATGTGTAAAGTTTCGACTGTGTGACTAAACCCTGCACTTGCCTGGGCTCAACCCTTCTAATTTGCCCCCTAGAGGCTGGCATGCTAGCAAGGAGGCTAAAACCCATGGATGCTAACGTCTGTCAAGTCTCTTAAAGAAACATATGCTGCCTTTTGGGAAATTAGCTATTTTGTCTTCTATCCTAGAGTTAGATAAATTAGTACACATAACCCAGTCTAACACATCCTACTGTTAGCCTAATTCAATTGAGGTGGGTGGGGCTAATTAGCATATGCTAAAGTTTCTTTTAAGGCTTATAGTGATTGTTTGAAAAGGTCTATTTTGTTTTATTGTAGTTTAACATTTTGCATCCCATAAAATGATAATGCCTGTCAATGAAGCTAATTTAAATACGTAATACCTTATGAGTTTAGCTCCCTCCTGACACATTAGGGCTCATGCTAGTCAGTGAACCAGCACTTATAGGACACTTGCTAGTGCGTTCAGCGACCAGTCCTTGGGTGTGCTTTATGGTGGAAGACAGGTAAAGTTGAGTATCGTCCTCATAGCAGTGATAATCAAATTCATAGGAGCGAATGGTCTCACCCAAGGAAGTGTGTAAATAGAGAAAAGTAGGGGCCCTAATACTGATCCCTGAGGCACACCTGTGGTGAGATCATGTGCCCTTTAAGGTAGGACTTAAACCAGCCAAGGGATTTCCTAGACATCCCAGTTCAGATAGTGTAGAAAGGAGAATGTCATGGTTAACAGTATCGAAGGCTGCAGATAAGCCTAGTAGAATAAATACTAATGACTTAGCAACTTAGATGAGGACTTCCCTGATAGCACAGGGGCGTTGAATCCACGTTGAATCAACCTCCGCCGCTTCAAACAAACGTGGATTCAACGCCCCTCAACGCCCCTTTGCTATCTGGGTTAGCTACTCTCAATGCTTCGGTCACAGAAAAGCAGTTTCCATAGAATGACTCTTGAAAACAGACTGCATAGGGTCTAGCAGGTTGTTCTGATATAGCAAGTCCAAGACTTGCTTGAAGACCACTTTCTCTAAAAACTTTGACAAGAAAAGAAAAAGGGATATAGGTCTGTAAAAACAGGAATGGTTTTAGAGGTGGTGGCAAATTATACACTTTCCATCTTTATCCTCCTTGACTGATTTTTCACTAGTTTCACATTTGGCTAGGGTCAGTGTCAGTACTGGTAGCATAAGCCAGTACCTGGAGCCTACAATCGTTGCAAAGGTAGTCCAACTCCTCCAGAATGGCACACCAATACGTTCCATTGCCAGAAGGATTGCTGTGTCTCCCAGCGCAGTCTGAAGAGCATGTAGGAGATTCCAGGAGACAGTTGCTCTAGGAGAGCTGGGCAGGATGGTAGAGGGTCCTTAACCAAGCAGTATCTGCTCCTTTGTGCAACAACAAACAGTAGAAGGCCCTGCCAGAGCCCTACAAAAGGACCTCCTCCTGGCCACTGGTGTGAATGTCTCTGACCTGTCAGACTTCATGAAGGTGGCCTGAGGGCCCGATGGCCTCTGGAAGGACCTATGCTCACTGCCCAGAACCGTGCAGCTCAATTGGCATTTGCCATAGAATACAAAATTGGCAGTTTCGCCATTGACGCCCTGTGCTTTTCACAAAAGATACCAGGTTCACCCTGAGCACATGTGAGGTCTAAAGATCTCATGGAGAATGTAATGTTGCCTGCAACATCATTCAGCATGACTGGTTTGGTGGTGGGCCAGTGATGGTCTGAGGAGGGATATCCTTGGAAGGACGCACACACCTCTACGGGCAAGACAACTGCACCCTCACTGCTCTTAGGCATCAGGATGAAAACTTCAGACCCATTGTCTGACCCTGTATTGGTGCAGTGGGCCCTGGGTTCCTCCTGTTGCACAACAATGGCTGGACACATGTAGCGAGAATGTGCATGCAGTTCCTGGAGGATGAAGGCATTGACACCATTGACTGTCCCCCCACACTCCCCTGACTTAAATCCGATTGAACACCTCTGGGACATTATATTTTGGTCCATCCAACAACGCCAGGTTGCAACACTGACTGTCAAGGAGCTCAGTGATGGCCATGTCCACATCTGGGATCAGATACCCCAGGACACCATCTGCTGTTTCATTAAGAGCATGCCCCGATGCCATCAAGGATGTCGAGGCCATACGAACTACTGAGTACCATCATGAGTTGCTGCGCTGAAATTTAAGCAAAATGGACTAGCTTGCCACGTCATTTTTTCCACTTAGATTTTCGGGGGGTCTTTTAATTCAGTCCTCTGTGGATTGATCATTTTCATTCCCAAATAACGAAGTGGCATCCTTTTCTTCCTAACATATTACCCAGTCCATATCAGTTTGAATCCTACCTCACAGGATGCTCGTTTAACGTATCATGGCTTGGAATGTTGGGGTAAAAGTAACGTGCATCATTGCTCTTTGCCAGAGTGTCTCGCAGAGACAATTCCATTGTGCTCTCGCGAGAACTCTGGATTTCCAGGGTACTTCTTTTTGCTATCCACACCACTTCTTTGGGACAGATTATTCATTCGCACAGCTTCTCATACCACTGCTATGCAGATGACACACAGCTTTATCTGTTCTTTCCACCTGATGACCCCTTGGTCTCGGCACGGACCTCGGATTGCCTCTCAGACATATCTACATGGATGAAGGCACACCACCTCCTGCTAAACCACTCATAAACCAAACTGCTGGTCCTCCCAGCTAAACCTACTGCTCTCACCTACTCGAATGCCCTCATACAGGCATATATGCTACCCCCCGTCCATTGCGCTCTTCAGACAAACATCATCTAGCTCTGCCACCGGTACGCTCAGGTCAATCCAAACTTTGTTCATCTGTTATTCCTCGTTGCTAGAACGCGCTACCAGTTCCTACTAGAGCAGGGACATCCCTCTCCACCTTCAAAAAACTCCTGAAGACCCAGCTCTTCAGAGAATATCTCCTCTCGTAGCACTACTTACAACTAGCTAATTCTAGCACTTACCACCTGACTTGACTGTATAAAAACAACACTCACTGATGCACTTTTCCCTATTGTACTCTACCTTTTTGAATTGTTTTAAATTGTTCTAGAATTGTTGAGAGAATTGTTTTAAAAGCGTTAAACTGTTTACCAGGTTGTAACTCGCTTTGGCTAAAAATGAGTCAGCCAAATGTAATGTAATGTAGATATCCAGTATGATGTTTTTTGAGCAGTGTATAGTAAGAGTTAAGGTTTGCTCATAAAGAGAAGAAGGTAGAATAAGAATTTATTGATGATGTAGGTAGTTACTTCAATTAACCAAGATATAGAATAATTGGCTTATTTTCTTACACATAGTGGCCATATTGGAATCTTACCAAATTATACTTGATGCCTTGTATATTATTGAGTTTGTCATGTGATAAAATGACTGTTCAAACTTTGAAATTGTTTTTGAATGATATTTCTATCATGAATAACACTAGAGATGGTCTATATTTTCACATTTGGTATCCGCCATATTGGATTTCAAAATGGCCAACATCAAGTTTGTTTGGAAATCATGTCAATAGCTTCCTTGACCCTAAAAATTGAGTGTTAGAACTTAAAATACTTTTTTATCTTGTTTAATTTTGAAGTTGTATCAACAATTCTATTAAGAATGGTAGCCATATTTGAATTCAAGGTGGCAGCCACTAGGGGGCGCTATGTGTTGGGGTCCATTTCAATTTTTGATCACTAGGGGTAGTAGTATAACTGTGCCAAGTTTCATGCTTTCTGCGAAAACTGAACGATTCCGGTGCTTAGCCACTGTACTACGATACCTGGCCGCAGATTCGTCTGTTTAACTGACGTTCAAATAGACATGTTTGTGATGCTCCACTTTGTTGTTTAATAAAGCTTTACAACACGATGTTTCGGCGTTGGAAGTGTCATTGTCTGTAGTAGCCAATGCGCTGGACCATGAATATGCCACCAAATAAATAAAACTAAATAAACTCCACGTGGGTGTCGAACCACCACTAAATTAAACTGCTAGCGTGATAACCTGACACCATCCTGCTTGCGCCACTAACCAGATGACACTTCCCAGTGAAATTGGTGATATGTACTAGGCCTACTAGTAAATGAGGTCAACTAGTATGTTATTGTGTTTAGCAGGTTAACACAGCGGATTATGGTGACTGGCTACTGTGTTATATTGCAATGTTGCCCAAAGTAGTCTATCAGTTTACAAACGTTTCACTGATTGCTGCCAGGCTGTGGCCGCCTCTAGGCCTACGTGAAGTGTCTTATTATGAACACCAGCAAATAAATAAAAAAGATTCGAACTCGAATGACAAAACTAGAACTAATCTGCATATTAACCTGATGCATATCACAACGAACGTGAAACACGCATTGAAACCTATGATTGAAAAGCACAATGTGCAGGAGAAGTCTAATGTGTCTTCATTTTACACAAAATCTTACATCACAAAAGAGATGTAGCCTAATATCAAATATCACAAGATACACGTAGGCCTAGGGTATTTACGTTCGTGTTTTGACATGTTAACATAAGTTTGAGGTGTAGGCTATTGGATTTATATATATTTTAATAGTTTATTTCTCTCTCAATCATAAGATGTATGTGGCGCAACAGGTTGATGCGTTGATAAGGCTCTTTTTAGTCTAGCCTACGGGTTCAATCCTCGCCATTCACCGTTTTTTAAATGTATACATTTTTAGACAAGCAATGCTTCCTCAATGTAGGCTGAAGATTATTTGGTGGCATATTCATGGTCCAGCGCATGTAGCCTAGCCTACTACAGACAACCTGACACTTCCAACGCCAACACATCGTGTTGCAAAGCTTTATTATACAACAAAGTGCAGCATCACAAACATGTCTATTTGAACTTCAGTTAAACAGACGAATCTGCGGCCAGGTATCGGAGGCTAAATCATCAGCTGAACACACCTGCAAGAGAAGGGGGCGGTTACGTTAACTCCAGAGGCAAAGTAAACAGTCAGCCAGTTAACATGAAAGCCAGTTACCGTATAACACCGGCAGTCGCGAGTAGACTGATCATGCAATGAGTGTTGCCTACAAGCGCGAAAGGCGGAGCTGAATTTCCAGGAATGTCCCTCGTTGGCGAATGTATTTCAAAGATGGAGGCGCAACATGGATTCAGCCATTTGCGCTACTCGCGCGTATGTATTTGGAATAGCAGATTCTACACTTACGAGAATACTTTGATTAGTAAGTGGAAATAATTACACATGAATGAGCACATATTTTTGAAAGAACAAATGGGTTTTTGCTAAGAATTAACTCAAAAAAGTACACAATGTAGCTTTAATTGTAAAACTCGCTATTGCACAGGTTCTAAAAACAGCTCTGGAAAACAGTCATGGGACAATTGCAGCAATGCTAACATCTTTTATTGTTAACTAGACATATTAAGGAGTCTAAAAAAATGGGTGTCAACAACAATTACGGGGGGTGCGCGTGGACCCCCTCTAATGACTAGACTGTTCTGCCAATGGTAAAAGTATTTCTCATCTTGTACATTTGTGTTCAGTTTTGTCATTTGTTTTCTGAAACCCATTGGCTGAAGAAAGTTCTCAGTTGCTTGAACTAATTAAGCTAATTGTTCAGTCTGTTGTCAATACCTTAAACCATTTCACATGGTAAAACACAATTTGCAGATCTCAATTTTAAGCAACACATTCTCACTTCACATTCTCATTCTCAAAACACATTCTGCAATCTAATGCGCATGCATTCATACTGGTAAACACAAGTGGCAAATATGAAATAGAAATAGACATACACACATCATTGATTAAACACAACCACACAAATTGATTTCACTTGTTTCAAATGATGTGACAAAACCAATATAAGCCAGTTCAGAGAGCAAACAGGTTGTTGAAGGTGGGAATGAGAATGGATAAAATAAACTATGTGAGAGGACAAGGACGAGTGCATATGCGAGGTGGGGGACGAGGAGGAAGGGGAGGATGACAAGAAAGAGGATTTTTATTGGACACTGTAGTACAGTGCATTGTAGGCTGTATACTGTACAATACTGTAAACAAATCGTATGGCCCTGAACATTGTGCATTTGTTTACAGTACTGACTACTCAATAGATTTTGACTGGTTGCAAGGTCATATCAACAAAAGAACAAGAATCTAAGGAGAAGTTTGTAAAAATAGGGGTACAAGGAGGAGGAAAAACAAGAAAATGCAAAGAGCAAAGCAAAGTAGTACTTGACGAAAAAATATGAAATTTGGTGCAGCCCTATCCTCATTACTGAAGCTAATAAGAGGGGGTATGTACTTCTCCCTGAGAACTATATGTTTTGAACAATGTGTTTTCTATTTTCTGATGTATTGTTTACTGACTGCTTGGTAGTGTATATAATTTTGATCTCTTTGTTTATGATTTGAGAGCAGTGTTTGATTTTGAGCACAAGTAAAACTGTTTTGAGGCGTAAGTTTGATTTTGCAAGAGGAGTCAGAGGTTTTGTAAATAGTGCTTGAAGCTGAGGTTTTTGTTTAATGTTTTAAGAAAACGGAGCAAGGTTTCAGAAATTGTGTTTTAGCAATTGAGAAAAACTGTAATTTTTTGTTTGACCCTTCTGGGCCACTGTTGGGAGCTGTGTCTTCAAGGAAATTCACATCAGACACTAGAGGGCGTATTTAGTCCAATCTCGAAACTGAAGTGGTTTAGGACAGACTAAACCATAGTTTGCAGGATGAGACTATAGCCGACACACACACACACTCTGTTGGCTAGTATTTTTTTTTTATAAGTATATACTCTTTTGATCCTGTGAGGGAAATTTGGTCTCTGCATTTATCCCAATCTGTGAATTAGTGAAACACACTCTGCACACAGTGAGGTGAAGCACACACTAAAGCGTACTACATTCTCGCCACTCCCGACCGGTAGCGCGACAATGTGACGTCAAAATTGCGTCATTTCCTCTGTCGCACGAGAAATTTCAGCCTCGCGCAGGCAGGTAGTGCACAGGAGATTATTTTTCAGATGCGCGCGACAAGCAGGATGAGCTTGAAGCCAAGATCAGGGACCATGCATGCCTCTATACAGACATCAACCACATTCAGGCATTTTTGCCTAGCCCAGTGGTTTTCAAAGTGGGGGCCGCGAGGGGGTCCCAGGGGGGCCTCAGCAAGTTGGAATAAAAGCAACAAATAAATACATTTGAAAAATGTAAAATATACCTATTGGGTTGTTATACAATGCCATTATAATAATTTGTTGCATATCTGAACATTATATTCTCCATGATAATGACTGGGAATAATAGTAGAGTGATAGCTCTCATATAGCAGAAAGTCCCAAATGCAATTTTTACACACTGTATGCTCCATCGCGAAGTGCTTGTGGCTAAAATAATTATTAGGATTAGCTTAATGTATTTTTACATTTGCCGTATTGTCGATGAGTTTAATAACACATCAAGGGGGTCCTTGGCCAGAACCTAGTGGTATTTGGGGGGCCTTGTCGTGGAAAAGTTTGGGAACCCCTGGCCTAGCCCACATCTTAAATAAACATGATGTTTGAATAGTCAGTTTGAGAAGAGAGAGAAATTAACCTGTCTAGGTTACCAGCGAGAGTTTGTGATTTTTAAATAGTTTGCCGGATAAGTTGAAGCTACCAGAGAGAGATGTAACAACAATTAAGATGAAAGAACTAGGACCCAGGGACATACCAATAATCCAGCAAAAGGTAACAAATATATTTATTTTCAACCAAAGGATATCTGCCAAGACCTGAAAAAAATCTTCTACTTTAGGAAATTACACAAACTCATCTCTCAGCACCAGCCAGCTAGATTCTCTCGGGATGAATAAAGTAGCCTATCTATCTTTCTATCTAGCTGCACACACCTTGGAAACTAAATGGTAATGATGGTACAGTAGTTTGAACAGTTTGACAGTAGTACAGAAGTCTGAAGTATCATCACAGAGAGTAGTTTTTACTGCCATTGAGACCAATGCCAATTCAGGAGAATATTGCAACTAGTGTCGGGAGGGGTTAGGTGCCTTGCTCAAGGGCACTTTAGCCGTTCCTACTGGTCGGGGTTCAAACCGGCAAACCCTCCGGTTGCAAGTCCAAAGCCCTAGGCCACGGCTGCCCCCATTATTATAAGGGGGTCATTCCGTGTGAAATCACCCAATTTCAGCACAATTTGGCAGGTGACCCTCTCCGAAAAAATCTGAAAAAAATCACAGGTGTTTGTAGACCAAATCCATGCATAGATCTTAAATAGTATATCTGGATAACTAATCGTTGCAAAACTACAGCCCTTTGAAACTTCAAGTCATTTTAAGCATTGTGGTGAACAATCCTTTTTGTTCAACTTCCAGCATTATTGGCTCTTTTGGTATTTCACACACATTAGTGAAACTATGTGAATAGAAGTACATTTTCCTGTTGAATTAAAAAATCCAATCGGATCAGACGTATCTTGTGTACTTTCCCCTCTGCAAAGCTCTGAAAATGGCTATAAATTCATAATGTGAAAAGACATCATCACTTTTGAGGGCTTCTCATTCAGAAAGTATGTGACACAAATTCATTCACAGATTTTTTTCCTACACATATATGTATTATAAGGTCCTGTCCATGCATTAACTTTGGTTGTTATCATTTTCATATTTTCAGAGCATTTTTTTAAAATTGGGCCTGATTTTCAAAAAGCCTGTTTTCATCTTCTCATTTCACCACGTGGACAGTTAACAGGATTTTTTTAAAATTTACCATATATCATTCTGTATGTGAGGATCATCTGCCCAAAATGTGGGCTTGTTGCTGAGTTTCTTCATTGAGATAAGATTTTTTTTAAATATTGTCTATAAATCCACTGAATTTGTACTGGATCTGCAGTACCACTTTGCACCACATGTGGTGCTCTTTTAATACAATGGAAGTCAATGGAAGAGTAAGAGAGTCACTTGTTTGCTGCACATATCCAATCTAAACACACAGTTTATGGTTCATAGTTGAATTGGTCCAAATAATTATTGCAACATGAACAACATACTACTCATACATAAATCTTATTTAAAGAAAATAAACTGATCAAGTAAATTATACACACATAAGACTGACTGGTCATCATAAGAGCAAGAGGATTTAATTACCATCTTTGTAATGAGTTTTCTACACCAGCTTTAACCTATCAGTGCCTATGTGAGTACTTTAATAATTACTAGCCAACTGGTTAGGCAAAGTCTATATCCATCGTCATATGCATGGGATGCAGTCCTCTGTGATACATAGACAAAGAGTATCAAGATGGAGATCAGTGCTTTGTCTCCATGTGATCTGGGAAAGAAGTTGGAAAATGAATGTCATAAAGGAACATATTCAAGAAACAATGGGTTTCTAAAATTCAGTTCATCAAGGTATTTCACTTGATGAAGATGACCATGTGTGTTTTCATCACAAGTATTCATAACAAGGTTTGAGGACTCGTGGATCCAAGAGGCATTTGTAAAAAGATGATAAATCGTTAGTATAGATTTTTAATGCATCTGACAATGCACTGAATTTTAAAAACCCCTTTTTACTTGAACCATATGAACCATAAACTGTGTGTTTAGATTGGATATGTGCAGCAAACAAGTGACTCTCTTACTCTTCCATTGACTTCCATTGTATTAAAAGAGCACCACATGTGGTGCAAAGTGGTACTGCAGATAAAGTACAAATTCAGTGGATTTATAGACAATATTTGTAAAAAATCTTATCTCAATGAAGAAACTGAGCAACAAGCCCACATTTTGGGCAGATGATCCTCACATACAGAATGATATATGGTAAAATTAAAAAAAATCCTGTTAACTGTCCACGTGGTGAAATGAGAAGATGAAAACGGGCTTTTTGAAAATCAAGCCCAATTTAATAAAAATGCTCTGACAATGTGATAATGTTAACAACCAAAGTTAATGCATGGACATGACCTTATAATCCATACATGAGTGGGAAAAAAATCTGATGAATTTGTGTCACATACTTTTTGAATGAGAAGCCCTCAAAGGTGGTGATGTTTTTTCACATTATGAATTTATAGCCATTTTCAGAGCTTTGCAGAGGGGGAATTACACAAGATACACCTGATTTGATTGGATTGTTAAATTCAACAGGGAAATGTACTTCTATTCACATAGTTTCACTAATGTGTGTGAAATACCAAAAGAGCCAATAATGTTGGAAGTTGAACAAAAAGGATTGTTCACCACGATGCTTAAAATGACTTGAAACTTCAAAGGGCTGTAGTTTTGGAACCATTAGTGATATAGATATACTATTTAAGATTTATGCATAGGTTTGGTCTACAAACACCTGTGAGTTTTTTCAGATTTTTTGGGAGAGGGTGACCTGCCAGCCACTGGGTGATTTGACACGGAATGACCCAAGGGCAATTCCATGCAAAGGTCATCCTTACCATGGAAAAACAGTTGTGCACACATTCATTTAGGTCTGTATTTTATTGTTTGTAACTGATCTGATTGAAATTTTAGATCATAAATATGGTGTGCAATCATGCAGAAACAACATTTTTCACATGGCAATATTATACTATTATTATTATTAATATATATAATTATATTAATATTATTTTGTGCATCCATGGCAAACCGTTTTAATGTTTAATGGCTAAACAGCAGATATGGCAAGCCATCCGCAATTAGAATTATGCCTCGAAGCAATGAAACCAGCAAACAATTTTCGGTTCGGGGAGCGTTCCACGTACATCCACTGAAGGATTTGGGAACGTTCACTGCTCGTTTGCTGCTAACGTTCCCTGCTCGTTTGCTGCTAACGTTCCCTCACGGTCATTCAGGAAAGTTTTCTTGACAGCACCGGAATGTTCCTTTATGGTTAAATCTTTGGTTCCAGGAATGTCCGTGGAACGTTCTTTGAACCATGAATCTTTGGTTCCGGGAATGTCCACGGAATGTTCTTTGAACCATGTTTAAAATTCGAGCAGAGAAAACTGCAGCTTAGGCTACTAGACAGGGATTGAGAATGGTTTGATTTGGGAGATATATCAGTGTATGGCGGGAGAGAGACTATACGCATATTAATTCAATGGCATTATTTATGCCACTATTTGTGTGTGATCGTTTAAGCTTACCTCATACCATCATCTTATTGGGCAATCATCCAATCATGATAGCTACGTCCTCCACCGCAATAATTAGAGAAATAACCAGCTGGATATTTATACCGAGTTGACCTAGTACTTTCATGTTTACGGTGTCTTTCTCCACAATAAACTAGCCTAACTTAGCGGTTTTCAATATTCATATTGAAATATTGAAATTCAATAGTCATATTATTGTTCAAAACACCAGCAACAGAAGGCTAAACTGTTTCAGCCATATTGTTTAAAATCAAAAAAACAATAATAAACTGACTTTCAATGCATGCTGGGAGGCAAATAGGCCTAAAGCTAAATTATGAAGTTTTGCAATCTCAGCATGAAAGACTTTGCCAAGTCAGCACAGCTTCGGTGCTTTATTGAATCCGTGGTTGAACCAGACGGAGAGCTAAAAGTATAATGCTAGGTTGAACCTTTGGGTCGAAGTTTATTGTTACAAGGCAACCCCCACAACAAGTCTATCTCTCTTTCTCTCTCTCTCTCTAACACACACATACACAGGCACTTTGGGCAAAACACAACATGTTCATCCTCACTACTCTCTTCTTCTCTGAGAGAGATCATTTTATAGGCGTGAAATTATCCTAATTAATTGCATATTACTGTATTTTCTGGACTATAAGTCGCACTTTTTTTCATAGTTTGGCTGGTCCTGCGACTCAGATGCAGCACATATGTTTTTTTCCTCTTCATGACACATTTTTTGACTGGTGCGACTTATACTCCGGTGCGACTTATAGTCCGGAAAATATGGTAATTATTTTTTTTTTTTAGATAATTATAGCACAAAATACATTTATTTAGCCGCAACAGTCATAAAAATACAAAGATTCTGAAATGCACCCACCAAGTTAAGAATGCATCTGCTGGGCTAAAGCTCGAAATCAGAGTACTTCCGGTTTCCAGGCAGTTTAACCAGAGTTTGTCTAGCAATCAGCTGATCCTGTGTGAGTCGTTACACAGCAATCATGTTCATGTTCAGCTGCATGTTAAACTCCAAAATTTTAAGGAGTTTTAAGGAGGACAGTTTTAAAGCGCAGAGCAGCTAGCGCAATGCTAATTACATTTAATAGATGCTTAAGAGCATCTTGTTTTTTTTATTTGAGGATCAATAAGAAAGAATGCAACTAACTGCTCTCTGCTGTAAAGGGAAAAATTCAATGTCGTTGATGTATGAATAACTATTTTACCATGTTACAACTTGTAAACATATATGCATGTTGGGCGGAATTCTTCCATGTGCATAAGGGTGCGTAAGTCAAAAAAAGCACATAACCACACACATTTTACTCTGCGCAAATTCTCCCCTTGGCTTAAATCTGTCATTTACGTGTGATAGAGGGAGTTACGCGTTGCGCAACCCTAAAATCTGGGTGTTTCTTATACAACTCTTGCACACATTTTGCCATGGCTTAAGCACCTTTCCAGCTATGCGCTCTCGAGGGCTGTATTAAGGTTGAGCGCCACTACAAGGTGAAACAGCATATTGCTCCATGTCGGCAGTAAGCCTAGTTCTAAATACATGTAGGCTACACAGAACGTTACAAATTAACATTACAGTATCAAAATTGGTGCTGGTACAGCTTCATGTTTCCCCCCTTTACAGTGTCACAGGGTGGCACATTTCCCGACATGACCTTATCCATGAGGCTACATTGTTAAATGGTGAAAACCCTGTTAAAATCACCCACTTTGGATATTGGAGCTTACCAACTGTGCATCTTCAGTTTTAACTTGACGTGATATGAAGTCATAATCCCAGAGCCTACTTTGTTCGAATCAGTCCATTTCTTTCTAATTTGAGCGAGGTCATCCATACATTTGCACAGACGTCTGGACTATAAGCAGCGTTTATATTCGCCTGTCTCTTGATTTGTTTGTAGAGACTGGTATTGTTATCCCAGTCTCTCTGTATTCAAAACTGTGGGTGTCAGTCTACTTCGTTAGCATAGATAAATTGATATTATGAGAAGCAGCTGCCATTGAAACTTTCTTTCTCAACAGTGAGTTTGTAAATTATGGATCTACACACCTCAAGCATGTCTTGACTCTTTATAAACAAACCTCAAAGCAAAAGTGAAATTTCGTGAAGTCAATTGTTTGTTACGCTATGTGATTGATAACATTTTACTGTAGGCCTTCCCTATTCAGTTCACCATGCTTACGTTTTCAAAATCAAAGACTTGGTTTGTGTTCTTTCTGGATTTAAATGGCATTCAGAAGGTCAATGGGAAAGTCCACGTTTTCATATCAACCAAATCTGTATTTGTTGTGTTTTTGAAGGACCTTTAAATCCTCTGATGTCACAGTTAAAAGAACAAAAGTTGAAATCCAAGAATTACACCAATATATTTCAAATTTGTTTCAAACTGAAACAAATGATTAAACAACAGATTTTCAATTTAATTGTTTCAAATGAATTTATAAATATATCTAAAAACTTTTATATACACTTGCACCAAAAATATTATTGATTTTCAATGCTTTCTGAAAAATGCACTTCACATTGTTTCCTTCAGTAAACTTTGTATGAGTACGAAACAGAAAATAATAAGAACAAGATTCATCAAATGTTTATCATCTTAACAGGTGTCTAGTATGCCTAAGACATGTAGGTATGACATATTATAGCAACTTAAACGTTTCTGTTGTTTCCATTTCCCAAAACACATCCAGGACTATTTCTCACCTTCAAAGCCCTCCATGACCTTCCCCCATCCCTCTGTGACCTTCTGATTCCTTACACTCAATCCCGCTCACTCAGATCCTCTAACCAGAATCTCCTTACTGTCCCCCACACCAGACCCTGGGTGGTACTGTAGGTCCTTTAGCCCCATGGCCCCTAAGCTCTGGAATTCTCTCCCTCAACCCCTCTGTAATTGCCCCTCTGTAATTGCCCCTCCTTCCCTTTCTTTAAAGCTCATCAAGACCTTTCAGTTTCATTAACACTTCCTCCTCCACAACTGCAAAGACTTACCACATTTTATTACCCTCCACTCTTGTTTTGCTTTGACTCTGTAAAGCGACCTTGAGTTTGAGAAAGGCGCTATATAAAAATAAAACCTATTATTATTATTATTATTATTATTATGATTATTATTATTATTATGACACACTCAACTCCCAAAACTTGAAATTTTCAGGTCAAAACCAAACTTTTCCCTCAAAACCATTCAACCTTGCTGAAAAAAAAAAATGTCTTCAGACACAACACACAAGCCCTCAGCCCTTAACAGCACAAATACTACAACATAGTCACTGGTGAGATGAATCTAAAACACTACTGCAAAAACCTGTGACAGCAATGTTACTTATGTTTTTCCCCACAACAACCTCTTTACCTCATGAACACAATATAAAGGACATGACAAAAGTAAACATTTTTATATTTCATAATTCCTCACTTCAGTGTAAAAAATAACTGAAATTTAGTAAAAATGAACCTCAGTACTGTAAATGTACTGTAAAAATATGTAACTGATACTTAAAGAATGTGCAAAATTTAGTAGAACAAAATTCGCGAGGTGTTTTGTTGTGTGGAAACCTTCCGTAAGACTGGTAATTGCCTGACAGTATTTTTTTATCAATAGTCTAAACAAGGATATGTTTAGTCAAAACCACGAGAAAGGAAGTCTTCAGACTCTCCGTTGTCGTAGAACAGGTACTTGATGAGTCGTCCAGGCAGAGGAAGGCTGGTCATTCTCCTCAGTCTCTGCCATCCCACCAGCTGGCGGATCCTCAGTCGGCACAGATGCATGAGGCAGAAGGATGGCTCTGAATGTTTCAAGGACATTTGTGAGCTCATTGGATATTTAAGTATTTGAGAAGATTGAGCTTAGGCTGTACATATCAAATATGGAGTAACACCTGGCACTGTATCACGTTATTGTAGACTTTGAATACATCAAACCATTAAGTAAATACCTGATTACATAAAAAGCAAGTATATTTATGTGGTTCAAAGTTAAGCATAAATTAATCTACAATGGATAAACAGTCAAATAAAAGCTATTTGGAAAGTAAACAGCGAAATTGTTCTCACTTGATTTTTCTATGATGTATACCCAGTCCTGGTTGTGCTCAAGAAGTTCTGTGATTCTAGAACACAGTTTCACAGGTCCAGTGTAATCAAGGAGACGGTCAAGTATAGGTCCTGCCCAATAGGTGTAAAGGGGATCCGCTATAATCTCACAGAACTGTACAGAAAGGATAAAAGATAAGTTAGGAAGAACAAATATCTACTTATTCGCAAATACAATAAACTGTGAGTGTTATAATGAGCTGTAGCCAGTGCAATACATTTTATCATAACCTGTGTTGCTTCGCTATGAGGATCCAAGTCCAGTTCATCCGTAGCCTGCCTTCTTTTGATTGGAGGATGTGTGTTGTTTCCATAAATACATGAGAAACAGGCGTTGGCATCACATCCATTCTCCAGTAGGAACTTGAACATCAGCGTGTGCTTCATACAAAAGAGCAGAGCCCCAGGAAAGGTAGTGGGGTGTGTTGGCACGCAGGCATTCACATTGGCACCGTACTCCACCAGCAAAGACACCATCTCTGTATTTCCCTGTCTCACGGCTACCAGAAGAGGGTTGAAAACATCCAGATTGGGGTCAGCGCCTGCCTCCAGCAGCATGGAGGCTGTGTCTATGTTGCTGTTGCGTATAGTGAAGTGGAGGGCTGAGCAGCACCGATCGTCATAAATCTGGGAGTGGTCAGTCTTCAGCACAGTGTTGACATCAAAGCCCGCATCGATGAGAATTTCCAAGATATCCTCTCGGTCATGTTCTGCTGCAAGGTGGAGCGGGCTGATGGCACTCTGTTTCAACATCCTTCTGTCCGTGTGTGGAATCAGTAAAGACACAACTCTGCCCAAAGACAAATATGAAAGTTAAACACATGCAAAACTATACTGTATTGCATCAAATCATTAACCGTTAAGATTTGATTGCACTGAAATATGAACTGCATTGGTGCTGGATTCCAGAAAGTTTTGATTGTCTGAGGATTAAATTTGAGAAAGTCATATTGACTTCAAAACTACCAACCTAGCATGTCCATTCTTTGAAGCAATGTGAAGAGCGGTCAGTCCTGCTTTAGTTCTTGTGTTCACGTCTACTCCTTTAGACAGAAGCAGCTTCACCACCTCCTCATGGCCATTCTTTGATGCTTCATACAAAGGTGTTGCTCCATCTTTAGCTTCACAGTTAATATAGGCTCCTTAGAAATGTTAATGAGAGAAGTTGTCAGTACAGTATTTGACTATGTAAGTAATAGCTCAACCAATTCAGCATTAACAGCATGTGTTCCTGTTTGACCAGTGCAATCAGAAATACTGATGAAACTAACCATATGTAGCGAGGAGCGTTATTACTTCTGTGCTTCCTACTTGGGCAGCCATAAATAGTGGTTCAACGCCATAAGTGCTCCTGGCTCTTATGTTTGCTCTAGCTCTCACTAGAAGGTTGCATATGTCAAGATTTTTGTTTCGCACTGCTTCATGTAATGGTGTCACTCCCTCAATGCTGGCTTGTGAGACCTTGGCTCCAAACATCAGGAGAAGCTCCACTATTTCTTCAGTTGGTTTTTCACAAGCTGGAAAGGATAGATTTGTTGAGATAGATAAATACAGATTTATTAAATTAAATTAGATTTATTATTAAATCTGTATTAGGGATACCTCTGTACAAAGGTGTTTCTCCTAAATCGTTGGCTATATTGGGATCTGCTCCTGCCTCAAGAAGACACTGGACACATAACAGATGTTTATTTATCACAGCCAGATGCAGAGGGGTGTGGCGGTTGTTGGTATACTTGTTGATTAGTTCAGGAAAGGCTTTAGTTGGTATGGATATAATAAAAATAGAATTAGGACAAAATATTGCATTACAGACATTACAAGATAACATATTTAGACATTGTATGTTATGCTCTCATTCACACAAACAGTATTCCAGAAACTGAAAATTGTGTGCATGTGGTCTCAAGTCTCACATTTGTACCGTTTATTAGCACTCTTAAACATTCCATAGAACCACATTGTGCAGCCTCATGTATATGTAGCCAGCCATCCTTGCTTGGTGCACTCGTAATGTGAGAAGGCTGTTTCCGTAATATTTCAAGAAGTACTGGGGCATCATTCCTCTTGATGGCTGTGTTTACGGTAGGTATGTCCCTGGAAGACCAAACGTAAAAACCAGTAAATTTAACTTAAAAAAATTAAATAAAATCTTAGAAATAAGATGTGTATAATTTGGATATACCATTTCCTCATTGTGTAAATCAAGACTTAGTTTCTCGGAGCATGTACTGTAGCTTCAATCACAGTTATGTCGCTGTATACCATAGTCAGATGATCCGACCTTATCTCACACAATATTCTACAGAACTACTTCTGCAGGCCATGGTAGGTTATTTTTGTGCAATGTTAGCTGACCTACCTGCATGTGTAGTGAGATCATGCCAGATGACTGAAAATGTAATGATGTGTTTGGTCTTTAATCAGCCAAAGAGAACATATGTAACTACTATTACTCTTCATTGACTTCCTATAGCAGCCAGAATTCAACTCAAATCCCTCACTTTGGTCTATAGAACACTAAGTGGATCTGGACATTCTTATATTAATATATGGTCCAGCCTAATAACCCTCACAACCACTGCAATCCTCTGATGTTGCATTATTGGCCTTCCATCAACACTATAGTCGCAGTCAAGACTCTTCATTCGTGCTTCCTCATTGGTTTATGAATGTTCTGGCCATAGTTTTGGAATTTTCAAGAAACATTTAAAGGCTCATCTGTTTACTTTGCATCTAATTCATCAGTTCTCCTAACAAAGTCGTGGTGAATATATGAAGAGTTCAGATGCAAAAGCCTCTAAAACCACCTCATTCAAAAATGAGATAACAATGGTGAGTGAATGCTCTCCACACATACGTCAATCAAATAGTTTTGCTTCAAAACCCGCTAAATACCACTCTCTTTCTGGTCTGAAATATTGCCTTGATTTTGAGAGTCAGACAGATTTAGAAGGTCTTGAACAATTCATATGTTTATGTTCTTTATGAAGACTTGTTATTATCATCATCATCATAATCATTTTAAACATAGGCTATTTTACTGTACTTTTAACTACTGCTGTACAAATGTGTCAACTAAGAAACAACCATAAACATAAATATGCAATTTTATTTAAATAATGGAAATTGTGCATGTGACCTTACTCTATACGTGTCACTGTTACTTCCAGTCCTGAACCAATTCCTTTTGTCCAAGAGAACATTCTCATTTCATCCTCTTCATTACAGACAAGGAAACTTCTCTCATTTCGGCCTTCACTATTAAAAAACAACAAAAGCAACAGAAATAGCAGAGGTGCTATGAACGAATTCAGCTGTTCAATTATCTGTAGTGAGCATGTTACAAAGATCATGAGGAAATATATTTCATTTCTCTGCTTATTAACAAAGTATCTTCATACAGTGAAGCCACAATGCTATAATTTCTTATGGCTATTGTAAATACTTTATTGGTGAATCCATGGAAGAAAAGTTAGTTTTGCATATGGAACTGGTGTGAATCTGAATGTTACCTGGGGAGACTGACAGCCTGCAATGAGTTGGCAAAGGGAGGGATGTTTTGAGCAGGCAAAGCTGCTTGTGTCCGAAGCCTGTAACTGTCTTGCAACTGTTGAAACGCTGGCACGACTTCCTCAGAGGACAACGATTGACTTGCTGCAGGATGTGAATAGGATGACCTCTGTGTTGCAAGTTGTGAAAAGGCTGAGGAAGCACTGCAGATATCACTCAGGCTGCGTTCAATGGCCAGCTGGACCAGGTCATCATCAGACATGTTATTGTAGATGCTGTAGTCTTCCATGGCCTGGTAATCTCTAGTGCACACTGCCATGGAGCCACTAGTAGCAGCCATGATGAACATGATGGAAAAAAGGACTGTTATATTCAATTGTCTGTCCAATATTGAATGAAAGGGCACATAATCATGGTAACACATTTTTATTTATTCTCAGTAAGTCCCCTTCAGCAGGGGACTTTTGAACATTCTAACAGAAGATTTCATTCCGCAACAATAGTATTTTTTTTTCCATCAAACAGATAATTGGCTTAAAAAACAATGCACATCAAAAAGTTAGTGCGACACATGTGACGGAAAAGGACTTATATTGGTGTAATGTCGGTTTTGTCATGCTAAGTTTATTCGCTCGCCAGAGGTGGATTAACGATTTTTAATTCAACATTAATGTGATGGAAAGGGTTGGAGCAATGTAAATTACTGTGACGCCTGCTCAGAGTGTTAATAAAGTTAGCGTGAAAATCTGAATTTTGTGTCGCGCATACCAAGACGTTCACCTACCATTCGCTACCTTTGATACATTTGCTAGAAGTGTTCCATTCTGATAATGGAAAACGCAGTAGAAAAATGCACATGAACAGGGGCATTTTGACATAATTTTAATAAGCTAGAATCAGTCTGTTGAATGGAAAACCATTTTGGGGCTTCTAATATCGCTCAAAATGACATCGAATTATGAATTAATTTTGTGTATGTAAATGAGTGTGTGTTTGTTTATATGTATGTGTGTGTGTATGTGTGTGTGTGTGTATGTGTGTGTGTTTGCTTGTGAGTGTGTATGTGCGGGTAATAGGGTACAAATGGAAAGCAGCATAAGTCCCGACAGGGCGAACAGGACTGCCAGTTTATGTGTGTGCGTACCTGTGTGTGTGTGTGTGTTTATGTGCATGTGTGTGAATGTATCTTTATGTGTGTGTTTGCATGTGTTTATGAGCGTGTGTCTGTGCATGCGTAGTGTACAGTCACTAAATGTACACATACAGTATTTTAATTTATTGTATGGCCCCCCATGAGCGGAATTCCACAAAACTTGGTGGTACTATACCTCAAATGAGCAGATATGGGATGGATTGACATGGCCCCTTGTATGACACATGAAAAAAAATTGGTCATCCTGGGCCCTACGGTTCTCGAGATAATTCACAGAAAACTGTGTCCGGCCTACCCTCCTTTCGGGGGTTCAGTCTGGCGAGGGGGCAACGGGTCAAAATGAAAACGTGTCATCCTTGTTGGGCTACATGCCTACCACATTTAGTGCAGCCCGGTCTTTCAGTGTCCCGGGACTCATTGACACAAAATTACTGAAGAATATAAATAAATGTTTTAATAATCCGGAAGAAAATAAACTCTGACAAAACCTATAGTATGGATTAAAAATATAGTTTGTTGACTCCTAATACACACTCTGAATATGTGACTTATAGTGAAAGACTAGTTACATTTTAAGACAATGTATTGGAAGGCTATAAAGTTTCTATTTTGATCTAAACTATATGTCATTATCCTTAAAGGAAAACTCTTTATTATCCTTATATTAGTTATGTATTATTGTCTAACAAGGGTTCCCTAAAGTGTAACTGCAAACACTACTCTGGACCAAGGTCAGCATTTCTCATGGTTAAAGAAAACTTGACCTAGCTAAGGTGAAGTCTGTGATATTTATAGGAGACAACTGTCCTAATGCTTGTGTCAGCAATAATATTCCACTTGTAGGAATGTAATACCACCACCATTGAGCAGATAGCCTGATTGGTGTCAAATATGTAATTTTGAGCACTTAACAAAATATAATGTCAAGGATACAGTATATCAATTAATATGGTAAGGAGGGTTACACATAAAATTACTATTTCTTTTGAGAACAGTGATATATTGGCAGAAAAAGTGATAGCCATAGCAGAAAAAAAGTGATAGCCACAAGAAGCACATCATCCCCTTAGTATTCCGTTTGGATTGGATAGATTTTGTTGTTCATTTGTTGCAATATGTTTGTATTTCAGTTGCTCCAACTAATCCGAAAGAGTAAATCTAGGTGCAGATTTTAAAAAATATTATTAAATAAAGGATTTAAAGTTTTTAGTGCTACTGCAGTTCAAATGTATTTTCAGTATGATGGGCTAGTTGCAAATAAGCTCAAATATTAAATTAAATATGGTCTTCATTAAAACATGCACTATAGCTCACACACAACAACACCACCACCACCAACAACAATGTTGTTGTTTTTCTATGCATTAAAAGATGAGAAGAAATGTAAAATATTGCCCCAATCATGTAACACCTTATCTGTTTGGGGTGCAGTGAAGGGGACATTTCACCTGTTTGATGTTGTGGGTCTGAGGGCTTTGTCTGAATGATCTGAGACATAGAAAAAAGTTAAATAAAAATGAGTTCTAACAGAGAAGGGTGGCTTCCTTTAATAAATGGACTGACACTGAATATCAGATTAAGAGAATTCAGTTAATTGAAAAATACAGTTAAATACATTAAGGATAGTGAGCAATAATTCAGTATTCATAGAGAAATATAAGACTTAAGGGTTATCATAATTCATATCCATTTTCAATGGTGTTCATTTCACTGCAGTTATTCAACAAAGCTCTGAATTTGCCCTGTTCAACTTTAAAAGTTGTTTCAAGTATTACAGTCATGCAGGACAATTCAGTGGTAAAGCAATAACATTGTGCAAAGCTTACTGTAACTCCAATCACTTCAAAAAAGTATATGTAAGTGAACAGCTAAAATGTTAACTTACATAAGATGAAACTTTCTCCCTTTGTAATAGTTGTTTTCTGTGTTAAGTCTGGCTGTCTAATGACTCTGTGTAATGACTCCCTCAAACCTATAAGGATGCCCAAGCGTATTTGTTGTTATGCTGACAGCTGAGGGCATTTGGCCTATATTCAAGGAGACTAACTTGGCATCAAGATTGGAATTCTTACAGCAGAAAGCATTGCTAGGCAGATATAAGGCATTGATAACTGCAGTGTTTGGGGAAATTTGTACATCAAAAAAAGGACAAAAAGTAGGAAGGGAGTATACATTAATGTTAAATTAACATGTGGTGGTGTTGTGTTAACCCAAGTAAGAGATGTATCAACTACACCAGGGTTTATTTTTATCCAAGGAAGAATTGAGTTCATTAAAAGATCCACCCTCACTTAGTAAAGATAATGGGGGGAAAAACACTCGTTAGCTCAAGGCAAGAGATGTGGACCCTTATATCTCCCATGTTCTATTTGACTAGGCAAACAGTAACATGTTGAAAAGGGGTAGCTACTGTATGACTAAACATCCGTATCACTAAAGCCACAAAACAGTAAGCCAAGAAGGAAACAATCTATATACTCACAAACATACTGTAGATTCATACAAGATGAGGGTCAAGTAATCTTTGAGGGGCACAGGATGGTGAATACTGCCTCTAGGGGGAACCAGCCTCCACACATTGAGCACTTATCCTCTGCTGGAGATAAGCAAAGAGGGTGGTGATATAATTAGTAACACAACCAAACAAACAAAGAAATAGACTAAAAGTCATACAAATGTGCATTGCTTACCCACATCAGATGAAAATAACTGTCCCACTGATGATAAAGCAGACCCTGAAAGACTATTTCAGTTACACCTGGGGAAATATGTCACGTTCCTTGTGCTACTGGTTGGGGACGTCCCACAGTGTTCAACTGACCACCAAGCCAAATGAATATAATACAAAATGATACAGGATACAACAATGCACCGTTGGCTGGAGACAAAGTCTGGCCAATTGTGCCAAGAACTTGGAGCAAGAGGCTCATTCAAAGCGATTATTACCCCAGCTGTTGTGACTGATCAACAGCTCATCTGTTAAAGTTGCAGTCTGTGTATGATTCTTATACTGTACATGCTATTTGTGTGCAGCTGTGTGTTTGTGTGGCTGTGCAGTCCAAAAAAATAAACACCTATGGTGGTCATACACAATTCTAGCTGGGGCTGAACCATACCCTATTCCAGCCTCAGAGAATTACTGAGGTATTCACAAATATTCTATCACCAAAGTGTATGTAGCCAACTTGTTTACTTACAGGTATACAGTATTTCTGGGCAGTAATTATAATAATAAAAATAATAATAATCAGGACACCCAAGGTCACAGATAAAACAAATAGAAGAAAAAAAAATATCAAAAAAGGAGAAAAAATATAAAAAAAATATATAGTCCATTTAGCCATATCATAGTCCATAGGCTAGTCTGTAATTGACGCCTAGAAGCATGGTTCAAAAGTGTGCCAGACTAGATCTTCCCAGTGTTGCATGCTATCCCACAGTAAAAATTCTTGTCTTGAAAATTTCAACATAACAGCAATACCCAATTGGCGTAAAGCAACACCATGCACGTTTTTTACCTTAATATATCCTAATATAATAAAATAGTAGCCTTGCAATTTGGCTGTTGGCAGCCCGGTGATATCTTGTGGGAATTGTGAAACATTACCTGGTCAGTAGATATGGCTCTTTGGAGATTGTCTTCGCCTGTTGCTAATCATTCCGCTTTAAAATGCACATGTACCATGTCCAGGGGGGAAGGGCTCAAGCCGTGAGAAGTGTTTACAAGAGCAAGGTAAAATATAAGTACTCTGCGACTCCATACATTGGATGCCTTTAAGACAGTGTTATGTCTGTCTGACAGTTTTACGACAGCCGGCTTTCGGACTGTCGAATGACGTACATCCGGTTTTGTATGTGTTTTACGTTAGTGAAATAAATGAATGGTTATGGCGGACATGTGCCTTTCTGATGCTGTCTGAAAACACACATAACATTGGCGACGAGGATGGAGCTTTCAATCCCACCACCTACACAGTTCCTTGCACTACCGGGCGAGCCTCCGGTTTTGTGGGTTCATTGGCTGGAGACTCTCTCGGACTAGAGGAAGCTAACGATGGGCGACGGAGAGCGCTCCTCATCCACTACCTAGGCGCTGAGGGACAACGCATATTCAGGACATTGGGTCAAGCGAAGAAGTACAAGGACGCCACTTCGCGGCACCACAGACAGTAATACTTCGCAGGATTGTTTTCCAACAGCGCAAACAAACCGCGGGTCGATCCAGCACTATGTAGCCGACCTCCAGGGCTTAGCCTCCCTCTGTAAATTCGGGACAATGGAGGAGGAAATGATAAGAGATCAGCTTGCTGAACATGCAATCCACCCTAAGACACGGGAGAAGTTGGTTATGTCGCCGGACGATCTGACACTAAGTGAGGCTTTGAAGATAGCGTTGCAGATTGAAACAGCCACTGAGTTATCCACAAAACTATCTTCCTGCGCTTCCACGCAGCCCGCCTTAACTCAACAGGTGGAGGCTGAGCGCCCGCCTAGCCCAGCATCGTCTGAGGGAGACGCAGGGATACACTACGCCAGCGGCGCCGCGGCTGTGGTGATTGTGGTTCTTCCTCGCACTCCACCAAAGCCCACGAGTGCCCCGCCAGAGGACAGGTGTGTTAACGCTGTGGGAGGAGCAACCATTTTGCCAGGGTTTGCCGCTCTGCAGCAGCCACAGCGGGACCGCGGGCTGGTCCACGACACGGGAAAGGTACCACTACAAGCCCCACTCCCATACATTCAGTTAGCTCCGTTCAAGTGTACCGTTCAAGACGTGCACTGTGGAGTTGGATGGAGTCTGTGTACCGCTGCTGTTGGATACTGGGGCGGCCGTATCACTTCTCAACTGGCCCACAGTCAAGCGTTTCCTGCCTCACATAACTTTACAGACGCCATCTGCAGTGCTACACGGGTACGGTAATGCAAAAATCTCCCTAGTTGGCTCCCTGAACTGTGCAGTGCGTCATGGGAGCAAATGAGTCCCGACCTTCACCTTCCAGGTGGCGCAGCACGGTGCTAAACTCATGGGCCTGGACCTCATCACCAGCCTGGGTTTCACATTCCTGGACAGCGGCGGGGCGCCAGTCCTGCAGGTCAGCTCAGCATGGGAACAGCGATGGCCGCAGCTCTTTTCAGGCCTGGGCTGCCTCTCAGCCTTCGCACATCAACCCCTCCTGCACATGGACACGCACCCAGTCAGCCCCTTCGACGCATTCCCCTGGCATTGCGCGACCATGTCAAAGCGGAGCTGACAAAGTTGTTAGAAGCAGGCAAAAAGAAAACAGGCGGCTTGCGAGTGTGTGTGGACCTGAGGGCGGTAAACAACGCTGTGGTACCAGATAAATACCCGCTGCCCACTGCAGAAAAACTGACCTCACAGTTTTATGGCTCCAAGACATTTTCTAAGCTTGATCTCCGCCAGGGCTACCTGCAGGTTCCCCTGCACCCAGAACATCGTATTCTCACTGCATTTGTCATGCATGCAGGTGTCTTCCGCTACACCAGGATGCCTTTTGGCCTTTGCTCCACCACTAGCTGTTTTCAAAAGATAATGTCTACTATCTTCTATCCCTGGAGTGGTCGTTTTTCTCGATGACATAGTAGTGCATGGACCAACACCTGCTATCCACGACCAACGCCTGACACAGGTACTGGACACTTTGGCCTCTCATAACCTCACACTGAATGGGGAGAAATGCATCTTCTCTGCATCTGAGGTGGAGTTTGTGGGGTTTCGCCTGACCCCAGAAGCCATCCAACGGCTGCCCATGCCATCCAGTCCTGTCCACCTCGCCTCCTTTCTGGGCATGACTGCGTATTATCTGCGCTTCCTACCCCAATATTCTGCCACTAAGACTCTGACACATGTCTCTGCTGTGTGTACTTGCAAGCCTCGTTCCCTTGCTTCCACCACCAGCTCAGCTCTTTAACTTCTTCCTTTCAACTGACTGAGTTTCTGTAGACTGGGAAAAACCTCATAAATGGCTCCAACAATTTAACAACAATTTAACAATTTAATTCAGCTAGTATCCGTGACCCTCAGCTCTCTCCAGCTGATTTCCTCTTCTCAACATCACACCAGTTCATCCATTGCCTTTGTTTTACTGGAGACACCTCCAGTCATCATCTGGCTTTTTCTTCTTGCTCACAGACAAAGCAGGCTCACATCTTCCCCCTCTCCTGTGCTGTAGCATTACCCCTGTACTGTATGTATGTGAAACAAGAATTCCACTCCTTCCCTGTTTTCACCATTGGAGCAGTGTTTTTTAACGACTGGATCCTTAGACTGCGATAGTCATTTCCAGACTGGTCTTAGCAAATTTGAAGTCCTCCAACAAGCTGGTAATTGGTTACCACAACATCATGGCACCCCAAACCATTTTCTAACTGCTTTATTGGCAATTCTATCAAATTTCTCCATCTCTGAGATTGCAATTTCATATACAAAGGCCACCTACATGTAGTGTGTGGCAAAAGCCCAAACTGTAAGCACCACATGCTCAACTTCAGTTTACCAGGCAAGAAGGTTCTTTCAATGGTAATGCTAGCCTCGACAAGTCCTTGGTCACTCAAAGTGGAATTGTACCACTTGCGTAAGCTCACTACTGTCTTTTCCACAATTTATTTTACAGCAGTTTTCCCTTTCTAACAGATGCACTTATCTAGGTTTCACCTTCATCCTTCATCGTGTAAAGCCCGCCTCAAGGGTTCTGATTGGTGCCTAGATCTAGGAAAATTGGAAATGGGCTAGAATGGGTTTTTGGCCAGACGGACCAGAGCGAATCTTGAATTTGCCGGAAGTACGTCTGGGGTTTTCCCAGGCTATTTCAGACCTACTCTTAGTAAGAAAAAATGACAACTCCTAAACTAAGAGTGAGTCTTCGTTGCTATGATTGACGTCATTACTCATGCACAAACTTCATTGAAGTGACCAAGCAAATAGCCTAGTATTAATCTGTATGCAGACACGTAGCCTACATTCACAAAGAGAAGAAACAAAAATATAATTTGATTTAGGCTACAATAAGGCGTTACATCTAGTTTACATGCAATTATGGTTTTGGTTGTTGGTGGCGTTATTGCATCCCTTAGTTACAATGCACAATTATTCCCAGATCTCTGCTCAGTTGAGAGCTCCTGTAACTGCATATTTATTTCAAAACATTGTGATGTGAAATTCCACTAAAAGTGGCTTAGGATTGTTTGTGAATAGGTCTTAGTGAGTTAGGGGTCCTCTCGACTTCTTTTAAGCGGTCCCAGACTTAGCTGCTACTTTTAGGGTTAAAAATGCTTTGTGAATTACTCTTAGTCAAAAAATTAGGAGTCCTAAAGTTACGAGTGACATGCCCATTATTTTTAGGAGTTTCTCCTAAATTCGCCATTTAGGAGCTACTTTTAGCCTTAAAATTCTTTGTGAATATGGGCCCAGATGGACTGTATGTGTGCTTCTGTACACTAAAACACACACACAAACAGACCCTCACTCCCCCCTCTTTGTTGCTATGCCAGCCCCCACTGGAACCTTTCCCCACATATGGGACCTTTCACCATGTACAGATGGTATACTTCAAATCTGTACATGATACAAAGTGCGTTGCAATATGGCCGTCGAGTGGAGGACTTGCCTAAAAGGACTTTGGTAATAGTTTCAAAATCAATATGAAACACCTATTCAAATTATCTACAAAATATTTTGAGGTATTAGTAATTCTGCAGATTGTAAAATAGTATTAAAATTATAAAGCATTCGGAACCTCATTTCCAATTACTTCAACAGCTAAACTGTTTGCTACACAACACAGGATGCAACCACAGGCTGGCGCCACCTGGAGAAAGGCATCACAATGGTTGCTCAGTCTCTCCCATCCTCTTCACTGCAGCCTTTGAAATCATTCTCATCGGTGGAAGACAGATGGTCCGAGGGTCCGACAGTCACGCCAACGACTGCCAGCCCTGCGGAGTTACATGGATGATGTAACCACCCTTCTTCAAACAGCAGCCTGTAGCAACCGGCTAATAAAGAGGTTTGAAGAACTCCTTAGTTGAGCCAGGATGAGAATAAAACCCAGAGAATAAGTCCCGGAGTCTCTCCATACGCAAAGGAGCCAGAAATGATCACATCTCTTTCACAGTGAACAGTGAGAAGATCCCAACACTGGCAGAACAGCCCGTACGGAGCCTTGGGACCTGTCAGATCAGCATATGGCTAATACAGTAATGTAACAACTCACTGAAGGTCTGACGCGGATCGACAAGAGCCATCTTCCGGGTAAATTCAAGATCTGGTGCTACTAATTCACCTTATATAGGCGGCTAATGTGGCCTCTCAAGATGTGTGAGATCACCACCTCCACTGTGCAGAAGATGGACTCAAAAGCCAACAATTACATCAGGAAGTGGCTGGGCTTACCCCAGAGCCTCTCCAGCATTGGCCTGTTTGGGAGGAATGCACTTCAACTGCCACTGAAGTCAATCCTGTTGTGCTACAGACAGGAGCAGGCAAGGCTTGTCCTAGAGCTGAGGGAATCGTCAGACCCATCTGTTCAGAACACTTTGGTAGAGAATACAGTCCACTTCCTATCCGACACTCGGTCACACCCGACGTGAAGTAAAAATAAAAAGACAAACAAAAAATTTAACAGATAAGAATATTTAAAGGTCTCTTATGGCTAGGCTACATGCCACTATAGAAAGAAGACCTGACCACAGGACTGAGACCAGCCCCTTACCACAAAACATCAAACTCCTGCATAGAGAAAAGCCGGCGTTTAAATGGCCAATTGACTAATTACTTCCGCCGACACAGGCAACGTCTAAACACCCAAAACGGGCACACCGCCCCAACCTGGCAGACATCTAAAGCAAACATCATAACATCAAAAAGACCATACTGTAGCACACCCCCAAAAACACATGATCAAATATTAAGCATTAAACATTCCTCGCGCGCAAAGGAATACATACATCATTAATTAAATAATAATCAAAGAATCATAGTGCGATGTGCTGCTGCTTCCCCAGTCAGAATAGGTCGCAAGTGGAGGGCAGAACTAGCAGTCGACCAGGCTATCAGCAGGCTGAAACACCAAGAGATTGTTGGCAGGACACAGTCAGGGAGAACTGGCCTGGGGTGGGGAACTTCTCCAAAGATGTGGTCCAAAGCCACAAGGAAGGAGAGGAAAGAGCTGATGATTTCCGAGGTGGTCAGGATAGAGGAGGAGAACTATTAGATCAAAGCCCTTAACCAGTGCCAGCAAGGATGCTAGACAACCTGGGAAGGAGTAATAAGCAGGACCATAAGTGGGGCAGACCTGTGGAAGATCCCCCAAGCCAGGCTGAGTTTCCTCATAAGGTTCACCTACAACACCCTCCCAAGCCCCAGCAACCTCTGTCTGTGGTATGGCTCAGAGGAGAGTTGCTAACTCTGCAATGCCCCAAATCAGAGCCTGCAGCACATCCTGTCAAGCTGCAAAACAGCACTGACCCAGGGTCGGTACAGGCGGAGATCCTGGAGGTACGCAGGGCGGAAATAGCCAGGGAGTGCCTATCACAGACATCAAGGCAGCCGATCCATTTTGTCAGAGAGGGAGGACGAGGAGGGGCCCCTAACATCATGCAGCCACAGAGATCATCCCTGTCAGGCAGTTGTGAGTGGAACCTGAGAGTGGACCTCGGCAGCTCAGGTTTCCAACAGAGATCACCATAACCAACCTTTGACTGGACATCATTCTCTGGTCTGCCACAGCCCGAGCAGTAATCTTGGCAGAGCTCACTGTCCCATGGGAGGGAGGAACGGAGGTGGCCTTTGAGAGGAAAAAAGTTGTCAGGATTGTGCAGGAGGACCCAAGTGCAAGACTCCAACAGGCAGAATTACAGACAAAACACGATTTATTTTAACACGAACTTAACAATTAGACTTACTTACAACAAACAGGACTTGGGCTAGACAAGGAGAAACAGAGAGACGATCCGACAAAGGACAAAGAGACAGGGGGGTAGAAATACACAGAGCAATTAACAGAGAGACAGAGGACTGGACGAAACCAACGAGACAATAATAAGGAACAGTTGTGGAAGCAGAAAGAAGGGAAAACTAACAAGACAGGAAGCACAGACCAAATAAGGAGATGGGGCGGAGACAAAGACAGGTGACAGGCAGGTCCGGGCCAGATCCTGACAAAAGTAGGGGGGCTGTAGGGGGTTTGTGGGAACATCCACCCAGTGCTTCCTGAAGAACATGGGAGTCACAGGCCCCAAACTCAGAAAGGCTCTGAAAGACCTGGCCGAGGAGGCTGAGCAGGGAAGCTTCTGGCTTTGGTTAAGGAGGATGGACCAGCCGTGGGGAAAGCAAGGGCCCTAGGGTCAGCTGCAAGAGGCGGCAAGGAGACGTCCCTGCCGTTGCTCCACCACTGTAAGATGGTCTGGGATTAATGGAGCGAAACGTCAATGAAGAGTGGCTCCCGGCTGATGACCCTGCAGGTACCCGCACCGTCGGAGGTGCGGCAAGCAAGAATTGCTCAGCAGGCAGTTACTTGCCTGACAATGCCTGTGCTACCACCTTGTGTTGAAGCACAACTGAATGTCCTCAAAATATGCCCAGACTAATGCCAAAGTCCTCTCAGAGACATGAAAGTGCACGCCTTCCACAACAATGAGGCACAGACCCAAAAGTATATTCACATTAGATCTCAGTGCAAATTTTGCTCTCCTTTCCATGATGATTGATTCATAGCAGTTATGCACATCTGTTTGCTGTGGTCTGTTTTTGTCTGTATTTTTGTGAAGACACATAACCCACTCAAATTGTTTTATTTCTTTATTTTTCCACAATTTCTAGCTCAAATTTCCATACATCCAAGGTGGCTATATCACAGGATACAACTGAAATTTATCTCCATGTATTCTCCTTCAGAATGCCTAGTAGATTTAGCATCTTGTTTTTCGACTTTGAGTACTGCATCAACCAGCTGGAATGCATCAAACAGTTGCATGAAAAACTAAAATACAATGTCTCTAATCTATGGATAACTTTTTTAAAGTGGTAAAAAACTAGACTGAAACTCAATATTTGCATATCTGCAGATATCCAAGAATTTCCCTTGCCCCATGTACACATTATTCTAACAAGCATTATATGATACCTGACAACTGATAATACAAAACATATATCTAATATTTTCAATAAAGAATAGTTCACATAGCTCCCTTTAATTAACTTCTCACACAGAAGAAAAGGAACAATAAGGTGTATCAAATGCAAAAAAAGCCCAAAAAAACATCATCTCAACAGGTGTCTAAAATGCTTAAAACATGTAGGTATGGCATCACATAAACTTCAACGCAAGTTTCTAAGCTTTTACACAAGTTTCTGTTGATTCTATTCCCAATATCAACACGTATTGTTATTAAAGAATTGCTGTATAAGTGTTTAAACAAGAACACATTTAGTCATAACTATAATAAAGGAAGTCTCCAGACTCTCCTCTGTCGTATAACAGGTACTTGATGAGCCGTCCAGGCAGAGGAAGGCTGCTCATTCTCCTCAGTCTCTGACGTCCCACCAACTGATGGATCCTTAGCCGGGACAGATGCATCAGGGAGAAAGGTGGCCCTGAACGTTTCAAGGACATTTCAAGGTTAGAGTATTGTCCAAAATCAAACAGAATACAGGAGAATTTCAGTATTTGATAGACAGTGGTTTAGTAGTTAGCTATTGTCGATTGGAACACAGAAGTTAGATCAGTATAGTAAGTAAACAATAGACTAACTAGTTTTCTCCTTAATGTACGCCCACTCCTTGTTGCTGTCCAGAAGTTCAGTGAGTTTAGAGCACAGTTTCACTTGACCCACATAATCGAGGAGGAGGTCAATTATACGCCCTGCCCAGGGAGAGTAAAAGGGATCGGCCAGAGTTTCACAGAACTGTAAAATACAACAGAAAAATCTATTTGTTTATTAATGTATACATATAGAAAAGGCCACACACAGACACTACTCACTCACTCACTCACTCACTCACTCACTCACTCACACACACACACACACACACACACACACACACACACACACACACACACACACACACACACACACACACACACACACACACACACAGTAACTCCCCACCTGTGCTGCTCTGGGATGTGGACTCTCATCATCATGCATGTAGAGGTTATGTCCTGTTGTGCGTCTACTCTTGAATTGAGGATGTGGGTTGTCTCCATAGATGCAGAAAAAACAGGCCTCAGCATCACAACCATTGTCTAGCAGGAGCTTGAGCATGGATATGTTGTTTATGCAGAAAAGGAGTGCCCCTGGGAAGGTGGTGGGGTGAGTCGGTATGCAGGCGTTCACGTTGGCACCAAACCCTAGCAGCAAACTGACCATACCTCGGTCTCCCCGCCTCACAGCCACCAGAAGAGGATTGAACATATCAAGATTGGGATTGGCGCCAGCTGCCAGCAGCATGGAGGCAGTGTCGTAGTTGTTCTGGCTCACGGTAAAATAGAGTGCCGTGCTTCGGCGGTCCTCATACGATGTTGATTTTTCAGGGGAGAGCAGGGCGTTCACGTCTAATTCAGTGCGGATGAGCATCTCCAATATCTCCTCCTCGTCAAACTCGGCTGCAAGATGGAGCGGACTGATGCCACACCGATAGATACTAGTCAGGTTGGTGTGTGGAATCAGTAAGGACACAACTCTGAACAGAGAGAAAAAAAAATATATTTACTGAAATCCTGTAATAACTTTTCTAGGTTTAATTATCCTGTCCTGTTAATTAAGTATACCTGCTACTCTTCAAACTGTCCTTTAAATTATGTTGATGTATATTTTTAGATGTGTACATAGTTAATTTAGTAAAAATGAAAGTGTCAAACCTGATGAATTAACTAAAACTTGAAACTACCAACCCAGCATGTCCATTCTTTGCTGCAATGTGAAGGGGGGTCAGTCCTGCTATAGTTCTTTCGTCTGCGTTGGCTTTTTTGGACAGAAGCAGCTTCACCACCTCCTCGTGGCCATTCTTGGACGCTTCATACAATGGTGTTGCTCCATCATTAGCATAACCATTAACAATTGCCCCTTGAGAATACGTAAATAATTTAGTTAATGTGAGAACCAAATTCACATAAAGTTTGTAGAAAGTCATGTATTTTGTGACAACAGGATTAAGAAGGGCACTTGGAGAGTGCAGCAACGTGTTTGCGAAAGTGAAACTAAATCTGCCTTGTGACTGATCCACTCCAAATGTAAATGGGCCTAGACCCATGCTAAACCTTTCCTCAGAAGAAGTAGAGACAGGCATCATTCTTTCATCAATGGAACATTACTGATCCTAACTAAGCTCACCATGTCTAATGAGGTATTTCACTACTTCAGGGCACCCTCCTTGGGCAGCTGTGAACAATGGCTCAACACCATAGGAACTTTTAGCATATATCTTTCCCCCAGCGACCTTTAGTAGCCTGCACATGGCCAGGTTTCTGTTTCGTGCAGCCTCATGTAGTGGAGTCAACCCCTTATTAGTGGTCCTACGGGCGTTGGATCCAGATTGCAGGAGAAGCTCCACCAGCGTGTCATTGTTCAATTCACAAGCTGTAAACACAACATAACAATGGGACGACGATTACATGGAGGAAATAAAAGCGTAATGTCATTATTTTTTCATGTAGAATTGACAACACATTCTTTAATATCCCTTAAAATGGCATACCTTTGTAGAGAGGTGATTCTCCTGATATGTCAGGTATGTTAGGATCTGCCCCATTTTTAAGAAGCAACTCTACACATTCCACATTTGACTGAGCTACAGCCAGAAACAGAGGTGTTTGGCAGAGTTTGGTTCGCCTGTTGATATCGTCGGAAAAGACTGCAGTTGGGTTGTGGAATTAAAAGCAATATTGTTAGAGATATAATGACTGAAACATATATTGTCCTGAAATCTATACTGTCCAGAATGTGACAACACAATTGTTTAAACTGGGAGAAGGACTATTGTGGGATAAAACATAGTTATGCAGACATACCGTATACGAGCACCCTCAAACATTCGAAAAATCCATAGTATGCAGCCTGATGCAAATGTATGCAGCCTTCTGCGTTTGGTTTAGACAGATCTTCATAGGACACCTTCTTCAATATATATCGCAGCATATGGACGTCATTTTGCCAGATGACTGTGTTTATATCAGGGAAGGCCCTGTAAGACGAAACAAGAAAATTATTAAAAGATTATTAAAAACACCTTTCAGGCCCTCAACAAATTGGATTACTGTTCCCAACAAGAACAATCTCTTACCATTTCAATGATTTCTTACTGCATGCTTCACTTATATTCCCAACATTTTATTGCTTCAATTAACAATACATTACAATCTTTTTTTTTTTTTTAAGTATATATTTCTGGGCTTTTTAATGCCTTTAATTAGATAGGATAGTGGAGATTGAAGATTGACAGGAAGTGAGGGGGGTAGAGAGTCGGGGTGGGATCCGGAAAGGACCACGGGGCGGGAATCGAACCCGGGTCACCGGCGTACGGTGCAGGTGCCCCAGCCAGTCGCGCCACTGCTGGGCCCAATACATTACAATCTTCGTAACACCCCCTCAACATCTGAAACAATAGCTTAGTTATACAAGAGAATTCTTACTCCTCAGGTTTTTTTGTAATCTCCAAAGCTGTGCTTCTTTTAGTCATCCAGGCCCGCATCCTCTCTTTGTCTCTAGGAATGGAATGGTGACTCTTGTTTCTTGCTTTGGCATTCACTATGTAAAAAAAACAAAGGGAGCAAAGATTCTATAAATGTCAAAAGTAAAGAGCATCACTGCACACTAGTGTAATATTATGAATAATTGATTTAGTGCGAATGACTCTTTTCGCTGATTCGCTCTCTAAATTCTATGACATTCTATACATGTTTCTTGTGCCATAACATTTCTAAATTCAGTTAACCATAACGTTATTCTAATCGGGACAAACAAGGTTCTTTTGCAAATTATGTCAATCACTCAATAAAAACATCAGGGCAAATAGACACATAGCTTTTACAGTTGAATGCATCTTCATGACATTTTGTGCTTTTGATGTAAAAATAAATAGCTAATTAAATATAAATAGAAATAAATAGCACAAATTAAATTCAGAAGTATCCAGATATTGCCATTACTACTTCTTCTAGGTAGACTATCATAATGAGCTGCACTATTTTCATTGACTTTATTATCTATACAAACAGGTTTTTTGAATGATCAGTCATTTGTTTTGTTGTTAAAAACTACATTAAATTCAAGATTTGCCAAAAAAGAATGTTAAAATAACTTCTATATAGTATTGCAAAAGCATGGGGTGTGTGTCACAGCTTAAGGACTGGTTCAAAATTCCACGTTTAATGTCATTACTGCGCAGGCTCAATCAAGAGCTAATTTGGCCTTCACAAAGGAGGGCGATGATGAACCCTAACCCTAACCCTAACCCTAACCTCTAACTATTTTAGTCAGCTCCATTCCACATCTGTTGGCATACTGTACTCAGAGTTCTAGAAGATAGGGATTAGTTCAAGTATGTTCTCCTGAGTTCCGATTGCTAGTTAAGTCACAGTGCTTATAGCTGATTGCTTTCAAAATGTGTCCTCTACAGTGACAGATCTAAACAGAGAGATCTAAAGACAAAAAGTGTTTACTTACCAAAGATGGAAGACTCCTTGTGAGGAAATGGCTTATTTCCAAGGAATACAGCTTGAAGCCTTTGCTCTAACACCTAACTTCCTGCTGCAGCTAACTCTCTCATTCAAGCCTGTGAAGACATTCCAGGTTAGCAGACTCATGACTGTATTATTTTTTGCTTTGCTGACTGCCATCTGGCCATCTGTCCTAACCTTCTTCTGAAATGACACACCTGACATGAATATCTCCTCTCACAGCAGGAGACATTTACGGGATGTTAGGATTTTTTTTATTTTAATTTAGAAAGAAAGCTGGGCATTTGATCAACAGACAATAATACAATTATAATAAAATAACATTTTAATTTTAAAATATAATAAAAAAAAGTATTTAATAAAATAAAAACGTAGTATCATACCCTGAACATCCGGTCATATTATGTTGAAGTTCTAAAATGTGTTTTACTATCTCTCTCTCTCTCTCTCTCTCTCTCTCTCTCTCTCTCTCTCTCTCTCTCTCTCTCTCTCTCTCTCTCTCTCTCACTAGTGACTATAGTGTGTGTGAGAGAAAGACAGAGGGGGGGGGGGGTATTCTGAACAGCTGTCCACACACTGTCTGAAGTGCCTGACAAGGACAACATGGAGACACTAAAAGGCTCTCCAAACTATAAACTGTTCGAAATAGATCCACAGTATGGCTAGATTCTGGAGTTGTTCAATGTGTTCTTTATAATGAAGAATTGGTGAAGACCAATGCATGGATGCACCAAAGGAGGCATACTCCTCACATGGGTTTGTGGCCATGGGTTATATACTGTCAAGGTTACAACGTGTAAACAAAATGCCTCACACTGTATCAGTTACAGCCGGGCTACACCGAGGGCACTACTAAAGTGCTCCGTTTGCAGAGCGTAAAAATAGTTTTAGAAGACTGGTCAGGTGTCTGGTGTAGCTCCACTAACAGAATGCTTCAGCTGCTTGTGCCCGGTGTAGCCCCGATATTAGTGAGGTGCTTTGAGAGCACAGACAGAACCACGTTCGGGCAAAATGTTTTTTGCCATGGCGGCCATGATAAAATTGGTAGTTTGATCACATCTGGAGCAGTTCTTTTAAATTACTGAAACAAACAGATTTAAGGGGCCTTCACACCAGGAATGATGACTACTGTTTTTGCCATTGTCCTAGTTATGGTTTATGGTGTGAAAGTCCTTTTAGACACACCCAAGTACGACCAATTCAAATCTGAAAATAAAGTTTAAAAATCTTTAAAGAAGCACAATGAAAGAATTTCCCTTTTTGTAAAATGTCAATGTACTGGTACCAAATTCGTCTGAAACTGATGAAAAAAGTTAATGCTCCTACACACAACTTTACATAGTGCAAAACTACTCCCACAGCCAAAGTGCTTGGGGCACCACAATTTTTCCTTCCTAGGCTGCTTAAGTGTTGCTACAATAAATTATTTGTATTCACACGTGGCACATATTGCTTTTGCCTACATCAAATAGCATAATATCATGTTATCTGCCATTCCTTGAAGTGTTGCATGAATTTTAGCACTTCCACTGTGTCCCAGATGATGTGCATCATCTTGGTCAAATATCTTAAAGGTTACACTACACCACTAATCAATGCTTACAGTTTTTCGCAGTCGCTTTGGTACATTTCTCGAATCATCCTCGACATTTGCAAAACAGTAAGGTCATTTCTCGAAACAATTCGTACAAATAGCAAAACACCATGGATTACTTGCAAAAGCCACTTTCTTGCTCAAAATCCTTAGTTCATCTCTCAAAAGTAAATATCTGTGTCAATGAACATGTCAGTGGCATCAGAGGGACAAGTCATTGTGTACGGATAAGACATTGAAATTGCTTAGTCATATTGTCAAAATAACTCTGGAGGGATGTTCTGATGTAAACTACATGTATGGCTAAAGATTTGATGACAATTATAGTAAATTGCAGATTAAACTTTAGTGTATATGGGAGTTTGATTGCAAGAGACTGAACAACATTCACATTTACGGTTTTACTGTTTGTACTGTCATTTGTTGACAGCCCATGTCATTGCGATACAGAAAGGAAAAGACAGCACTGCATAGCACAAAAAAATAACAGAAAACAAGTAGAAATGTGAACATAGGACAATCATTTCCTTAAAGAAAACTGTACATGCAGTGCTGTAGGAATTACAGTGCAGTCTTCCTACACCTCCTGACATTATATACTGCTCAAAAAATTTTAAGGGAAACACTTCAATCATGCACTGGATCGGTATTCTGACACTGTTTGGTTCTGAGCACAAGTAAAACTTTTGAGGCGAGTGTTTTATTTTGCAACAACTGTCAGACATTCTGTGAATGTAGTTTGAGAATGGAGAAAAGGGTGGAAGGTTTCAAAAAATGTGTTTGTGGAAAACTGTAAGTGTTCCCTTAATTTTTTTGAGCAGTATATATTTATACATATGTAAAGGAAGTGCACTATAAATAACAATGTTGTTTCTTTATCAGACCTGATGGTGCATGTTCTCCATTACAAGGAGGTGGTGGGCGCTGCAGCTACCCTACAGCGTCTGTACCACACTTGGGTCCATGTGCCCAAGGGGACCAGTGTTCCAGTGCAGCCTGGGTCATCTCCCGATCCCACCCCATCTGTCTTTCCCACTCACTTCCTGTCAATCTCTAACTGGCCTATCACAATAAAGGCAAAAATCCTTTAAAATATAACCCCCCCACACACACACACACACACACACACTGGACTTCCCTTGAGAGATTAAAGGTGAAATGTGTAAGAATTGAAGTAAAAATATCCAAAAAATGAGCTACACGCATCAAAACAATGAGAAGAAATAAGGGCGATGATGTCATAAAAAAAATTACAAGGTATAGTGCTGCAGAGATATCAACCTGAATTAGCAAGCTAAATTACTAGCCACAGCCCGACAGGTGTCATAATACCAGTTTCGGCCATGGGAGGCGGTATGTGGGCAACATAACCGCCAGCCAAACTGCAATACACGTGTCTCGGTTGTTACTCTAGGGTAGACCAACTCACTTTCTGGAGGTATACTGCCCCCATTTTTTATGGAATGCGGAGTATGAATTGATTTATTGGACATTACACATGGCACCTTTAAAGTGTGAGAATAGCATTAAAGATTGCAAGGTTGCACCAGTAACTAGTTGCTTTCAGACAGGTGTAAGTCCGCATGTGCATGCGGATATCAAGTGGTTGGGCCGTATATCCGAACAACATAACAGGACATTTGGAACTCCAAACTTAGCCGGCTCTTATACTACTCTCCTCCTAGTATCTCAGATGGACAGTATGTAAATGAGCTTGTGTCTAAACGAGGCGAAGAACATGCGGCGATTCTGTTCATGTGCGTGTTCAACCATGTTCAACCTGTTTAACCATGCGGAGATTCTGTTCATGTGCGTCTGTGTCTGTGTCTGTGAAGTATTTAAGGTCTGAATGCATTTCAAATGCCACAAATAAGCTGAGAAGTCCCTCATAAACACGGTTAATGTCGGGATGAACAGCTGAGTCGCCCCTACCTCACCCCAACCTCCACACAAAATCATCCACACCCTACACACACACACACACACACAAACACACACACCGACAAACACCAGAGAGCGTGATTCCAGACAGTAACTGATATTTGTCCTGGTTAATCTGCCAACTCAAGTCAAGTATGTAAATAAACTAGGGCAAAGGCTATTCTGGTTATCATTAAAAACTCACGTGGCTCAGTGAGAAAACAGATGTCACCCTCCATGATGCTCATTGAAGTCAATATTGTTATGAAAATAAAAATGATTTGGGGGTTTACTATGAATATTTCTTTCCAGACTTATATGCAGATTTTGCAGTAAAACATTTTGAAATGTGCATATTTATTTTTTTATGTAGCTGACATATGGAACATATTTTTGGACAGATTGGACTACCCATACCATTTTACATTAACATTTAAAGATTAACATAAAAGGATAAGGGTTCAAACCTGGTAATTTGCTGTTAGTTCCAACATCCGTTGTCAAGCCATAAAAAAATTGAATACTGAAATATTTTATGCAATACATTTGTTTTCAAAAGAAGTAAGTCTGTTTATCAATAAGCATTTGTCTAAATTGCTAAAATCTTGGCTGTGCCCTTTATGTCAGTTCTATGATTGTTGGTAGCCTATATGAGCCTGTGAACTATATGGCATGATGTGTTGATGTGAAATATTGGAGTAGCAAGCATGACCAATATTACAACTGCAACCTATATAACTACAGACCTCACTTTTTGAATTAAACAAATATAATTGGTGCATTGAAAGTATAGCGAACACTGTATACAAGGTATAGTAAGTTACTAGAAAGCTTTTAGAAATAAAAATATTCTCCATTGACTTACCTGGCATGTTTTGTATTAATTGTAGTAATTTTTAAAAGTAAGTCTGCTCTAGCAACCCCTGACACGACTATGGTGAAATGTTTTTGTGAGTAAATTTAATGTGAAGACTAATGTGTTGCCATTGGCTGAGGGGAAGCTTGAAGGGGTGTGATCCGAGGGAGAAATTAACTGATACTGTATAACTTTCAGACCCCTCCCAATGCCCATACTGGCATTCATCTAAGTGGACTGTGAGCACTAGTCAGTAAAGAGTGGAGCTCCTCCTTGTGGCTCATGACAGATGACAGGCATTTGTTATTTTGGCAATAGTAAACAAAACGAATTATTAATGTTTGTGGTATTTCAAATATGTGGTTTAGTGTCAAACTTGGGTAAGTCTACACACACAGACACTGTTAAACCTTCTGAAAGAAGTCTTTTGGCTTTGTTTTGTTAAGTAAATGAAACTATATTTAATGCAGGTTTGTCACTGAAGAATACTTGTTTGACAGCTTTTGCATTGTGCTGTCTTTCAGTAATAAGTTGTTGATAACATTACATCAAATTCAGGTGAAGGGACTTATTATTATGCTCTTCGTCTGTGGAAATGTATTAAATCACATTTGATGGTGGCCCGATTGAGTCGAGCAAGCTTAGTGATGAAATCCTGTGTAAAAAGAGCATTGTTGACTCTAAAGACCAGCAGAGGGCAGTCTAGCCTTAACCTGTGCAGAGCCATTACATAAAATATCTGTATGGCTCTGTCTGTCACTGCCTTAGGAGCAAAACAATGACCATACCATCAAGAGTCTCTGATGATAGCCTGAAATGGTGGACAAGAGCTTTGGCTTTGATCCTCAAAAAACTGTCAAAATAAACACATTAATGGAACAAATCAGTGGATGAAAAATAGCAATCTTAGTAAAAAAAAAAAAAAACTTCAAGGTAAATGCAGGTAATGATAGATATTTTGTATATTGTGTAAATGTTGTGTACATAATGTTGTCAGAATTGTTCTTGTTGACATCTAGACCTCTGGATTTGTATTATATTTACCATTGTCAGCCTACAAATCACAAAACCAGTAGCTTCTAGGCCTACTGAGCATTTCTTTGTATAAGGTGCGTGCCATGCACTCATCTAATATTCTCATTTTAGAATGCAGAAAGCTGCACTCACAATAATTCCACTCATAAATTCAAGAATTGCGAGCAAATATGTAGATGACTAAATCACCGGTGTGCAGTGCTTAGGATGCTTAGGCTATATTAAACTAACTGGATTTAAAAATAAAATACAAGCAGAAAATGAAGGGGGTGAAAATGGTAGGACCTTTAATACATAAAAGGCCAGCGCCTACAGGTGCACTGCACTCAATTTTAGCGTAAACTACAACTCCCTCTAAAATGCCCAAGGCCTCTGCAATGACAGTTACCAAGGAAACAATCTTATTCTAACTTGAGCCTTTTTGCTGAGTAAATGAGAGAGGAAGCAAAACTACTGCTTATGTCTGTAGCTGAGATGAATAGTGGAAGAGCAGGCCTACTACATAGCAAGTATACAGTGCACTCTATGTTATGTCAGCCATACGCCTATATTTTAGACAGTTATGGAAAAATCTTTTTCATGTCTTGTATGAAGGCTTGCGTTTCATAGAAAAAAGCCTACCCCACATAGGCTATATGCTGTATTAGGGTGTAGGCCTATGTTTTCGATGCATACCTAACAAAAAAGTAACTTCAATGTTTGACGAATTCCTTGCTATTTATAGCTATTTGCATGGGTGCAGTATTTTGGACATAAAAAAGCAATAGGCTATAGCACTTCACTGAAATGCTTAGGCCATGAAACAACGAAGTTGGACTTGAAACAGCATTGTAGCATAGGCTGCTTCAGAAACTGCAGTTACTTTTTTGTAAGAGGTAGACTACAATCAAGGGTAAAAACAGAACGCAATGGCCTAATGTGTGTAGCTGACTACACCTTATGATTATCAATGGACCGTATCAGATGGCTCTGGACCGTATGCCGCGTGCGTGCGAGTATATTTTCTGTAGGCCTAACGTAAAAAATGGATAGTAGCCTATTAAAGAGTGCCATCTGCCATGGTATTGAACAATCACTAAAGTCATCACTGTAAATAATCAGATTTCCTTCTCATACAAAACAAATTAGCCTAGGCGACACAAGCGTAATTCCTAGTTTATTTTTCATGACGAATTTGGGGGCGGCATTTCTACTGTAGCATGTCGTCTCCATAGCAACCAGAGGAGTTGCTGCAGTGCGTTTGCGTGGTCTCTCAGTGTGCGTGGATTATATTATTAGAAAAGAGTACTTCACGTCGCAGTGGTATTTAAAAAGTCTAGCTGAATATCACGGGATGAAAATATGTTTTGCATCCCTTGTCCATTGTAGACAATCAGTTGATTCCATTCGATAAAGGATGTTATTTCGAGGCACGCAGAGCCCATACCAGGCTAACTCTATCGTTAGTAGCGATAACGACATAACGTTAAACCTACGTGCCAGCTAGTCAAAGCTTATCGTTACAAGTCGCTAACCAGCGCTGATGAAAACCTGCACGGCGGAATTGGCCCTGAGGCGACCAGATAACGTTAGTTTGCTTACTCTTCGGAGCACCTCGTAACGCAATAATTTGTTTGCATTTTTGGTTGGATCTCGTCTCTGCTCTGGACTAACGTTACCGCTCCAGCTGAAGATATGCTACAGTAAATAGTTTCAGGAGACTGTAGAATAACGAATGCATCAGCTTTGAGGAGCTATAAAACTCATTTTGTCGGAACTATTTTTTTTATCTGCGCCGAATTAACCCAAGAAAGTAGATCAAATTGGTTGGCTCGCTCCAGCCAACTAGTCAAGAGCTCAAAGGAGTTTTATCTTTACCATCCAAGATAAGTATTCAAGACGAAGACAAAGGAAGTGATTTGGGGGGTCGGGGATTCCGAGTGTTCTGTGTCGTATCAAGTCACAACCAATCCCTCTTCATTGGAAATACACGACCAGGTTTTGGGAATGTTTGGAGGCGTAGGGAACTCTCTCCATCAGTGCTGCCCGATGAGTTCTGAAGCATCATCGTAGGCTAACCTTCAAGAGACATCTCGTGGGTGGAACAGCATTCTCCCAAATCAAAGGCATCACATCCCTCATTCACAAGTTGGAGTCATGATCACGACAGAGCTTTAACATTTACGAATAGGCTACCATCACTTAAGGGAAAATAACCTAACACAGATGTTCGTCAGCAAAATGACTTTGAATCAGTCCGGTCTGTTTGGACAAATAGATGATCTGCAAGACCTCACATTCATCGAAAGACCAATACGGAGGAGTTTAAAGGTATTTATGAACCAGTGCTTCATGTAGTCTCTGGTGATGCTTTTTTACCAGCTGTTGGTTTAAAGCACAACTGTGTTGATAATTTGACAATTCATCATAACATGTTTAATTGTTCAGACTAACTGAATGGCAAGTCTTAGATTCTGTGTAGGCCTACTGTAATACACTGCTTACGTTATGGTAGGTAGGCAGGATATCCTACTACCTTTACCTTAATTTGATGCGTTGATGTGCATGTGCAATCAGAAGTAAATTGCAGTCTACAGGTTACCAACAGACTCTAACCAATTGTGTAGTGTATTTGTTGGTGATATTGATCTATATTGCATCTATGGCTTATTTTGTGTTTCTGACGGGATGTGCCATAACGTTACTTTAGGTGCACGAGGTGAGTTGCACCGTGATTTCGCCTATAACCTGTACGTTGCGAATAGGAGTATGCGCCGGGGGTTGCCCACTTTTCCTGCGTGACGCAGTTTCTGTCAGCTGCAAGCATCACCGGTTCTCCCCCACCCGCTCTCACGCCCCTTCACTGCGGAATGAGGAGGATTTCCACAGAATGTCCAGACCCCCCCCCCCCCCCCCCAACATACACACACACACACCCTGTCTACCCTGCGTTTTGCGCGTGCACACACAGCTACCACTAATCCCACTATCAGTTTTCATTCATACAGTCCACCGGTTCCCTTGCAGCTGTTAACTAAGCACTGACTTTCTACTGTTAGCCTACAGTATGTAAATGTGGTTAGTGCTCATACTGTACGTGGTGTCTTCTGCATGCTTTGCATTTCTCCACCAAAGCTTGGCGATCTCCCTGTATAGGTGAGGAAGGGGTTACTCTTTCCTTGCTTTGGAGAGGTCCTGATGTATATGCGGGGGATATAGAGCCCACGCAAGAGGAGGTGCTCTCTGCTTCTGTGTTTTTTTTCATCCCTCCTCCTCTTATTTTTTCCTTTCATGTGGGGAGGATCCACAGTGAGAAGGTGAGGTGGTGAATAGAGAAGCCCTGAAGTAATAGACAGTGCATGCACCCACCCACACACACACACACACACACCCTCACACACACACACCCACAGCCCCCAGTCCCCCACGCACACTCCTCCTACGCGAATGGTTTGTCGTGCAGTGCTGCAACCTCCTCTCTCGTTTGGCTGAGTCATCGCCAAGCCGTGATGGAATCTTGGCCAATTTACTGACCGCCACACCGGCCCTTAGCCAAGCCCAGCCTCCAGCTAACTGCATGGAGTTGCCTCCCTTTGAGTGTACTGTAGAGCTGTTCACATAACCAAGTCACTGAAAAGATGCTGTGTGAATGAAGCTGTATCAAGTGTGTACACACATCTCTCTCTCTCTCTCTCTCTGTGTGTGTGTGTGTGTGTGTGTGCATTGAATTGATTGGTGCTCTTGAAATGGTATTTCAAGTTGTCTTGGGGCAACTCAAAATGAATCTCTCTTACTGCTGTGTCTTTTTATAGACTGCTGAGGAGATTGACAAGCTGACTGTGGATGAAGACTTAAATGACATTGAGCGAGCAGTTTACCTGCTCAGGTAAGCACATGTGGTGATTCAGGGCTGTATTAACTCTTTTTTTTTCTTACCACTGGTGCTATAGAAGTTGGTTTTGTAGCACAATCCACAAAATCTCTAGCATCTGTATGTAGTTACAAGCACCTCATCTGTAGGCTACACTCTAGAAAACATTTTAAATTAGGTGTCACTGGTGCTAAGCTCGTAATTCATCCATAGTAGACTGATTGTTTTGTTTTGTAGCATACCCAAGAAAGCAGCAACTATAACATCAACAGAAGAGCAACACTTCTGTTTGAAGATGATTTTCCTTTTTTCTCACTTGCACTCACAGAGAAATGTTTATTCAGCTGAAACCTATTTGTTCCAATGTGTCTTGATGCCCACATGCTGCTGTTGTAGGCTCATTTACTGTGGATGAATGTCCATGATCTTACCTGTCAGAGGATTGTGATTGAATGTGATGGACTATGGAGTTACGTGTCTAAATATGTGTCTAAAATAGATGCCAGCACTGCAAGACTTTGGGCCCTATCATGACATTCTAAAGTGCATCGTCACTCGTCAAAAGTCTATTCAAATTTAGTAGGATGTCCAGTTCACATTGGGAGGGGTTTCATTCTCAAAAGTGGAGCGCATGGCGTAACAAGGTGTTCCTAGGTCTTTTAATCAGTCATATGGGTGTGTTTGGGGCGTAACATCATTTTAAACCAATGAGAATGACATCTGTCATTCCCTTTAACGGCGCAACGTGCGATATGTCAAATAAATGCATTGGTATTTTTGCATTCAACGGCGCATTTGAAGGAGGCTGCTTGCGAGACCGTATGGAATAGTCATTCTTAAACCATGCTTTACTAAAACCTAGCATAGCCTACACGCATTTGCACTCGTCTATTATTTGAACTCATTGGCAAAGTGAAACTAACTTCACCAAGGAGTCAGTCAACGACAAGACAGTTATATGCAGTTACTTTCACTATTGACTGACAATGGGTTACCATCGAAAACATATGCTGGAAAAAGCAACACTTACCCTAATGTTGCTCAAATGACTGAATAAAACAACATTTATCCTGCAGAGGAGTTGCTTATATCTCGTGACAGTGCGTCTTCAGCTGTGCTCCATACGTGTCTCTCGCCTCTCCCCTAATCACTTTTAACCGTCATTACCAATTTGCAAATGATGGTGAATAACTAGTCATTATGAGATGTACAGTATTTCGTAATATCTTTATTCTAATTATGTTTCCCATTGTAATCGTGCTATTTGTAATGCTTTGCATGGACGTGCGCTGGTGTGCGTTCATGAATGATAGAAGGATGGTGCGTGCACCTGCCAATATGACTGTTGACATGCGCTCTTAAAATAGCATATGAACAACTCGCCATTGACTTCTGACCAGGTTTAGGTGGTGTATGATAGCGATTTTTAGACAACGCGCTAGGTCCCTCCCTAGGTTGTTAATTGCCACACCCCTGGGCGCAATGCTTAAAAAATAAACGTACAAAATACCGAATTCAACTTTCCGCGGGTGAATAATGAGTATTACGCCATGCGCTGGTAGCCCAAAATACAGCCCTTTGGCAGGCTGGTTGTCAGTCATATGCTTTAAATGAAGAAACCATCCAGGGCTGTGTATTAACATGTTTTGTTCATAGCACTGGTGCTACAGAAGTTGATTGTTTTGTAACACAATCCACAAAATATCTAGCATCGGTATGTAGTTGCAAACACAGAATCTGTAGGCTACACTTTAGAAAACATTTTAAATTAGGTGTCACCGGTGCTAAACTGGTAAATCAACCATGGCACAGATTGATTTTTTTGTAGCATGTGCTACATATAGGCCTGTGTAGCACTACAGCCCTACCATCCCTGAGCACCTGGACTGTGTGCAATCTTAACCAGGGTGTCCTGTCCTCTTTGCTATGATCTCCCCATAGTCTCAGAGTGCTAGGCTGTAGGCTGCATGATGTGAGTCTTGTCATAACACACATTTTGGATTTGATTATGGGGCGTGTTTTAACTTATACAGAGGAAAAAATGTCTGCACACAATTGGATAGACCTACAACCAATCAGAGCGACAAAATATCTAAATCCCCTAGGGACTTATTAGTGTTACCGTTACCTTAACTAACAACAATCTAATGTTCTGCAGTAGGCAGCGGTGGCTGAAATATTCCCAAAACACAAATACAACAAAACAACGGCTGTTATTAAAGGGACACCAGGCAACGTTTTCGTGTTAATTACTCATCTTCGTAAATCGGTATATGGTTAAATGACTCATTACAGGGCGAATGAAGACTCTCTCGCCCGCCCCTACTGCCTGTAGGAAGAATATCCCGCTTGCAAGTTCAGTTTATCCTACCCGCCGACCGAAGCAGGATCAGTTACATCCTCAGAGGCAGGCTACTAAACGCTAGCGATTGTTGCAAACGTGTGTATAATGGCAGAGCCGGCGAAAAAAGCAGCGAAAACCCTTGACGGAAGATGCAAAGAAAAGGAAAAGAGCTTCAGACCGAGCGAAGGGGGAGTTTCGTAGAGAAAAAGCATCAGGCTTGCCTGGTGTCCCTTTAAAAATAAAAAGTTAGTTTATTCCATACAACAAAGTAGTTGCGGAGGATGTCAATTTGAAATGCGGTTTCTTCAGCACACACTACCAACATGTGAAGTGCTGTGACATTATCTTTATATATAAAGCCCGCCCAAATTATTGGCCCAAACACATCTTACCCAGGCACACAGTATAGACTTCTCAATGGAGCAACACCAGACCAAATTTCCTGCAGTCAAATTTTGTGGGCAGGGTAAACTCTGGCTGGCTTCCAGGCTAGGAACAATCAAAAGGATGCTTGGGTCTAAACATGGGTCATGAGAAGGCTTTGTGAAAGCTGAGTAGAAAGTGGCTGATCTGATATGGGAAGAAATCCTCAGGGTAAGGAGCTGGGCTAGCATGCAGTAGCGTAGTGGCTAAGGAGCTGGGCTAGCTGCTTGAAGATCTTACGGTGATGATACATAGGACAACTTTTTAAACAATGTTGCCAGGCAATAACATGACTTGTTCCAAATGTTCTTGGACGATAAGTTGTCCGCTGATGATTTAAGTCTGCCTGGCAAGAATTGGTTTGGTAACATGAGTGTGAAACCGCCCAAACAACATAGGTCAATAACACGGCCCATTTCTCAAAAAGTTGCCTGGCTATCATCTTTTTCAGGAGGAGAGTGAGCGAGCATTTACGGCTCCCACACACAGCTGTGTTCCGTCAATGCATGCCAGTGGGTGTTCCCGACGGTAGCTATGCAAATGACTTGAAGTAAAACCGTAATGTGATTGGTTGGTGCCGTCCGTAGATTGGCTTGATTGGCCGGTGCCGTCTGTCGGTGCAGCAACAGCTGAACTCCTCAACGCGAGCGGCTGGAGAAACGCGACGCGACGGACCCACAATTCAGTTCGGCAACGGATCACGTGAGCCCATGTAAAGTGAATGGGATGCGTCTCCAGCAACGCGAAGCACGCAGCTGTGTGTGGGAGCCGTTAGCCTACTGCAATCCAATACCACAATTTCAGCACATTTTCCTCAGATATGAAACAGTTGTCAGCAAATGCTGATACATTACATTAGTGCATTTGGCCCTGTATGAACCTTATTATCTACCCTAACCCCAAAACAGAAAAAGTTGGGACGTTGTGTAAAATGTGAATAAAAATAGAATGTAATAATCTGCAAATATCTTAAACTCATATTTAGTTGAAAAAAGGACACAGACAACATATCACATGTTGAAAATGACAAATTTGACTATTTCATGGAAAATATATGTTAATTTTGAATTTGATACCAGCAACATGTTTCAAAAAAAGCTGGGACGGGGGTTACAAAATGCAGGAAAATGTGTAATGATAAAGAAATTAAAAGGAGGAGTATTTCACAACTAATTGGGGTAACTGGCAACATGATTGGGTATGAAAAAGTGCATCCCAGAGAGACAGGGTTTCTTAGAAGTAAAGATGTAGGGGTATTCATCACTCTGTATAAACCTGTGTGCACAAATGATGAAACAATGTAATGTAATTTAATGCTTCTTAACATGAAATTGTGAAGTATTTGGGGAGTTCATTATCAACAGGACATAATTTTATTAAAACATTCAGAGAATCCAGAGTAATCTTTGCAAACAAGGGAAAGAGCTGAAAAACAAATTGGATGGCCGTGGTCTTTTGGACCTCAGATGGCACTGCATCAACACCAGACCTGTTTCCAGACCTGTCATTGTGTGGGTACAAGAAAACCCCTGATGACCATTCTCTATGTGCACAGTTTGATACTCAATTCATTGTAACAGCCAAAACAGCCAACATTTTATTGAGACATGATACAGAAAATACCACCGTCTTATCTGGGCCTGAGCTTGTTTAAAATGGACTGAGGTAGCAAGGAAAAAGGTCCTGTGGTTACAGTAGACCAATCAAAATTTGCCATTCTTTTTGGAAATCATGGACTCATGATCTATGCTAAAGAGGAGAGGGTCTATCCAAGTATCCATCCTATCCAACTTGTTTTAGTGCTCAGTTCGAAACCCGAAATCTAGCATCTATCATCTGGAGGAGCATTAGTGCCTACAGCATGGGCATCTATGACGGTGTGGAGGAGCATTAGTGCCTACAGCATGGGCATCTATGACGGTGTGGAGGAGCATTAGTGCCTACAGCATGGGCATCTATGACGGTGTGGAGGAGCATTAGTGCCTACAGCATGGGCATCTATGACGGTGTGGAGGAGCATTAGTGCCTACAGCATGGGCATCTATGACGGTGTGGAGGAGCATTAGTCCCTACAGCATGGGCATCTTGCACATTTGGCAAAACACAATAAATTCCTGAATGATGTGTATACAGGTTTTGAGCGTCATACTGCCACCCAGGCAATGGCATTTCCTGGGAAGACCAGGATTATTTCAGTAAAACAATGCCAAAATTAATTCTGCACATATTTAAACAGTATTTCTCCATAGAGGAAGAGTCCAGGTGCTAAAATAGCCTGTCTGTAGTCAAATTAGGTGCATAATGGAATGAAAAACATGACTGAGAATACCCAACTGTTGAGCAACTGAAATGCTGTATCAGGGAGTAATGGGACAACATTTCATTCTCAAAACTTTAGCAACTGGTCTCCTCAGTTCCTAAACATTTAATTGCGTTAAATGAAGAGGTGAAGCAGCACAGTGGTAAACATTCCCTGTCCCAACTTTTTTTAAAACATGTTGCTGGCATCAAATTTAAAATGAACATATATTTTCCGTGAAATAGTCCAATTTTCATTTTCAACATTTTATATGTCTATGTCCTTTTTGCTGCTAAATATGGGTTTTCGAGACTTGTATATTATCACATTCTGTTTTTATTTGCATTTTACACAACGTCCCATCTGCTTTGGGGTTTGGGGTTGTACCTGATTGCAGATTGTAGTCATATCATATCACTTTTGAAATACGCCTGATCTAGGGATCATATATAGTGTCATCATTTGCTCAGTGGAATAGGTCGAGGTTGTAGGCACAGTAAATACCGCAAGACAAGACAGCTGAGGGTAGATCACAGTGCCACAGTGCATTCTCCTCCCTGTTATACGCCAGTCCCACATTTGCCACAAAGCAGAGATCATTTTTTAGTTTGTTTTGATATCCGTTGCACTGAGAGGTGAATTAGCGTCTCGCTTACTGAAGCGTATCGAGGTCGTGCCACCAGAGCTGTCCGTCCCGTAACAGCTTCTTCCCTTGTCCCGTCATCCGGCAAACCGTTGTGTGGCGCCGCGGACGGGTACCAGTGCTGCGGGTGTCATCGCGACGGTACGCGCCCTCATGCATAATAAAAGGCCAAAGGGTGGCGTTTGACGGATCTGTCCATGCCTGTCCTGCTAAAGTCAGTGGCATCGTGCGGCACCTGGTGAGTGACCCTTTCTTTATCCTGTACTGCGTGGGTACAGGTGGAATGTCAACACAGGCAGAGAGCGAGCGTACGATGGAGGATTTGGCCGGCCATTGAGCTTGCATAGGTTAGCTCTGATTACAGTAGGGCAAAGTGGGTTCTCGGGAGAGGTCCGATGAGTTTGATCGGGTATCCAGGGAATCTTTAGTGCTAATGGGCATTTTGTGAAACGTCCAAAATATCACTTGAGAAGTAGTTGGACGGGGCAATTTTACCGGGCTGGTTTTAGTTTGCAGAGCTAAAGTAAATAAGAAGTGGACAAGTCATTTATGTTCAAGCAGCCATACCCAGCTTGGGGCTGATGGCTAATAAAACCAGCTCAAAAGCTATACTCAACCCTTGTGTTTACATACAGTCAAGGGCTTGTTCTGCATGATTAAGAGCTTGTAGTAGAGCCCCATATTTCATGGACGGTTAAGTGTATTGACTCAAGTCCTCCTTGGCTGCACAGAGCAGAGGTCTAATGGCACTCAGTGACCACTTTTCCTGTCACTGTCAGATGAAAGATAACCTCTGTAACGGCAATGCAGGTGACCTTTGGTCCAGAAGAAAATGGTTTCATCAGAAGCCTAAAAGAAAAAATGGACAAGTGGATGTTGCTGATCGATCGAAGGGGTTTCAGATCTTGAATCGGTCCTCTCCTTCCAGGCTGTTAACCCATAAAAGCTGCTCTCCTTCTCTGCGCTAATTATGGGCCAGATTCATTCTGTTCCCCGACTCCCATGGGTAGAAAACTAGTTCCCTAGAACAATGTAATTGCCTCTGTTGGCGATTCACTTCAAATGGTGGGAAGTGAGCTGCCAGGCACTCTGTGAAAGGTTGAGACAAGAGAGGAGGAGTAGAGTAGGCCTGTTATGGCACTGACATCTTTTGGGGGGGGGCGTTTGACACTCTTTTTGATTCAGCTCCCCACCACACAACAAGGCAGCAATTTGTGATGCGTCCTATTTTAGTGTGCGCTAACACTGGTGCTAGACATCCTACAGAGATTTCAATCAAATGTTCTTTCTGGAATGGGGAGTTTTGGAAGAATGCATGAGTTGAACTGAATTTAGAATGAAATAATGAATGAAAATAATCTTCATGTCCATTTACCGGAATATGTAGGCTAAGCTCTTGTCTTCATAAATGGGCGTTAGCATATTTGCTGTGTCTGTATATTTGATATAACCAAGGCCTGTTAATTTAGCCTAATCAACAGGTTAATGAAAGACATTATTTTGAGTAGGCTTGTGCAAGATAGTAAGTAGGCTAAAATAATAGCTAGGCTACTTTGTTACCATGAATATTCCAAGTTATGCTCATTTTCTTGTAACTTAATCTATATGCTGTTTCCACATGGATTGTCCCAAGCACATACAAATAGCCTTTACATTTTTTGTTTCTAAGTCGCTCCTAAGTGGAGTCGTAAACATGTTCAGTAGGTTGTTCCAGATCAGTGGCCATCTTATCAGTGGTTTCTCTCTGACCCCATAGAACAGTATCATACAGCAAGCGGGCATGTTTCAGATGACTTGGACATGTTTACTCACTCTGCCCAGTTGGACAGAGCATTCATCATGATACCTGTCATGATATGTGTTGGAGTTCAGAGCCACATCAGTTACATAATCTGAGCACAATCTTTACAACACACTTTTGATTGGGGCAGTGATGTTCAGGCAAGTGTTATGGCTGTTTTTGTCTGGCCATGCAAGTCATGAAGGCTGTTAAGACTATTACTGTTTGTCTACACGGAATAGCCTAGTACACGACTCTCAGGAATTCTCACACTTAAGGTGGTAAGAGCTACTAAGTTATCAGGCTTTTCATGATATGGAATAGGTTACTATTCTGACCACTCCCTGTCTTCTTTCTTCAGGGCTAAGTCGCATATCCAGAGTCTTGCTCCATACTGTAGCTCACAGAGTTTAGGAGAACAGTAAAGAGTTCAGGAATACAGGCTATAGTTAGTTAACCTAGTGTGTAGGCCTATTGCTAGGTATTATGAATTGTAATGCTTTTTAATGAAACTGATTCTAATCTAATCATTGAATGTCTGCTAAATAGAAACTTGAGAGTTTGTTTGCTGTAGTCTTGTTGTTGTTTTGGTGAATACTCAGCATTTTAAATGCTAAGATCAGTGTGTTGTCTCCAACTGATACATGAATAAAATATTAAAGTAGGCTTATCCTAACTTTTTGCATAATGCACAGTACAAGTTGTGTCAGCAGCATCAGAGAGCACAGTGGTTTAAAATACCTTTAATATTTGATTGGATATGGAAACAGTGTAGCCACCACGTCCACTGGCTTAAATGGCCTGTTCATCTCTCCTCACATTCGATAGAAGACTCTGATATGAAAGCAGAATAGAGCAGTCGGCCATCTGAAGTGTTAGTCTATGTCCAGAGGCAGGTGGTGGTCAGTGGCGCCCACCCAACCTCAGTCATACTGCAGTGCTGTGTCCCGCAGACCCTACTCTTCTAGTCTCAGCAGAATAAAAACTTTCTTATCTCATCCCTCCCTCCCCCCCTCTCTCTCCCCTCTCTCTTCTTCTTCTCTCTCCTCCTTCTCTCCTAACTCTCCTCCCCTCCCCCCCCCCCTCTCTCTCCTCCTTCTCTCATAACTCTCCTCCCTCCCTCTCTCTCTCTCTCCCTCTCTCTCCTTCTCTCTCCTAACTCTCCTCCCCTCCCCCCCTCTCTCCTCCTCCTTCTCTCCTAACTCTCTTCCCTCCCCCTCTCTCTCTCTCTTTCTCTTTCTCTCTCTCCTAATTATCCTCCCTCTCCTCTCTCTCCGCTCCTCTCTCTCTTCTTCGCCACTTCAGGACCCAGTGCTGGCTTAGGAATTAGACTGGAGCTCAAAAGGAAGCGGTCAAGGTTTTGTCTGCCGCCTGTTGTACTGGCAACAGAGAAGTGAGAGAATAGAGTGTGCTGCCGTCTCCCTGAGCGCACGTCAGAACGGGAGCTCAGCGAGTGCGTCACGGTGACAGTGAGTCACACTGGTGACGCAGCGCTTCGCACACCACACACATATTTGTATCGGGGCGTTGTGAACGAGAGACCCAAGGCCCAGGTATGCAAATTCTGTGTCTGAAGGTTTGAGAGAGAGACAGAGTGTATAAGCTAAGACAGAGAGTGAAAAAAGACAGAGATAGTGAGGAGAGACGGAGAAAGAGAGTGCAGTTTTAACTGTGTATGAGCTTGCATGTGTATGGTTTGTGAATTCACAACGACAGGCCAGTGCACGTGTGCACCGTGCACTGTGTGTGTGTGTGTGTGTGTGTGTGTGTGTGGAGAGAGGGCGCTGCCATGAGCTGACGGCTCCACAGTCAAGCCGATGCTGACCCAGACGTGATGGATCGATCTGGCAGGGGGAGTTGAAGACAGAGAGCCTGGAGGGAAGGTAGGCTGAGCTAGAACCAGTTCACCCTGCCAATGCTGCCGCTGCCAGGGGCTTTGCATCTCAAGTGGCGCAGTGACAAGAGAGAGAGGGAGAGAGCGAGTGAGCAAGAGAGAGAGGGAGAACGAGAGAAGAGAGAGAGAGAGGCCCCTCGCCTGGCGTCATCGCTAACCGCCGGCGCTGGCATGGCGTTTTGCTTGTTCTGTAACCCCCCGCGTCACTTGCTAAATCACAAAAGCCATCAGGTTTCATCTTGGAGCCGCGTGGAAATGAGGCAGAATCAGTCGAGCCAGCCTCAGCTATTCCCCAGCCGGAGTGCACCAGCATGCATCAGCTTGATAGCGTCGCTGCTGACTCAGTCTAATTTGGATGCGTGCCCCGCGAATTTCATTGCCCCCACGCATCATCAGTCTACATGCCCAAAGCTCTCCCTGGCCGTGCGAGAGATTATGGTGAATGATGATGATGTGACATTATTGTCACACTATTCAAATGATGCTGTCATTTCAGTGTAGCGTGGTGTTATTAAGTTAGCCTGTTTTGTTTGACTCCCACATTTGTGTTTTGACATCATATTGAGGTTGTGTGAAGCAGATTTAATGTGCCAGTGGTGCATCCATATTATTGTTGCTGATAGTTAGCCTAACCATTTTTTTAATGAGGCAATATATGGAAAGCTCTCAGTCCACTGGAACTGTTTGGATTCAGTTGTAAATGGTTGGTCGATGCTGGAGTTTGTAAGAGGCTTGTTAAACAGGGACAGATTATTTAGGCCTTGGTAAACCTCAGTCAGATTAAAGGTGCCTTTTGAAGACATTGGCCCTCATTTATCAACTGAGTGTAGAAACCTGTGAAGATCTGAGCGCAGAAATCACCTTACGACGGGGCTCACATGTGATTCATGAAACTTTCGTATCACTGCAGTTCCAGCGTAAAAATAAACTTGCTGATAAATGTGGCGGCTGGAAACAAGCGTCATTTAAATATCACGCCCCTATACAGGTATATGCTCGTTTTAAGGGCCTCGACCCTAGAATTTACGACATGGAGGTGCATTATACTAACCTGACTCTCGCCAGATGAATTTCGTTCTGCCTAGCTCCACTCATCCATCTGGGATCGATCCATTGGAGTGGTGTTTCAGAGGGCTGGGCCTTATCAAAAATCCTTGCATATGATCGGATAAGCCACTTGACGTGCTACTTTAACCACTCACATCGAAGCCAACCCGTGACGCTGAGAACAGTCTCACAGTCGCTTCTACGCTACGTCACATCTATGAAACATTGGCTCTACCATAAAATCTGGTGCCGAAATCACTTTCAACGGAAGCGATCCCAGATGGATGTGAGGGGAGGCGGAGCTAGTTTTATGTTGTACGCACGTTTCATAAATGATCCCAGTCATTTCATTCTTGTAATGCCATGTGTCTATGCACTTAATGAATCTGCATGCAAGACCACCTTTGATGTATCAATTGGGTAACAATTGTAGCAATGGTAACAATTAACAATAGACTAAGTTTACATGAAGCAAACCATAAGTGGCATATTGCCAGTTGCGTTTTATGACTCCAACCTTAGGTTGTCTACCATGTCCTTTGATTTACCACTCTATTTCTTTAAAGTTTTGGGGGGAGCAAGTTGGCTACAAGAGCAGTACTTTCTTCTTGGAAATCAGAGCTTCACAGGGCGTGCCAAATGATAACTAATTGCAGTGTGGGCTTGGTGAAGGTCCCATTACCAAACTCTCCTGCTGGCACAACAACTCATGTGCCAAGTTCCACTCCCCTGTGCGAGCACCAACTAAACACTCAGCCTTCTCTCCCTCTTCCTTCTCATTTCTCACCCCCCCCCCCCCCCCCCACACACACACTCCACACTGTTCCTCTGGCTCCCCTGGTCTGATATCTCGTGGGAGCTGAAGGCACACCTCAAGGAGACTGAAGCAGTCTGACAGGGGGATTTCATGCACTAGCATTAGTATAGTAGTAGTAGTAGTACCATATTTTCCGGACTATAAGTCGCACCGGAGTATAAGTCGCACCAGTCAAAAAATGTGTCATGAAGAGGAAAAAAACATATATATAAATATTAGGGGTGTAAAGATTAACCGATACGGTATCCGTTTTTAACGTGTAAGATATGGCTACATCGATACGTGAAGCCCCGTATCGGGAAAAAACTGATATGAACCGGTCGTTATATCGATTTACTTGTTATGAATCGGTGCACAACCTTTTCTGCTCGCTCAGACTAATTTACGTTCCAAGCAGCGCGTTCATCCCACTTCCGGTTTTGAAACTATACGTGGCACGGAATTGTGGGTAATGCAGTTCGTTTTTGGTTACATTCATTGCCCAAAGTTGTCAAATGACCTCATTACCCATACATCTATTGTAATTTAACCATGTGACAACTTGCACTCGGTCGGCTTTTGTTTTTCGAAATCCAGCGCGAAATTAAGCACTTATAGCATTCCTAAACAGCAACGATAGTCTGTAGAGTAGCCTTACCTTTGATGAAGGGATTTCTTTAATGTTAAATAATAATTTGGCCCTTGCTGCTAAAACGATGCATAAATTATTAGCCAATGATTTTGTTCATATTCACTCAGAATTGTGACATTTTAGGTTTCTGCATTAGGTCTACTGTTGGAACAAAATAAGCCCAGAGAGTTCATTGATTTGTAGGCCTATTTTATTCTTGTAGGGTAGGCTAGGCCTATATGAGAAAAGGCCAAGAGTGTCTTAAGCACTGTTTTATTTTATTTCGGTATTGTCTTACCTCAACAAGGCTACAGCTCCATGAAAACAATCAGATATAACTCTATAAAATCTGTAAAGTCTATAAAAATGTATTTTTATGTTGTATTTGGCTGCTGTGCTTGACTGAAATTTAGACTATTTTTTTTTTCATTTCAATACAGTATATGAAACAAACCTCAGTTTACATAATCATATTCACACATTTTGTTGCCTAATTGACAACCATGACCATGATAATTGATAATATAAAATGAATGTGCACCTTGAGCAAATTATAAAAAATCTTTCAGAATGCTTTCCATTCTTGAACTGCATCGAATCGCATCGCATCGAATCGTACTGAATCGTTTTTTATAAACATGTATCTTTTCTTGTATCGAATCGTGCCCATGTATCTAGATGCGAATCGTATCGTCTTTTACATGAGAGATTCACACCCCTAATAAATATATATGTTGCACCTGAGTCACAGGACCAGCCAAACTATGAAAAAAAGTGTGACTTATAGTCCGGAAAATACGGTAGTATAGTATAGTATAGTATATATACTCTTTTGATCCCGTGAGGTGAAGCACACACTAATCCCGCCGCAGTGAGCTGCCTGCTACAACAGCGGCGCTCGGGGAGCAGTGGGGGGTTAGGTGCCTTGCTCAAGGGCACTTCAGCCGTGGCCCACTGGTTGGGGCTCGAACCGGCAACCCTCCGGTTACAAGTCCAGAGTGCTAACCAGTGGGCCAAGGCTGCCCCACGGTAGCATTAGCTTGCACGGCAGCTGTGATAGCAGCTCGAAATAGGCCGAGAGGTCTGAAAGGCTTTGTTTCCTGTTTTGGGAGTGTAGAGTGGCAGCACTATAAAGGAAGCAAAATGGAAGGGATAAGAAAGGAAAGATAGGTAGTTCAAAAGCACCTGGAGACTTGGCATGTAACCCAAGTTGCCTCGTGGATCCGTCATTTGTCAGACAGAACTAATTACCAATTCGCTTGTGAAGTGAGTCTTTTTACTTTCCGGCATCCCTCCAGGAAACGCGGATCCCATCGAGCATTCAGAGGCGGATTAAAGCGTCACCCCCCTCAGGAGTCCGATTTCGTTATGGCGTCAATCAGCACCTGGTCTTTAATTGATTAAGTCAGCCTCGCCTGTGCAGGTAGCAGCTGCCTGGCGCACACAGGGCCCTCTCACTGAAGCGCTTCGTCAACAGAGCCGTGGCGAAGGTGTGTCTGGCATTATTGCCCATATTCAGCAGGAGCAACTGCCATGACCGCATTACCATCTTTCAGAACTCGCTTGGCAAGCACTGAAGCTTCCTGGTTATTAAATAACTATCTTCCGACAAAGGCCACGCAAGGACGACCCATCCCTGAAAAAGTAATGAATACCTGTTTAGAGTTCATTATTTAGAGTGACACTGCGGAAGAAAACTGATAGACACAGAGCCACTTCTGGAACAACAGGACGTTTCCCTGAGGTGAAAGGCAGGAAAGAAGTAGTGAAAGTAAAAATATTACCGCGGCTCATATCAGGTTCAGTTGTTTTTGAAGCTGAATATCTGAAGCTCTACTTGCAGTATTTTTTGTGCTGTGTCAGGTTACCTTAAAGTACCCTGTGGTAAGATGATAAGATGATGGCACGATAACCTGATAAGAAAAATGCTCTTTCCTCTTCATGAAACTGACCCATGTCAATTCAAAGAAATGCCCTGGCCTTCAATGGTCTGTAAATTAAGTCCTGCCATTGTTAAAGTATCTGCTTTTTAAATGCTGACACAGAACTGCTGCAGTGTTCTTTCCACTGATGTGCTTTTACCTTAGTGATGAATTAACATTTAGCATTAAGTTGATTAACTTTGCCTGACTAATAAGGAGTAATGATCCAGGCATTTAGTTGGCTAATACTGTAAACATACGCCTTACTTGGCATTCATTCCTACCCATTTACATGGTTTATCATAGACTGCAAGTAAAGTGTTATGGACAAGCTGCAGCTGGGACAAGTGATGTTTGCATGGTAGTGATGGGATACAGACAAGAAACTGGAGAAAGAGAATCGGAATATTGCACCTGAGGCAGAAATGTAGCCTGTCTCTCAGCAACGCCCGATGGTCAGATTCAGTCTCTACTTCAGGCCATGCATGCAAAGGGAAAAAAAGTAATTCACTTAGCTTGCAATCTGCTGTCCTCTCTCTCTCCCCATTTTAAGTGCCCTGAGAGCATACGCTCCAGGAGAAGAACTGGCTGTGCCACTAGGAACAAAAGAACATGCTCTCACTTTTGCTCTCAATGAGGGGATGTTCTTTCAGAATAGGATGAGGTCCCCACTTGATGCCAGCAGATTATTTCATAAAGTACCCAACATATCTGCAGTCTCTCCCCATCCAGCTATTTATTAGGAACAAAATAGTCAATTCTTAGCCAAGACAGACAACAACTCTGTGTCTGCTCCATTCTCTGTTGCTTTAAAACAAGGTTTCTTAATGCTATTGATTTGATTTCTTCTCCTTCATTTTTTTTTTCATCATCATACATGATGGTGCTGTTTCCCCCCTCTCTTTGTTGGTTCGTCCGGCTCTCGTCCTCAGCTCGGGCCAGGACGTCCAGCGGGCGAGTGTGATCGTGAACCTGCCAACGCTGGTGCGGCAGAACCCAGCCGAAACCTTCCGGAGGGTGGTGCCAAAAGTCAGGGTGAGCCAAGAAAACGCCCTCCTACCGCGTCGGCCCTATTCTTCTTCTTCTCTCTCTCATGCCTCTTATGGAAATGACCGAATCGACTCTACGTGGAAAACCGTTGAGGTCATTCTCTACCCATTTCCTATAACCCCAACAGGAAGTGCTCCATGTTGCTGGGGTGGAGATGCAGCTAGCTGCGGCGAGTTCCTTCCTGACTATCCTCCAGGATGACATCGTCCTCATTCAGACTCACACCCACTCAATCTTGCAGATAGTCCTCCTCAACCTGGACCATCGGGAGACAGGTGAGCTCAGGTCAATCTCTCTCATGCATCAGTCCTGGTTTTCTAAAAGCCTTGTGACCCTAGAGGCTCCAGGTTGGCTCTGGTAACTGTCCAGCACCTTTCTCCACACTGGTCTCGAGTAATTTATTTTCTTTTCAGGGAGCTCCTGAGTTAAGACACTGTCTCCACTTGTTCTGTCTCTCCTTTTGTAACAGACATGGCATGTGTTCAGCCATTGGAACTCAGAACCTTCTACTGTTGCTGTTCCAGCTCAGTGCCACACGAAGTGGTTGTCTGGCACTGTGTTGTATTGTCCAGGCATTATTAGCATAGTGCATTACAAGGGCACATGACATTATTCTGCCTTCTCATTTCCATCTGCAGTGGTCAGCAATGCTTGGTTGGAGACTTTGCTCGCATCTATCGACGCTTTACCGAAGGAGACCATTAGGCAAGAGGTGATGGCATCTCTGCTTTTTTGAATTGTGCCAAAACAAGGCAACAACGTTTTTGAAAATATTAACAAAAAAATATTTTAAAGACAAAATATTAAAGAAATTCCTTTTTTAAAAATCAGAATCTCAGAATAAAAATGAAATTAAACATTCTGTATTACATCTATTTTTTTTTGTTTCTTTGAAAATGGATAACATTTCACTGCTGGTGGAATGCACAACTTCATTTCACTGTCTGCCGTTTGATTGGACAGATCCTGAGTCCATTGGTGTCGAAAGCACAGCTGTCACAATCTGTTCAGGCCCGCCTTGCCAGCTGTCGGATTCTGGGGAAGGTAGCGGGCAAGTTTGACTCCTCCGTGTGAGTTCTCTGGAGCAATCCCTCAACATCACACATCTGAACCAACAATAAATTAGATAGATTGCACTGAAATTAAGCCGTTCAGATGAAAGAATTTAAAAAGCTTTTTTACAAAGCCTGTCTGAAGGCATGCAATACATATGCCACAGCTTATTAACACATAGAAATAAACATTACAGAAGGTACGTCCGCCCATATGAACACACACATACTATGTAGTCATCTAGCCCAGTGGTTTTCAAAGTGGGGGCCGGGAGGGGGTGCCAGGGGGGCCTCAGCAAGTTGGAAGGAAAAATAAAAGCAGCAAATACATTTGACATTTTTAAAATATACCTATTACTATGAGGGTTGTTATACAATGCCATTATAATAATTTGTCGCATATCTGAACATTATATTTTCAATGATAACGACTGGGAATAATAATAGTAGAGCGATAGCTCTCATATAGCAGAAAGCCCCAAAAGCCATTTTTATGCTCCATCGCGAAGTGCTTGTGGCTAAAATAATTATTAGGATTAGCTTAATGTATTTTTACATTTGCCGTAGTATTTTCGATGGGTTTAAAAACACATCAAGGGGGTCCTTGGCCAGAACCTAGTGGTATTTGGGGGGCCTTGTCGTGGAAAAGTTTGGGAACCCCTGATCTAAAGCACAACTCCCAAGTGTAATGCAATGTGTTCCCTCTTGTGTTTGAGTTTGTAAGATAATGTGGTGTGTTTGCAGAGTGAAGAAGGACCTGCTGCCCCTGGTCCGGTCGCTGTGCCAGGACGTGGAGTATGAGGTGCGCTCCTGCATGTGCCGGCAGCTGGAGGACATCGCCAGGGGAATTGGGTAAACTTTAAAAAAAGATCAGGAAAAGATGCAAAAGAAAAGACCCAGTACAAAATACTTCTGGGAGTGAACTGCCAAACAAAGTTAGGCAGACCAAGAAGACGGGTATAGTTGCTGTTTTGAAGGTGTTGTTTATTAAATAGGATCAGTGCACTGTGGCCAGCATGTCTTTCATAATTATATTTCATCCCCAGGGAAGTGCTACCTGTTAGTCTTTTAACCAGAATGCTATAGAGAGATTTGTGGACCTCTCAGCAGATGCTCTTTAGTGAGTTATGCCCCAGGTGTGAGTGACTAGCACAGCAGTCTACATCAACCCGCAAACATGCACACACCTCATGAATCACCACTAGCATAGGACAGAGACATTACCACATATGTATACTCTCTCTCTCTCTCTCTCTCTCTCTCTCTCACACACACACACACACACACACACACCAACACAGACACTCCTATAAACACACAGACTCTCTCTCTCTCTCTCTCTCTCTCTCTCTCTCTCTCTCTCTCTGTCTATCCCCCACTCCCACCCACACGCAGTGTGCTTTCTGATTACTCTATTCTCCCACCTTCACCTGACAGAAATGCCAATAGGAGTGATGGCACCACACTGCGCGCGGCGCATGCTAATACATTCTCCTCAGGTAATGGTGAGGGGAGGAGACGGGAGGCTTGGCACACCCCATCAGACCCCATCAGACAGGCTTCTGAAGCTCCAGTCCAAACGGCCTCTGCCTCGCTCGCTCACCAACGGGGGGAAAAAAAAACAGAGAAGCCCTTCAGCTTGATGGTCTGCGATTCCCCCTGAGGCCAATGTGTCCGAGCAAAGAGAAAGAGATATTTGTCAGGCTGCACAATTCCCCAGCGGGGGAGATCCAGGCCTGACAAACAAAGTCGTGAAAAGGCCACAGTTACATCTTTCATGGTCAGGTCCAATGGACGGTCACCTCAGCAATAGTTAAGCCTTGTGGCGTCCTAAATGGAAAAAATCTCTGCTTACACTGTTATACTGAAAAAATATTTGCTTACACTGTTATACTCTGAGAAACAGGAGGCACATGCCGTGCCATTGTCCTTGCTAAATTATTCAAGGCTTCAATCTTGAATCACTTCACATTTCACTTCTCGTGCTTGGGATGTGTGTGTGTGTGTGACAAATAATAACAGCCTCCATGCCTGGGCTCTGGTCGGCAAAGTTACCACTGCGACTGGCATATTTAACTTGTCCACTACAGATGGAACAAACCTCCCGCTGAGTGAACCATAGTGATCTCAGGAGAGCCGACTGACTTGACTAATGTGCTTCAAGACCACGCAGTTATTTAACAGAAGCCTATGTGTGCAAGAGAGACATACTGTAATGTGTAGGTATGCTTCATTGAGTGTTTGTGCTCTCTGTGCAGATTGATAAGGAACGAAAGATCTTCCATCAAACGGCGTATGGATATGATGAATTGGAGGGTATTATGAGTTGTTTGAGAGAGTCAGCAAAGCCATGGCAATGATAGCATATTTGTCCATATGGGTGTGAAAAACATGCCCAGAGTGTGAGAGTTGTGCGTGACAGTCTTTCCTCGACACAAGCACAGATCCGAAAGCAAGATCAGAGAGACATGCGAAAAAGAAAATGTTTCTCAGTGAAATAATCCATGGTGTGATGATGTGAGTGCAGTTGATAAATCATCCACAGTCACACAGAAGTATGGATGGATTGTCCCGTTCTTTATTTACATACATATGGGATGCATCAGTCGGTCCTTCTGAATGTCTTTTCATGAGAAACATTTTTGCAGGTCTTCTGACCCTGGCACAAGCATTCAGCAAGCTATCATCTCTACTGGCATTATTACGAATCCCAAATGAGGAAAGAAATGTAGATGGGCTTTTCGTAGTCTCAAACGCAAATAAAAAAGCATATAAAACAAAAGTACCATAGCACGAGCATTCTAATCAGGTGACTTATCCATTATGTAATATGGGTACTACAAAATAAAACACAAGTAAGGAAGATGCAAAAGGAATCAAAGTAAATGGGAGTAGGGTGGACGTCTAAAAAAGCAATATACAGTCCATGGTAAAGCACTCAAGAATCTCCATGGAAAATTAAATCTGGTCATGGTTTCATATCAATATGTGAACACTGCATTGAGAATTTGCAGGACCCTCAAGTGTTTGTTTAGAGTAATTAGTCTGTGGGAAGTCTAATTAAACAATCACTTTGGCTCTCAGAGAATGGAGCCAAACATAGGCATTACCGCATGGAGAAGTGTGTGGGCATGGCTCAGGCTGTGATTCCTAACCTCCATCTTCTCCCACAGGCTGGATCACACGAAAGCCGTGGTTCTACCCGAACTGGTGGAGCTCGCTCGGGACGAGGGCAGCACGGTTCGTCTGGCCGCCTTCGACACCATTATCAATCTCCTGGAGATGTTTGACAGTGGTGAGTGGCCTTTTTTTGTCTTAGCATAAAACAGAATGGCAGGGGATGCACTTCAGTTGTAACCTGCATGAATAACACAAGAGGTCAGAGAATGAGCGAGAACTGTGTTGACTGTCCGTATCTCTATCTCCATTTCCCCCTCCATGTTAATCACCATTCTGCCTGTGAACATTACTATTTATAAGCCGTCTCACAGAGCACTGCAGCAGCAGCAGCCAGCAGGTGTAATGTTCAGTTCACCTCTGAAAAGCTTTTGATCCTTATGCTCTGCAAGCAGCTAGCATTGTCTGGCTTTAGCTTTCTTGTTTCGGGGCTGGTCTGACCTCAGCTCAGTAGGGGGGGTCTAAAGTGTCCTGTGAATGTTTAGTGACTGTGCTGTGAGTGTCTGAAAGCCTGGTGATTTTCTCTGTGTTGTCTGGTCGCTCGTCTCTCACAGCCCTCTCCCCCTCGCCTGTAGATGACCGGACACGCGTCATCTTCCCGCTGGTCAAGACCTTTTGCGAGAAGTGCTTCAAGGCCGACGAAGCCGTCCTGGCCTCACTCTCCTTCCAGTACGGGAAGCTGTGCCACGGGCTCTCAGGTGAGAGGCCAGGGCAGTTCTGCTCCCTTCTGCTATAGACCCTTTCAATCTGTTCCTACAGAGTTTCCGTTTGAAACGTTCAAAACCAACGCAGATACTTGAAATGAAAGGAAATGAAAATTAATCAGACTTAAGCCTAATGTTCTACAAATGTCAACTTTATGTCCTCAAGTTACCATTAGCTCAGTGTTGCCTGGAATGCACCTGTTTGTTTTTGCAGTTGAAAGGGTCTATATATAATGGCCAAAGTCATCTCACAGATTGAATGCTTTGGTAATGTGTATGATAGAGTAAAACATCTCCAATATTAGTCCATTGCTCCATTGCTACCTATTTAAACATGGGTTCAAGCTCATAGACAGTTTATAGATAGTTCCCAAACGACTTGAGTGTGGCTCCATTGGTAAATTGTCATCCTCATGTACTTTCTACTGTGAAATATCTGTCAATGAGTAACTCTGTTTCAACATTTCTCTGTCCTCAGCTTGTTTCACTGAGGAGCAGCACCTATGGTTCCTGGAGTTCTATAAGAAGCTCTGCTTCCTCGGGCTACAGCATGAGAACGGCCACTGTGAGAGCCAGGCGTACCAGCTAGAGCTGGAGAATAAGTACGCCATGGTGCGTCGAAACTGCGCCTACAACTTTCCAGTGAGTGAAACTAAGACGTCCGTCAATCAATAATCAAGTTGTCAACCACTCTATCTATCTATCTATCTATCTATCTATCTATCTACTTCTATCACTACTATGAGGACATATACTCAGATATGATACATTCATATATTTTCTTCAGGTGAATTGACCTTATGTGAAGTATTATGGGGACTATACCTGAATATAAGTACGAGACTGAATCATACTGAGACATTTATTTTCACCTTATGTTCACATGATTGTGAGTCACTCCGTAATTTGTTTTCATTGCAAATATCACACTTGAAATGTGAGAAGTTTGCTTGAATCATACCAGTAATTCTGCTCATGCTTCTATAAATGACCATCAGCTGTCAGAAAACACGACTGAATGGATGCAAACTGTGATGGAGCGTTGCAGGTTCTGTGATGGAGCGTTGCAGGTTGTGATGGAGCGTTGCAGGTTGTGATGGAGCGTTGCAGGTTCTGTGATGGAGCGTTGCAGGTTGTGATGGAGCGTTGTAGGTTGTGATGGAGCGTTGCAGGTTGTGATGGAGCGTTGCAGGTTGTGATGGAGCGTTGCAGGTTGTGATGGAGCGTTGCAGGCTCTGTGATGGAGCGTTGCAGGTTGTGATGGAGCGTTGCAGGTTGTGATGGAGCGTTGCAGGTTCTGTGATGGAGCGTTGCAGGTTGTGATGGAGCGTTGCAGGCTCTGTGATGGAGCGTTGCAGGTTGTGATGGAGCGTTGCAGGTTGTGATGGAGCGTTGCAGGTTGTGATGGAGCGTTGCAGGTTGTGATGGAGCGTTGCAGGCTCTGTGCCAAGAGGAAGCAGAGAGAAGGAGAGTCTGTCCAACTCAATCTTGATTGTCTGGTGAAGTGCTGCTGAACAAACATCCACAGGACAGTGTGAGCATCAGTAGTGCAAGAGTCAGCCAGCAGAGAGCTGTACTGTACTGAGCAATGCATGGGGAGTGCTTGCAAATACTTAAAGGACCAGTATGTAGGAAATAATGGAAAATAAACTGTAACCATTCCAAAAATGATCACCATATGTTGTCAGAGAGTAAGGAAACACGATGAATTGAAGTAATGGCTTATTTGACAACATTACTCTAACCCGTAAAACCCCGTAACACCCATGAAAAAAAATGAGTTACGGGGCGGAATCTCTTTTCCGTTTCCGTTTTTTTTCGTTTATGTTTTGAACGATTAATTCTAGAATAGCGTATTAATAATGGGCTGGCGTGTCCTCTTATTTGTGTTGCCAAATTAGCAAAGGCCAACTGTCAACTTGCTGTCAATTGTAGTCATGAACGCCTACGAGAGGCAGGTAAATTTCCAAAATTAAAACAAGAAACAAATTGTGGACATCGGAGGAGCTTCCTGAGATGATGACGTCTTCGTCAAACATTCAGAGCAGATCCACGACTCAAGGGCCTGACCCATCTGCCTAGGGTCAGTCACAGAACAGTTAGAGTAGGTCTGTGCATAAGTTAGTCAGATGTAAAGAATAGAACATGGTGTTTAAGGCCACCTGATGGGCACATTTTGCACTTCTGCTCTTTTGTATTTATTCATCTTATTGTTATTTATTAGTGTTGTTTTTAATAAGTGAATGAATAATGAGTTTTTTTATAATAATGAATGTTTCTTTTATTGACTGAGTGATCCGCACAAGCATTCCAATGCACCTGTACACTGTACTTGAGCAAATGGCAAAAATAAACACTTGCAAATATTTGCTAATGATAGCTAGCGTGAACGTAAACGCCATGCTTCAGTGCAGCCACCCAACACACTACACCTCTGAACTCCTGGACTGACAATTGCTTTCCTGAATGAATGGTTGATTTGAAGTGAGTTTAGAGGAAGTGCTGCTCCTGCTTTAAGAAGCAGAGCATTAGCTGTGTTTGCCTGTGAAGGAGTTAGCTAGTTTTATCTGGCAGCATGAACAAGAAAATAAGACCTGCATCTATCTCCATTCTAGAGCTCCTGTATCTTTGTGTGTCTGTGTGTGTGTGTGTATGTGTGTAAGGGAGGTAGAGAAACAGAAGGTGTATGTGCGTGTGTGTGTGTGTGTTTGTCATTGTTATAAATAGAGCAGGGCTCTCAGCATATGCTAATGGATGGAGGGAACACTTTGAGACGAAGGCGGCATACAGCTCCTGCTAATGAGTCTCTCGCCCATGCCAGTACAATGAATTTGCCACTTTAAAGAGTGACTGTGCAACTGAGGAATGACAGACCTGTTGACCACCAATTCCACCAGCTTTAGGTTCAACATATCCTACGATGGAACAGTGTATTTAAATCTTAGTTTTATTATTGTTAATTATTACCATTCAAGTCTGCATGCATAGCTTATTTTGGTGTCAATTCAGAAGAGCAAGAATTACAGTCCAGTGATTTGATTGATATGTTAAAATACCTCAGCAATAGGGATAGTCAGTACCATAAAGCATGAAATGTCAAGTTAGCGGAAACCGATCCACTCAAAAGATTATGGAATGCAACTTGAAGAAATATAGGGCCCTATACGATGTTGACCATGTTAGGTGCTACTTCTGTTGCAGGGGTAAGCAATGACTTTTAATGTAGAGACCAATTAATAGCCTATCCTGTGATTGCCCCACAGTAACATCCAGTCACTATGGCAACCACAAGCCAAGCCATGGTTCATTCAGAGTTCTAGGACCAGTTACTGACCAAACATAGGAGTCTATAAAATGTTGCAGGAAGTCAATTAAGTGCTGAAGGAAAAAGGTTTGTCAGCAAGGGGAGACATGCCTCTTTATTTGACATTTTTCAGCACTTAATGTCAAGGAGGCTTCCTGCACTCAGCCACTCTCCTTCTTCATACAAGCCAAAATGCCAGAATTATTTTACACAAGTACAGAAAAGCACAGTTCAAAGCGTAATTAACTCTTAAAAACTTGAGAAAGTTTCAGTATCTGATTTCCAAACACATTTACCTCACCGCATCACTCATTTGATCATTCTACGTCTGCGTCTCCAACACCTCTCCTTTGTGCTCTCTCTCTCTCTTTCTCCTCCCAGGCCATGATGCTGTTTGCAGACCCAAACCACTTTCTGTCTGAGCTGTATCGGACCTTCTCCAGCCTGTGTCACGACCCCGAGATCTCAGTGCGGCGGACTGCGGCAGAGGGGTTCCATGAGGTCAGGCCATCTTCGCTTTCTGTGGCAGCGTCCAGTTCGTGCCAGTTTTTGCCTTTATGTTAATAGGATAGTGGAGAGACAGGAAGTGAGTGGGAGACAGAGAGATGGGGTGGGACCGGAAATGACTCCCCATATTTCCAACCTGGGGCCACAGTACAGAAACCTCCTAAATTGTAGTTATCATCTTAATTGTTTGGTAACCATGGTAACTAGGGTCCTAGCTCAATGTTCCTAGGTCTAGTTGGAAAAGTAGAGGAGAAATAATATTACCGAAGTATCCAATCCTCCCAGTCTTGAAGCGATTCTAATCATTTTTGTTCGTACTGAAAGTTTGGATCTAAAAATTGGGTCAGCTTGAAATATACCTGAGTTTCCCTTTGAGCGTCTCTCTTTTTTCACTATGGCCACAGTCTCTCCTGTTCCCTCAACAACCACCTGGACCAGCATGAATTCAATAATGCAGGTTGCCTACTCACTGTGTTCAGCTCTGTTGAAACAGGATATGAAGGAGTCCTGCCTAGCTTTGAGCAAGACAGTTTTTTGTATGAAACTGAAAGAACTGTGTTTCTCTTTCTGACTCCTGCCAGGTGGTTAAACTGCTGGGTCCTAATGTCCACTACGTTCACAAGGAGCTGGTGACGTTACTGCAGGATGATTCGTTAGAGGTAAGTGGGTGATGATTATGCCGCTGACTCAAGTTTGTCAGTGAGACGGACCAAAGAGAAGCTGCGTGAAAAACACTTGTGTTGATAGGTACTGATATGTTTCTTATATGTGGCCTGTATTCATTCATGCCTGGTATTAAGTATAAGCATAAGTATAAGTATATATACTCTTTTGATCCTGTGAGGGAAATTTGGTCTCTGCATTTATCCCAATCTGTGAACTAGTGAAACACACTCAGCACACAGTGAGGTGAAGCACAAACTAATCCCGACGCAGTGAGCTGCCTGCAACAACAGCGGCGCTTGGGGAGCAGTGAGGGGTTAGGTGCCTTGCTCAAGGGCAC
>NW_027468859.1:3209620-3267120 GCF_046254945.1 Alosa pseudoharengus
GAAACAGAGAAGGAAGTGGCTTTTACGTGGGATCTTTCGCCCTCTGCTGGCAAGGAACATGTATTACCACATCATCTGGTTGTGGGTCTTGTTCCTTCTCTCATTTTCTCTCCTATACTCTTGTTAACTCGGTTTATCCTCGGTTCTAGTGGTGAAGTGACTCAGTGTTTGTGCTAGACTGTCTCTGTCTGATTTGACAGAAATACTCCCAGGCAGACATGAGGGGATGCCAAAAGAGCCAGATGATTACTAGCACTTAGCAGCGTCTCTGTTCTCTCGCTCCTCTGTTCCTCTGTCTCTCTTTATGCCAATTTCATCATGTCTCCTGCTCTCATGTCTCTCACCTTCTCTCTTTCCTCCCAGTGCATCTCTCCTCCTCCACTCTCTCTTTTGCTCTGTCTCTTTCATTTTCCCTCCTGCCACTCTCTCCTCCTTTGATCTTCATTTTCTGCCTTCTCTCCCCCCCCCCTCTCTCTCTTCATCTCTTACTCTCTCTTATCTTCCTCTTCTCTTTCCTCATCTTACCTTCCCTCCCCACTTCCATCCACCATCTCCTCTCTCTCACTCTTTCACTCTCTCTTCTCTTCCCTCTCTCCATCCCTTTTCTCTCCCTTTCCCTCCTTCACCTGGTGTCATCTGTCATGTCTCTGCTCTCTTAGCTGGTGAGCGTGCCTGACCTGGTGCCGGCGCTGGTGGCGGCGGAGCAGAAGGCCGCGTCCTCCCTGCGGTGGCGCGTCCACGAGAGGCTACTGCACTGCTACGCCTGCCTGCCCCGCGTCGTCCCCGCTGACCAGATCTACTTCCGCTTCCTGCAGAGAATGTTTAGCATCATCACCACCAACGTGAGACAGACATTAATAAGATGCGCACACACACACACACACACACACACACACACACACACAAACACAAAAACACACACACACACACACACACACACACACACACACACACACAAACGGCATACATGTTGATTGACTTCAAACTGTCATGCATAATATAAGCAGTTATATACAACCCTTCCCACATATGGATAGACTACTTGTTTGAGACACATTAACACATTATTACTTGACTATGAGTTGTATTGTATGTCTAGAATGTTCTGCCGGTCCAGAGAGAGGCTGCAAGGACACTGTGTGTGTTTCTTCGCTATAATCGCAAGCAGGAGCAACGGCAAGAGATCCTAACCAAGATCATGCAGGGTACTTTTGAAAGTTTAAGCACTTTTGATGTAACCCCTTAAGCACACACTTTTAAATACTGGTGCATTATTATTTTATGGTCACATGACTCTTCTTTATTCTCTAGAACTTGGTCAGGGTAGAAGCTACTGGAACCGGCTCCGGTATCTTGACCTGTGTGAGATCACTATGGAACTCTTTTCAAAGTCCTACTTCTGCAAGCACTTCCTGATCCAGGCCCTAGAGCTGGTCAGCGACCCTGTGGCCAACGTCAGGTGGGAAAGAGCAAATTTCAACTCCCTGTTGGGGGAAAAAAGCACCTTTTGTGCAGTAATAGCACTAGAGATGCCCATCTCTATAAAAATATGAATCTCTAGCACTGTGGGCCAGATGTACTAACGCTTTTGCACCCACTTCAGGCGTATTTGTTTCGCAACGTGCGTGTAAAATCATTGCGAGGTATGTACAAACAGGCCGCAATGATGTAAAAGCACAAACTGCCTGTCGCGGGAGTTGAAAGTGGCAGATTGCGTTTGTCATGTCATGCATATGCATTCATGGGAGGATCCAGGGAAAAGTGGGAGTTTAGCATAAAGAGATGGGAGGGGAAGCGTAAAGAGTGCCTAATTATGTATTCCGCGGTATGTATAAAGACTGCTCCTGAAAGCGCACGTCTATTCTTTTTTTTTAAGTATATTTTTGGGGCTTTTTATGCCTTTAATCAGATAGGATAGTGGAGATTGACAGGAAGTGAGTGGGAGAGAGAGACGGGGTGGGATCCGGAAAGGACCACGGGGCGGGAATCAAACCCCGGTCGCCGGCGTACGGTGCAGGTGCCCCAGCCAGTCGCGCCACTGCTGGGCCCGCGCACGTCTATTCTGCGCCGAAATACTTCCGCCTTGTAAAAGCAGGTGTTAATCCAAATTGCAGTTCAATGCGTCAATAAGACAACTTTTCATAGACAACAGAATCGCTATTTAGAGCACCAGTTTTGTAAAAATGTGTACTATCAAAATCAACCTTAACTTTCGTTGGCCTTTCGAATGTCTTACTTTCACTTTCACGTCATTCACTTTCCTACTTGCTAGATTTGACCAATTTTCCTGTAGCTGAGTGTGGCTCTGCTCTGCCCTGCAGGTATAAGCTGTGCCACATGCTGCCCAGGCTGCGCTCCACCATCCGGCTGCCCGCAGACAAGCACCTGCTCCAGCAGCTGGAGTTCTGCGTGCGGAAACTGCTGTGCCGCGAGAAGGACAAGGACGTGGTGGCCACCATACGCAAGGTACGCCACAGCGTGCGTGACAACACAGTCAGCGCTTATTTGTCTAACATGGCGCAAAACTGTGGAAAGTTAGACAGAGTACTACGCACTGCTAGAATGTAGTGTTTAATGTGGGAGGCTAATTTAGTAACATACCGGGAGTTACTCCTCTGCAACCTCCACTGGAAAAACCTCACGCATGCACATTCCTCAATGATCGAGTGCACTGTGTGTACAGGACCTGTATCCTAAGGTCTGAGGCACTGTACCTTGGTATACTAAACCCTAATTTATTATAGGGTATTTTGGTGTACTAAACACACTAAGAACATTATTGCCGTAAAAGTAATGAGTCTGGCCTGTACTTTAAAACTTAAGTGAGGTATGGAGTTATTCAGTACAAAGATTATAAGGCGATGAGGTTATGATATGAAAGATGTGGATGGTTTAAGGTTTAATAGGCATTCAGACACCACCCAGGACAGAATTACTTATTTATTGGTGTAAAACATGGCACGGTGTCTTTGTGGTTCATGATGGAGAGACCCTATCTACTCAGAATAAAAAGCTTTTTTCTTGCTTTCAGATAGTGCTAGAGTTGGACAAGATGGAAATCACTGAACCGGTTAGTATTCTGTATTACATGTGTTTGAGATCCACATGTTGTCTGCGCCCTCCAGCCTTTACACATCTGTAAAGGGATATTATTTATTTAAAAAGCCCACCATATTCTTTTCTAGTACCACAAACGGCACGAAAGAGATCTGCTGGACCAGAAGAAAGAGAAGGAGGAGGCGCTGCTGCTGGAGATGGTATGACAGGCACTTTTTGGATGTTGTCAACAGCAACTGGAGAACTGTGGTATAAAGAATAGCATTTTACAATGGGAACATCATGGGGGAGGCTGTGGCGCAAGTGGATTTGGATTCATGAGCTCACGAGGACCCGGGCTCAATTACGATTCACAGTAATTTCCTGATCCCAATCCGGTTGTTGTCGTGATGCAGTAATGTGCCGATAATTGTTTTTCTGAGTCTAACTGGTCCCAGAGACGCTTGTTATATTCCATAGCCAGTAGAAGTAACAGGTTTTTTTTTTTTTTCGCTATTCAGAGTAGCCTTTAAGAAAAAACTCCTGAAGACCGAGCTCTTCAGAGAACATCTCTTGTAGCACTACTTACATCTAGTCGTGCAGATCCTACCACTTACAACCTGACTAAAACTCTTTAAAAACAGCACTCACTGATGCACTTATTGTTATTGTACTCTACCTTTTTTAAATTGTACTAAAATTGTTGAGAGAATTGCTTTAAAAAGCTTAAACTGTTTACCATGTTGTTAGTCGCTTTGGCTAAAAATGCGTCAGCCAAATGTAATGTAATGCCATGTAATGCCATGTAATGTAAGAAAATTGTCATTCTACTACTCAGTAGTTGCCTTAACCTAATCAAATCCCATTTTTTGTGGAAACCATGACGTCACCCTTGATTATATCATCTGGCTGCACAGCTACACTAATTACTCTGTTAGAGTTTTTTCAGGTTTTTTTTAAGATGGAGGTGACGGTGATGGTGAAGGTTTACAGGTTGTGAAAACCGGCTGGCTGCGCTAGTAAATGTTTTTGGACAAAAGAGCTGTTGGGCCTGTGACGTCGGAATTAACAATCAAATCACTTCCTGCCACTCTTTGCTGGGATAATATAGTGGAGTTCTGGCAGCATATTATCAGGCTGAGAGCAGATGCAGGCTAAATAAATTAGTTTGGAACATTGAGAGGCAGTGTGTCTATTCAAATATGCGTGTGCTTTATGCTTTGCCATATTTGACAAATATTTCATATATTTCCAATTTGCAACATACATCTTGCATGTCTGTGTCACCTCTACACAAACAACTCAAAAAGAAAATATAATGACTTGATGCAAGTTGACCTATTATGTTGAGAACACTATGCCTGTATTCAGTGTGTTACGCAACATCTGCTGTGATGAACTATTCAGAAAAGCTCCTTTTTAAGCACATCTTTCCACAGACCACACACACACACACATACACACACACACACATACACACACACGGTCGCTGCCGAAGAAACAGATGGTGTGTCTTGTGCAACCTCTTTGGTCTGCTCACATTTCTCAAGTGTTATTTTTGGAACGGATCCTCTTTTTTCCCTCCTCACAGGAAATGCTGGAGCGACAGCAGAGCGAAGCCAAGCTGGTGGGCGAGAAGCACATCGAAAAGAAACGTGAGTCCCACCACCACCACCACCACCTCAGAGCAGAGACAAGAGGAGAAGTACTGTAGCTCTCATCTGGCTACTGCATGAAAATGAAATGTCTATTTAACTGTGTTTGACATCATGTCAAGTCCCATTATGTGAGTTGAGCAAGAGTCGTCCCTTTATAACCCAGCCTGTTACTGGATTAAATTGATATGTCCCTTTCGATTCTGCACAACACCATTTCATGTCTTTTAGAGTCCAGTGTAACCAGGTCCAATGTCCAGTTAGTCCAGTGTAACCAGATTCTGTATTTTACTATACGCCTTGAGGGCAACTGTGAGGATTCGGTCTAAATCGGTGTGGAAGGAGTTTGCATGCGTAGTGCCTCAACCTCAACCAATCCAGTGCCTAACCAAGGCGAAGCTTTAACGAGCAGCTCTGGATCAAACTTAAATGGACAGAAGTGAGTGGTGCTTTTGTGAAATAGTGGTGTGGTGTGCGTGAAGAGCTCTAGCTCTGTTGCCGTCGACTGTGGCCACTCACAATACAACATCTTCAATGACTCATCTTCAAACATACAGCGTACTCTCTTCACAAACTCACACCTGCTCTCCTGAGGCTAGTGGTATGGTAGTTTACAGGTGAGCTGTCGGAGTTGTATATTTATTTGGAGTGCTCTGTTGTTCTGAACCATGTGCCTGATGCCATCTGCAGGAAGAGACAGTAAGACAGGGCTGTCGGGGAGTAAAGGAATGTCAGGGTCCACGTCAGGAGCAACGCTATCCACGTCAGCCGGTGAGGAGTGCTTTCCCATCCCATATTCTTAAACGAATCCTATAGTATTTGAAGCCAAAATCCTGAATATTTATGGGAAACATACTTGCTGTTCCAATACAGACTAGCTTGAGGGTATGACGAGGAAGATTGCAATGATGATGGTGTCTATGGGGTTGAATGATTGTGTTCATGATGAAGATGCACAATGTTGTTGGTACTGATGGTTGTATGTTTCAAGGTAAAGAGATGAGGAAGGCCAAACTAGCCCGGAGTCGTTCCCTCAGTAGTCATCCCACCACCCCCAAGATGTCCAACTCTTCAGACAAAACTCTGTAAGCAATGTGTACTGTAGCCTCTCCATGCATACAGTATGTAGTACATCTTAAGAGCATCCTGCCAAGTTAAATGTGTTTTTTTCAACTGTATGAGTCACATAGTGCACTCTAAGGATAATTATTCAGCAATAATTCATGACACACTAAATTGATATAGGCATATATTTAACTAAAGAATTCTTACCAAATCAGCTGAATATTAATTAATGCTGGGTAATGATGGATATATTGTGCACTCAAATAGCTATTTTTTTGTAATGTACACTGCTGCAATGTGAAATAGCCACATAAAATGTCATCTAGCTCAGTTTATGAGCTCGCTGTGTGTTTTGCATGCCAATGTGTTTTTTTTTTCTCTCAAGCAAAAGCTTTTGGAACCCATGAGAGGGCTCTGATGTGAAGCGCCAATACACTGAGCCTCCAGAACAGAGATGCATTCAGCTGCTGTTTCACATGCATAACAGGAAAGCAAAGGCTTTCCCATTAGTTAGTTAGTTGGTGAGAGAGAGAGAGAGCTCATTGTTGTCCTATTTCTCTTCAGAAAAGTGAAAGAGTCTGGAAGTTGTCCTGGCTCTGGGAAGAGCTCCATGCTAGCAGTGAATGGTAAATGTTTTTTTTTTTTCTTTTAATGAAATATCTGGTGAGCTCTGTGCAATGTATGAAATTAAGAATAGATGACTGTCACCCCAGGCAGGATTAGACTTGTTTAGAATATCACTCCTCTTGCAATTGCAAAACCCAATTTCATACAGTTTTCAGGTTAGATTAGTCCTGCTTCTGCAAAAAACATTCCTTTCCTGGCGTGATTTCGGAGTGCACATCTTCAGATGTTAGACTAGATGTCTGAACTAAGCAAATGAAGACCAACGTGATTACTGTAATGATTAGGCTGCCAGGTAAATGACAGAGCAAGCCTGCATAGAGGCCTCCGCTGGTCACTCCACCCCATCTCTCTCTCTCTCTCTCTCTCTCTCTCTCTCTCTCTCTTTCTCTCTCTCTCTCTCTCTCTCTCTCTCTCTCTCTCATTGCCCACAGATGACACGATGCGGCCTCACCACTACAGTGTGGCGTCCTCGTCGTCCTCACTGTCCCCGACCCCATCCACCTCCTCCATGCCCGTCCTCATCCGCAGCAACACGTCCAGCTCCGTGGATCACCGTGGAAACGGGGGCAAGGACACGCAGTCCAGGAAGCTCTCAATGTGCGTAATGTATAGCAGGTTTGATAAGGTTCATATGGAGATCTGCATTTCTTAAAGGTGTCCTGCCACACAAAACCGGTTTTACTTGTATTTTTTGAAATATGTTAGGTCCATATGTGTCTGTACTATGTTGTGAATGTGAAAATGAACTGCTACCTCCTCTGTCAACTCTAGCCACTGAAAAGAAATAAGCGGAGAAATCAGGCCAATTGCAAAAGCAAAAGTTTGACGTGGAATTGATTGAGCTCTTTACTATTCATGAGTTCGCCCAGTTGAGACCGTGCCCACAGAATTCGTCTAGCTCAGTGACAGTTTTCGTATGCAAGGATGGCTGAATAACGGGCTTGTGCGCTATGCACGAATAGAACTTCAACAATGCATTTTGCCCAAGAACCCAGAGTTGAGGATCAAATGGCTTCAGTTTATTTTTTGGAACAATGCCACAGGCTTTGCAAAAAGGTTGCTGTTGAAGCCTGGAGCAGTAGGCTACCATCGCAGCAGTCTACGACCAGTGCCCAATCCGTAAGTAAAATGTTATGGTCAACTCAAGGAAGTGTTATACAGGTTTAATGCACTCGCTAGCCTAGCAGGTTTTATGACCATTTGGACAATGCTAGAACTCACTAGCCAAGCTAAGTTCATGCCATGAAGCTAAAATTAGTTGATAACAGCTGTCATGTTATGGACAAAACCGACTAGCTGTTAGCCAATCAGAGACAAGCAGCTTAGCTCATTGAATATTAATGAGAACTGGAGCAAATCGAGCTTAGTCTTCCTGCAGGCTTTCTATACCACGCTAGAATGGCTTGAAACAAGGTAACCAAGGCATTTTTTCCACAGTAAAATGTCCATGGTACAGTAGAACTTCAGACATTACCAAAGATAATTAATGCGTAGCAAGATGGGTCGTCCTAGTTCATGTCTATGAGGTCAAAGTGGAGTTCAGTCAGAGACGGGCTCTGGTTCAGTCCCCGCCTGCACAGGGGCGTGTCACTGACGTATGACAGACGTTTGAACGCCTTGGTTCCAAGCCAGACAGAAGCCGGAGTACAAAACAAACTTGGTGTACACCTTCATTAATGTGATTTTCTCCCGACTGGAGTGTCATACTGTCACAACATTCTCCTGAAATGGGGAGGAGGGTTTGGAGATCATGATACCGTGTCCGAAATCTATTGTTCAGAAAAATAAGGCTTTGACAAATTCTGGTAAATTCAGCCATAGACCTCAATGTTAAAAAGGGAGCCCAATCACTGCATAAATGGGGGATAGTGGCCCCCCCTCGTGCGGGGCGTGTACTACTGCTACCCTATTTGCATACATTGCCGGGGACAGGAAATGGCCTCTTAGGAAGTATCTTTGTAATCAACCATCTTTGACATTACCACAAAGTAATGAAATACGTGTGGCAGGGCACCTTTAAACTAGCCTGATGAGCCAGACCCACATTAAAATGTAGGGTCTGGGCACTCACCGTTCGCAGTGCTCAGTCCGAGGGACGGGATAATCGGTTGTCTTTCAAATTCCCTCTGCACGCAATAGGACAGCGCTGAGTCCCATGCGTTTTCCTACCAACGGAGCTAGTTGGCTAGTTCAAACTTTTGCCATCTTAAAACAAGCTTAACTCGTGTCACACTGTTGGCCAACAGCAACATCTTCTTTGTTTTCAATTCAAGGCAACCCGTTGCAACTCTGCCATCAATCATTATGTTAAGCCCGCCTAACGACTCTATACACGATTTGATTGGCCTGATAGAAGTTTAATTTTTCGAGCTCACAAGCCAATGGAGAATTGCTAGACTAGCCCTGGAAGCAAATGTAATTTGCTGCCGCTAGGGTGCGTCTAGATTTCTAGGCTACCTTTAAACAACTTAACACTTTGAATGCCACGCTGTTTTTTGGAAGCTTTGGCCCAAAGTGGCAACAATCTAAATCATTGTTGACAATTTTTGTAGAGCCACAGCGTATTCTATGTTATAGCTATGGACACATACTATGGCTCGTTTGAAAGGTGAGAAGCTCACAGTGGGTACAAACCATTTATTTCTACATGCCTCTGTTCCTGAGAAATCCCAAGCTGAACAGTGGCTAGTTTTCAGGCTATTTTTTTTTTTTCTAGAAATTGAGATATAGCGTATTTTATGAAATATGAAGTGTTGCCAGTAAAGTTTCCGGGAAGTGACCTAGCGAGACCTGGCGAGACTGCCACCTAGTGATAAACCCACGAAAATAAATGGCCTGGATTTGACCTGACATGCATGCGTCACTAATTCGACCCAAAGCGGCAACCATCAAAAGCAGAGTTATGATAAAATGTCCAGATAAAATGTCCAGGTTGTGCGTTTTCATGAGTTTTCGATCGTCCTCTATTTCAGTTCTATTCATCATAGAGTTCCCAAAATCGCACATAAGGTGTGTTAGAGTATCTATTTTCGTAATTAAAAAGCTAAACACGCAATATTGCGTTTTTGGCACTCCACGCATGGGAACAAAAACACAATGGCACTCAAAGTGTTAAGTAAAATTACTCAAAAATTATCCAAAAATTAAAAATTATCCAAAAAGCGTCTGCTAGAGTCTGCTATCTTTTGTCAATTATATTACAAGGGCCATTGTCCCCGGAGAAAGTCGCAGCCCTGCTCAAGGGCACAACAGTGGAACCTGGGAATTGAACCCACAACTTTTCAGGCTACTACATGCTAGCCCAGCTCCTTAGCCAGTACACTACCACCAATAACTTCCTTCAGCTTTACCCACCACAGGGGTAATACAATGAAATTGCAGTGGCTTTTATGTCGTTATATTAGCCTGAGTATTGTTTATGAGGGGAGTGGAGAGTGGGTATAAAATGCAGCTATCCATTTTATACGATGTGAGATATTGGTGTAAACGGATGTCATTGAGCTACTTGGTAGAGCATTTAGAATGACTTTTGAATGAGAAAAAAGTAGTTACTAATACTTCCATCTCTGTTTTCTCACAGTCAAAGAAAGTCCAACTCGTTCGGAATGCAGTCCGGGAGGGAATGATCGGGACAGCCGCTGAAGGTGCTGGAAAGATTTCTGCCTCCCCCAACCGTCACGTCATGAGACGGGAACCTAGTGGCCAATATATCCCCTGGTTGGAGCTTCATGTCATCTTGCGTCACATCCATGCCCCCCCCCCCCCCACCCCCACCCTCCACTCTAAAGGGATGCTGGAGAAAATGGACTGAGGACACAGACCCAGCTGTGTTAAACAAAGAGAGAGTGAGAGTGAGAAAGAGAGTGTGAGGGGGACGGGGAATATCAGAGGTGTTTTAAAGTTTTATTTTTCAGCGCGCCAAACAAAACAGTTTGACATTGATCCATCTCTGCCTTACTCAACAAATATTTGTAACATTTGTTTGACAAGGAAATTGAAAAAAAGTGGAAAGAAATGTCACAAAGCGTCGTGTATGGAGGAGCAAATGGATGTATTTTATTTATTGGCTCATTTGATTTTTTTTTCTTGTATTATAGCATGCTTTGCAAAGTCTTTTTCTTCTTTGTTTTATATTTCCTAGTCGGGCAAGAAGAACAAAACAATAGAAAAAGAGAAAAAAACCCCAGCTCCATGTAATTTTTATGAGTCGTATCGCCTTGCTGACACCACAGCACTCTTATGAGCTCAAGAACTTTTCCCTTCTCGACCAATGAGATTGTGCCTGGTGTTCCACAGCATCAGAGTGATTCGTGCCCACACCACCCAATCAATAAACAGAAGACCCTCGCTGAGTACTGTATGTGTCACCTTCCTAATGAGCCGTCCTCACACTCACACAAACACTGGGAACACAGTTATCTTTAGAACGGTGAAGGTACCGAGAAGCATGACCTCACCATAATGTTCATTCCACTAAATCTTTTATTTTTTGTTCTGAATGTGGAAATTCCACACACATTTCACATCCACATTTAAATAGCACAACCGTCCTCAATATCCAATCTGTTTGTCCCAAAGCTTCACATGAACTGAGCAGGAGTTTGAATAGTGAACAATACAAAGCTATTAAAACATACATGATGTACAGTATGGGATATGCAGGAATAATAACACTACTATTTATAGTGTCCATTTTTGTTACATGTATATATCAATCAGCCTGCTAACACTGGAAGTAGACAAATGTCAATACTGAATATGCATACATCATGAAAGTTACTTAAGTAATATGATACAGCCCGGGTGTACAGTGTGTGCACCTGTTATCACTATAGTTTAACCGTGTGTAGTGAGCAGGCATCTCACGCATTCACTTCTTGGTGGGGTCGACCACTCTTCCTACAAGGAGCAGGTTCTTGGTGGGCTCGTGGTAGATGAGGAAAAGGAAAGGTCTGTTGATGGTGAGTCGCGGTGGCAAGCTGCCGGTGTCTGCAGGGGCAGAGTCTGGCTGTGACCCGGTCTCATCCACCTCAATGGCAGTCTTCTGCACAACCTAGGGGTGTTGAGGATGGTGGATGGTGGTCACGTCATTGCAGGATAACGACAGCATGACATCAGTCACTCACTTCTCAACTGGTTACTTTTCCCCCTACATTTTCTTTTCTGATAAACCTTTTCATACACTTTTAAGTCACTTTCCCCCCATTATGTGTTTCAAAACACACTAAAAATACAAATATAATATTTGATGCACATTTAATTCATATATGCTAGTATATATTTTTCTTCAATTTCTTTATGTAAATTTGTATTCTTTCTGCTTTATTCATAACCCATTTTATTGATAAATAAAATGATTTCTTTTTTATTATTCCTTCCACCTCTCTTTAGTTCCTCCTTTCAGCTGGCATGTGGCCAGGGCAGATATATCTTTAGGCAGGGATCACATTGACCAGCTGCAAGCGGCAGATGTCCTATTGTTTGCTATGGTTAGGCAGCGTAATAGTTCGAGCGGCAGCTTAGCGCTAGCGTGGAACAAGCTGAGCGTTGAACTTGGTTCAACTTTCAAAGGTGTAATGCGAGCGTATTCAATTGTCAGTTTAGGCAATAGAACGTAGACCGTTCTATAGAATTATGGTCTGAGCGTTGCGTTTACGCTTCCCGCTGGCACTTCATTACTTCTAGTGTGATCACCGCCTTAAACTCAAAGGTAGAGAAACACACCGTACGTTTACGTGACATTTTAAAACAATTATTGTGTAGTGTTACACTGGTACCTCATCCAGCTTCAGGCCCTGGCTCTTGCTGAGGGTGGACAGGTCAGCGTTGCCCTGGAACACATCTGGCATGCCCATGTTGGCCAGGCCCGCCTTCAGGGAGTAGGACTGCAGGAGAGAGAAGCGTGGCAGCTGGACCTCCAGTCTCCTGTGTGGGTAAATACACAGAGGCCTCTTTAGAATAAGCTAAAGTGGGCCAAATAAAGGCCTGTGGATAGACTCTGATGACTAAAGCCCACAATATTTATGTGAATAACCCCATAGGAACATCTACGCCACCAAATCGTACACAGACGCAAAATGCACTCACGTCCTCTTTAGCTTCTTCAACCAGTCCAGGTATGTTTTGGCATACAGTTCGTCATCGATGGAGGTGATGTCAACACCTTCATCAGGGTAAACGACAAGCATGGCTGCCCCTCCTGAGCTGGGCAGTTTAAGAATGCCCACTTTGAGCTCGGGGTCATACGCCAGGTGGTATTTATCGGAGCGGAACATCATGGGCACCTGGACGATGTGGTACTTGTCGACGTAGAAGCGCTCATCCTGCGTAAAGCTGGCATTGAAAGGGAGAACCCACTGGCCTACCATAAGCAAGAGATATTATGTTATTTGTCATAAAAAAACAAAAAAAACAAACATGTAACACTATGCTGAGAAATCCTTGACAGCCATACCAGAAAGCCTGGCTCTCTTGTGTAGAGTAACCTTTTAGATTTAGGATAAAGTTAGAGGGTGGATGTATTATCCTGCGCTGGCCTAGTATGTAACCAATTGCTACATACTGTATTGTGTGTGAGGTGGCATGGCTTTCCGTAAAGCCATCAAAGGCATGTGTATGAGGGATGAGATGTATGAAGGACAAGTATGAGGGAGGCCTGTGTGTGTGTGTGCGTGTGTTTGTGTGTGTGTGTCTGTGAGCACTCAACTCTGGTTGACTGCTCTTTGGCATTACAGTAGAGTACAGATTTTTTATATTTAGTTGATCCAGGGTATACAAATCTTCCCTCTCTTTGCTAAAAAGACTGTATCTAAAATTACCACAAGGTTTTTCAACTGTATTTAAGTGTAACTGTACACAAGCACACCATATTCTTTACATACATCTTACCAACATACTGTATTTTACTGAAATTCTGTATATCACTGAGGATAAGAAACCATACAAAGATACTTTACTCAAATCTAGTGTTAACAGTGACCGTATAAACAATCAAGACTGTCCATGCTCACCCATTATCAGTATATGACCTTTGACCCACTCACCTTTGAAGAAGGCAGCATTGACCAGCATCAGCTGTGTGTTGGCGTCCATGGTTGGAGACACCACCTCTCGGATCTTCTCCCCAGTCTTGGTGCGGAAGTAGTCATTTATCGTGGTCATGGCAGCCTCTGTTTTACTGAAGTCGACATTCTGCGTTTCTGTCTGGAAGAACTGCTTCACCCGATCTTTGAATGCCGTCTCCACTTGGCTCTGCTGCGCGGCAAACAGAGCGGAGCCCTGGTCGTATCTGATGGCGGCGTCCTTTTCCAAGTCCGCCTGGAGGGTCTGCAGGAGCTGGGGGAGACTGTCGGGAGCGTCGGCCTTCTGCAGTGGGCCCAGCTGCAGGGTGTTGATGAGCTGCTCGCGCGTCTGGGCCCCGGCGCCCTCGACCAAGGCGGCCAGACCCAGGGTCAGGCTCAAGGGCGACACCACCACATTCCCGTCGGTGGTGCCAGCAACTCTGCGGTACAGACTGGTACCAAATTCGGCATTCTTTAGGCTGAGCTGTTCGGCGTCATCTCCGGGGGTCTGGGCAACTGAGTCCACTGCCAGGAGTACAGTGCCCAGCAGCAAGTGGATGGCAGCCATATTAACCCACATCCGCTTGGCAATTAGGCTGATGGAGGTGGGAGAGAGAGACTTCTGGGAAACAGCAAAGAGAACATAAAGGCTAATGGAATAAAGCTGCCCCTGCTGTAAGAGGTAATGTTTCATTTATGAGAACATGAGCATCCACAATAGAGCATTCACTGTTTAAGTCCATTTTGTTGGCATGTGATAATGCCACAGAAAGTAATCATTGATTCAAACTGTCAAATAATGACAGATAATGTCAAATAATGCTTTCTTTAAAAGAAAATGTTTATATGATAGATATATGCTAGATATACTATTCAGTAAATTACAAATATATTCCTGACATTCACGATTCCACCCCTAGTCTTGCAATTTTGAGCCCAGACTCTTAAGTTATATCAGCTGGACTGAATGGTATGGACTGAACACTTAGGGCCTACATGTAAGTGTCCAGAAGGAGAATAGCTCAAAGTTACAGGCCCTGTTCTGGACCCTGTTCTGTCTGTGGGAGGGCTTTTACACAAATGTAGGCCCACCTCAATTCAGGGGCTAGAGTCAACCCCTCTGCTCCAAAGCCAGCTGTAGTGTTCAGAAGAAGGACTTTGCTCACTCCGAGTTGTTTAATGAACCAAAGTGCAAGTGTATTTGTGTTGGTTACCAACGCTGAGGCAGTTTTGTCGGTTAACACTCAGACTGAAGATTGATTATCTTTAGGGTCCCTGGGATTCATGTAATCAACTGCAGACTTAATGGACTAGAGACATAAGAATATGGTAACATTGTGAAAAGAAAAACAGAAATAATGTCAATATTAAAGAAAGTGGGGTGTGGAAGGCAAAGACTAATTTGCAAAAAGAGAGAAAAAAATATTTAGTGTCAGTGATCGTAGGCATATTCTTAATAATAATATTTTACATTTTTACACATTGTAGTCATGATACCCAAAACAGTAAAATGTCAACACCCTAGTCTAATAAACTCGCTGTCAAATGGAGAATGGATGCCAAATAATGACTTGCTACTTTCACAGTAACTCCATCACAACTACAGCCTACCCTTTGAGCTGATCACGGATCAGTGAGCCAAATAAAGGCCTATAGGCTATAGTAGGCCTATGTGGATAGACTCTGATGACCAAAAGCCCGGTACGCGACCAATCCAACACTGCAAAGATCTAATGTCATCGCACTTGATAGAAACGACTTGAAGATACCGTTATGTAATAAGCGGCGACAGCCTTTGAATGTCATTTTTTCACCAACCTAATGACAATTCGGCGAAGAGAGGATATGACATTAGGCTATGATGATAGCTTACATCTTGAAACAATATTTTTAACCGTCGACTTAGGCCTATCTAGATATGAAAGACGCAATTTCATCTGAGGTTCAATAATACGGTTTCACAACCGCACCGCACCGCACCTAGTGGCTAATGAATCGTTATCAGTACTTCTGAAAAACACAACACATAGGGTAGCCTAGTCTTAATAATATTAAGAAAATGCCTACCTTGATCAAGTTAATAGGTTCCAGGCGCGGTCCGCTCCCATGTAAAACTGTGGTCTACTACAATATACGCAGCAACATCCTTTGCATCTCGCGCATCTGACCATTGATGAGCGAGAGTCTAAACAACCTACGCAAACACCGTTAGGTACGTGCAGTTCGTGATGTATCCGTATTCGCGAAGGTTCCATACGTCATATCACGCATGGGCTATAAGGGGTAATATACTGATCATATTTTGTCTGCAAGGGATTTCTATTTTATTTTCTGAACCTAAACAAACTACAGCCTACAGTCTAGCCTACATTATAGGCTAATAAATACCAGCTTATCAAATGTGCAAAGAATCTAGCCATATGAAAAGGCTTTACCTGGAAAACTACATTAAATAGCTGCATGCATGCCTAGGTCCCTATCTAATAGCTTGCATATGATGTGACAATGGCAAAATAATACTTTCATTAACTCATAACTCCATATGATGGAAAACTAGTGTGGGTGGAATATAGCAGCCACTAGGTGGCAATAAATGCTAGTCCTACAAAAATAGGCCTATTAAACACGATGAATATGGTCAGTACTTGTAGAGTTAGCTTAAGTGTGTTCAGCGATTCAACGGGCCTACAATTTAAGATGGGATCCCAAAACCTATGCTGTTTTATGCTTTAAAAACGAGGTCAACCACATTGTTATCTCACATCTCACAATGTTATCTCTGGTCTCAGGATGTGTAATTGGATGTATGGCTCTTGGATGGATTGAGACCTAAGTGCAGGGAATCTCCTTAACCCAAGGATTACGCTGTTGATGTAGGAGACTATGTGGACATGGTAACCTTTTCAATCAATCAAGACAAGAAAAAGCAAGTACACCTAACTGAGACAAATGTATTTTACAAAAGGGAGGGTTGTATTTCTAGTATGACACTTATGGTTTAGTTGGAGTTATGCCATATATAGATTAAATGAAAAGAAACCATACTCATCACTCATCATAAATCTACTACAATGTGAATATTATTGAATATATTTATGTCTTGATGTTACGATTTCAGTTCTTTATTTATGCATATCTAGTATAGTTCTTTGAGGGATCTCATAAAAAAGAATGTACAAGACAATCATGTTTTTGATACAGATAATACAAAAGAAGCATATAAGATATCAGTTTCAGTTCTGTAGTATGTTTGAATTAAGACTTTTCTTGACCCAGGGAACATACAGTACAATGTTTGGTATAATCTACACCAATAACTTAGGTAAACACAGTCCAAGTCATTGTGACTTTATTAATGCTGATGTGATGTTCAATTGTAATAACACTAAGTTGCACCTCTTGGTGAACCGTAGCTAGGGTAAGTTTAATTATGTTGAATACTTAATTAAACTTACCCTAGCCTTCATAGTCGTGATTTCACAAAAAGATAGCATAAAATTATCTTCTTACTTTCTTTCCAAGTAGGCTACCCTTGATAATAAGCGGCAAAGTTAAAACATAACAGAAGCAAGGCTTTAAAATGTCCAAATTTAAAAACAACTCAGTATTTTGTGTATTTGATGATCTTTTATTCAGAAAAAAATATAACCTGTTGTACTTTATAATTACAGAGCAAATCTGTATAAATGGTTAATACAGTAAAAGATGAATTGTGTTGATAGTGAACAATATATTCTATTATATAATATTATGGTAGTATCTCTTTGTACTCAAAGGCACAGAGAAAGAAAGCCGATTTTTAAGAAAAGTTACATTGAGTATGTTCTGAGGAAGAGTAATCTCTTATGATTGTCTTTAAGGATGCCCTGTGAATCTTTCAGGAGCGGAGGCACGAGTGAAAGTAACGTGACTTACTTCTACAGTACCTTGCCAAGTGTTCCTTTTAGACGCACTTGTTTGTGATCAATTCAATTACAGGCAAAACGATAAAGTTCAGGCAAGTGATTGAGTCGAATGTACAGAATATGAAATGCTTTCACTTCTAACAGACCATACAACTCTTTCTCTCTCCCTTGTCAAGATAAAGTAGACACCAATGTAATGTAATATAAAAGGCAGCTGCAATTCTTCAATGCTGTGACTCCTCCCTGCGTTAGCTGCAGAAATGAAAAGGAAATGTTCATGATGGTTGCAGTGACGACTCCATTTTTTTCCATGGTCTTACTGCCAAATGACAGGTCCACATACTTTAATCTTTTACCCAAATGGCTCATTTTGGGAGGGGTATCTGCCTTGAGGGCCCTGTCTCCTGAATATTCTGTCCAGGGTCAGTGCTGGGCACGTCAATATTTGGGTCGTCCCCAACATGGCAGCATTTGCCTAGATTCTTGATTATGTTGAAGTTATAGCGAGCTGTTTCTGACAGACTGTTTTCCAGGATCCAACCGTCAGATTCAGAGTCGGGGTCCCCAAGCTGCACAACGTTCTCCATTGCCGTCTGGAGGTAGCGGACCCCCGTGAGAACAAAAAGCTGGGAGGTATGAAGAACACACAGGTGACTTGGTTAAGACCCAAGAAACATTCACTTCCCAGTATTAGTTTCAAAACAGAACATGCAAGTGTTTATTGCGTTCACTTTGACAGTTTATAATGCCATAAGAGATTATAAGGCCATCTTAAATTATTATGTAGGATTTTTATATGTAAAATACAAACCATATAGGCTATAATAATGGGTAACTTTAAACACAGTATTCAGTAATCTACAATAATGATCTAAAACATAAACTACAGACACCATTACACTATTTACTCATTCAGTTTTCAATAAAACCCTAGAAGTTAAATGAATTAAGACATCTATCTTCAGTAACTTCCTACAGGAGAGTTGACAAGCACCTCGAAGAGCCAGATGGTGATGACGATGATGGCGATGGACTGCATAATGTTGGTGTAGTACTCCAGCAGGGCCTGGCGGCAGCCCCTCTGCCACAGGTTGAGTTCCTCCGTCTGGTAGTCGTAGTTGTGGTGGGCCGAGTTGTTGGTGACGTGGTGTTGGATGCAGGGCCGCGGCGAGAACGTGTTACAGCAGCTGAAGGGGACGCTGTCCATCAGGTACTTCCCCTGGATGTTGTTCCTCAGGCGGCTAGAGGATGGAGGGGCAACAGTGCACAGTGTGCATGGCACAGGTAAGGAGAAAGAGAGACAGAGAGAGGAGACTGAATGAAAAGGAGAATAAAAAGAGCTTCAAAGGTGAATTGCTAAAAGGCCAGGCCGTCGGTTTTGTTTCAGGCAGTCAGTCATTTTTAAAACTAGAGCATGATTTAATTATAAATAACACTCAATGAATAACAAATTTAGGTGAAATAACTGATTTGCTCATTCTCCACGAAGAACCTTTTGTATCGTGTATATGTTTTTCATATTCTATCAAATATCTTCATGCAATCCACTAAGTTACATAACAAAGCTTGAGACCAATTTAAAATGTTTCTGCTTGAATTTATGGTAAATGGAACAGACACTGTAGGTCTAAATATTTCCCTTATACAAGGACTGTCATAATTCATAAGATTGTTATCACAGGTACCAACAAATATGATTGTAGATTATGAAGTAGTCCTTCAGTAACTGTTTTCAGACACCCAGCCAAAATAGCCATCTGTCCTCATGACCTAAGACTTTTGCCCAAAGGATTACGGGTGTTGTTGTTTTCGTCAACTTACTCAACCACCTCACTCTTGCTCATGTCCAGGTAGCGGTTGCTGATCCACTGTACATTGAACCAGTCACGGTAGCCCCCATTTCCGCAGCACTGAAACTGGAGCTGCAGCATGTCAACGGTGCGCTTCAGGTAGCACCTCCCGGGTATGTCCGTGTCCTTGTAGTAGCGCATAGCGTTATGCAACCCCAGGTAGAGGGATCTCTCCAACTCATAATGCATGAAGCAACACATGAGCGCCCCTACCAGGATGCAGAACGTGAAGAAGAACGTGCAAATGATGTAGGGGAGCATGATGAGCTTCCAGCGCAGGAACTTGGTCGTGTCCACGCAGTCGTAGCAGATTTTGCCGCCCAGGAAGTTGATGCCGCACGCGGCCAGGCCCACGCCTATCAGCATGTTGGGGACGGGGTGGATGTCGTCGGACATCACCTCCTGCCGTTTGAGGATCTCCACCTTCAGGAAGAGTCCCAGGCTGAACAGGGTGACACCTGTGATCACCGACACCCAGTTCAGCACCCAGAGTACCTGGGCCAGCTTGTCACGCTTGGTCTTGGTGAATGTGACCTTGAGGACAGCCATCTTGTTTAGGAAGGAGAGGGGGGGAAAGATCACAAAAAAACTACTCTTGTCCCCTGAAGCACCCAGGGATGGGGAGAGAGGTCAAAGTTGAAGGAAGGAGATGGTTCAGGGATTTTGATCAGTTAGGGACAGGAAAGGGGATGGGGGAAGGGGAGAGATTGTTTTTTAGAGAACCTCATAAGAGGCTTAGTCCTGGGGTATTTTTACACGGGCAAGACGTTGGCCGCAGCAGCAAAACGACAACAAGTCCTGAAATCAAGATGGAGAAAAACATTTACTGAGACATTCAGGGGTGTGTTCAATAACAAATAATAAGACTATTTGTACTGGAGCCCCTGGTCATGAATTTATGACCTTGGAGTAACAACCTAGTAGTTTAACTGTTGTAACACTAGAAAGATCCAGGATTACTACACCACATATGTTGCTAAATCCAATTGCATGGACCAACAATGCTTATTTTCATATAACATAAAGCAACATTTACTGACAACAAAATAAATTCTGAGGTGAGGTTTATACATAATCTAATGTTCATATTATTAAAATCATAATCCCATGTGGGATTTTAGTGGTTATACCTGGTGCATGGTTCAATGTTTCCATAACGTTAGATAATAAGATAAAGAGAGGATAGAAATAAGATAATAAGTTAGCCATACCACAGAACTCTTACTGCTTACTCAGTACCGCTAGTCAAGCTTGTCTAGTCAAGTTGCGACCAACCAGGCCCTTACCTGTTCTTGTATTGTGCTCACATGGTCCGATACGGGAGGGATTTAAGTCCAGTTATCTGTATTTGTGAGACATCTCTGAAATATTTCTGCAAACGCCATTTTTCAATGAAAAGAATGATGATGATGCCAGAGAGGGCTACTCGTCCTGCTATCTCTCTAACACTCTATCTAATCTCTTTATCTCACAGAATTAGTAAAACACGCCCTCTGTCACTGGACCAATCACAACTGGGGATTCAGGGACCCCTTTTCTCTCTTCCTTAGTAGTTTACCCTCCAAAACAAGGAAATGAGTGACACCAAACTTTTGAATGGCAGTGTAGGCCTATATGTTTTTAGTAAATTCAGAATATGTATTACCATCAGTGCACAAAGTCAATCTATCATGTGATTTCAGTTGGTGCAATGTTATATTTATGTGTCTTGATGTGGCCTTTTATTTTATTTTCAAATAGTATAATAGTTTTATGTTGCCTATTGTAAGTGTTTCCTTTACCTCACATGTTATGTGCATGCAAAAGATACATCTTTGTGATTATTATAAATAGCTTCTGCAACACTCCAAATTCCATTTTAGGATCAATAAAGTATATCTATCTATGATCTATCTATAGTCTGTGGATTTTTACAGTCATTAATCTACCAGGTTTGCCCAGCACTGTTTCCATGGTAGATCTCGTGCGATAGGTCTACTACAGTATTAGACGGGGATGCAGGAGACAAGGTCAACTGCCATTGTGCCCAGCTGTGTTGCCATTGTCTGGCCAAAGAGATGCGTGTGTACGGATTAGACAAGACAGGGCACATTGGGTCATTCCTAATGTGCACACTCTGTGGACAGGGCATGCAACGATTTTGGTTTAATTTGCAGTAGCATACAGGGATAACTAAAAACTGTTTCTGAAATTGTTCTTCATGTTGAGAATCACTTCATAGAAATTCCATTCACCGTGTATCTAAAGAAACATTAAAGCACTGTGTTATGCTTTAGTAAATCATATTCTTGGACATACCTGTCTGCTATGTGGATAGAAATGACCTAATATCTTTATCAGGGCTTTAACCAGAATAGAGAGTGGAGTGCACAACTGAACAAGAGGACAAATATATTAGAGTGTCCAGTTTGAGAAACAGATGCCTCAGAGGTCCTAAACTGGCAGCTTCAGTCAATAGTAGGCTACCTGCACAACGCCAATGTCAACATTAACAGAAGAGGTGACCTCAGGATGTATGGCTTCTTGACAGAGTTGTAAAGAAAAAGCAAAATCTCAGACGGGCAAAAGGTGGGCAACAGCAGATAGCTGACAGAGGGAGAGTGGAAAAAAGTGTTATGGACAAACAAATCAAAGGTGTTCAGAATCTTAAAGAAGAATATTCCAAATGGCCAGACCAGACCAAAATGCTGGAGGAATGTTTGACTCCATCTCTCAAACATGGAGGAAGTGTAATGGTCAGGGGGTGCTTTGGTGGTAGTAAGGTGGGAAATGTAAGCAGGATAAAGGGAATCTTGAAGACAGACTATCACACAGTTTGTGATGCCTTGCCACACCCTTTGGAGAGTTCACTCTAATAAGAGAACTACAGCACTGCTCTAAACAAAAGAAGAAGCAGCTGGTATTCAGTCTATAATGGAATAGATTGGACAAGTGACCCACACTTTTGAACGGCAGTGTATGACAGTAAACTAGAAGATTTCATCCCTTGTCATGTGTAATAGCAATGCCTCACAGCCAGGGGTGGACAGTGAAGTTTTAGAAATGTGTGACTTTTACTCCACTAGATTTGAGTGGCCTTCTTAGTATTTTTAAAAGCAAGTACTCCTGTATTTTAGGTCAAGTAAAAAAAACTGACAGAAAAACTGACAACAGATTTTGATGCAGGCGTCTGGGGTCGACAGCAGGGGGCACGATAGGCAAACACAAACAAACACCTTTCAGTTTAGTCCACATTTGATGCATGATGGAACTAATTTAAATAAAGATAAGATATAGAATAAGACATTTTAAAAACGAAAGTGGACAGTTGTGTAGGCTATATGAAACATGTACATTTTGATTGGAAACCTACCTTTAAATGTAGGCCAATAGCTCAGCCTCTCAGACTGAATGTTTAGGTCAAAACCACAGATGTCCTCATTAAATAAACTTTAAATGAAGAAATCAAGGAATAATTTACATTGGTTTGGCTACGGGGGTATGTTTAATAGTTTAAGGAGATCGACATATATTTACAGCCATTAAATTAGACCTAGGCTAGCCTACTGTAGCCTACAGATGCAAAATGATTACGGTAGAACATCAAATGAAAATTATAGCCTACTTTTATTTTTAGAAATTAGAAGAATGTTCGGGGGCTTACAGTAATACAGTCGCTTGTGGATGAGGGATGTTGGTGCTGTTTCCAGCTTTTTGATATCGCGCATGCGCTCTTGTGTTTGGCAATAAATGGAGGAGAGATGGCCCTTGACAATTTTCTCTTTGGCCAGTGCATCCTCTATTTTTTGGCATTCCTTTTTGGCTTCATTGCCGTTGTGCCTCTCTCGGAAAACGGCGATGACTTCCAGGGAAAATGCCTGCTGTTCACTCAGGGAATGTGGCAGAACGAGAATATGACGGTGGGAAAGCAGCGGTTCATGGTGGAGGAATGGGGTCCGGAGACATCCTGCCGTTTCATCACATTCGTCGGCATCGTTTCGCTCATTCTATCTGCGGTGCAGGCATGGCGAACCCTGTTCTTCCTCTGCAAAGGCCAGGATGAGTGAGTGACTTGACATGAAATACGAAATGTCGTTAAAGTTAGGCTATTGATCGCCGTGCGATAGTTTATTTATAGGGAGCAGATTGGGATGTCCATGTTGAGCAGATGCTGTAGCCAACACGATTTACATATCCTGCCATGTCCTACGTTCCCTTCCAGGATGTTATTTTCACGTGAAAAAACGATATGTCACATAACAGTAATGAAATGTATCCAATCAACCTGTTTTCATCTTTGGGTTCCCAATGGTTTGACCCAGAGCCATATAAAGGTACCTTTATATGGCTCTGGTTTGACCTATTGCCTATTTTAAGGCTGAGAATCGATATGAGCAGAACTAGCTAATGTAACCCTAAGGGTGATGATGATCATGCCAGTAGCCTAAGTAATTAAACCTAACTAATTGTAGCCTGTTTTTCTTCCTCAGTTCATTCTTTCATGCTTTCCTCAACCTGCTGCTCAGCTCACTGGTGGTGTTTGTAGTGTTTGTGGCCAGCACCATTTCAAGTGTGGGCTTCAGCTCCTGGTGTGATGCTATCACTGAGAATGGAGCTATGCCAAGCAGGTGGGTTGTGTTCTCAATACAACCCCTTACAGCACTGTACAACCTCAATGCAGGCACAAGACAGAAACACAGTAGGCCTACAGCAGTAGGCCACAGTATACAGTAATCATATATTTCCAGCTGATGCTTTGTGTGTTTACACAAAATATTTTGCAGTACTATATTTGTACTGTGATATAGGTTGTTTATAAATAAACACAGACTGTAAATGAATGCTTTGAACACTGAATGTCATCTACATCTGTTGACTGGACGTGGTCTTGGTACTTTTTCTGTTGTTCAGAGCTTATTCCAATCTTCATCTCTTTTTGCCTTGTAAAACATCTCTGAGCATGACCCAGAGCCTCATTTCAGAAGGAACCCTTATGAGATCCTTCAAGATGCTTAATAGCTGACCATGTCGGATTATGTGACAATATGTAATGCATGTCTTATTTGAAAGCAGGACAGCACATTCTTATATTACTCCAATATGAATTATAAATGCACACTATATGCATGCATATTTTAATGAATTAATTCGGCTTCATTGGTCTGTAATTGACTGTAATGTAATGTAACCTGAACACTGTAGAGTTACTTTGTATTTCACTTCTGTGCAGCTGTGAGGATCTGCAGGACACTGATCTGGAACTGGGTTTGGACAACTCCTCCTTCTACGACCAGTTTGCCATCGCACAAGTAAGCCGCTATACAGCACAAGATGTGATTGAGTTCTCCATTTGAGTGTTACATTGGAATGCTGATACTCTGCTCATCCCGGCACAGACAGTATTGTACAGTTCTTTGAAGAGTTATCAGATATGAAATCCATCCCGAACCACAAGAAGGAATGAATTAAATTTGATCTAACGCACAAAGAGTATTGTTTAAAGTAACAGGAAGGTATAATTCACAAGTCCAAGCCAAGGAAGTCAGATCCAAGTGTCAACATCAATCTCCAGGAAGCAAACTCTTAGGAAAGCGAAAGGGTCACTAAGTTGTTCTCTACAAAGGACACATCAGTTACCTTATCTCCAAAAAAACATCTCACACAGTGGGGTGATTGTGGATTAGGAACAGGTGAGTGTTCAGGTAGCCAGCATACACTCACAGCTGGTGACCACGAAGGCCTAGAGTAGAGCCCCTCGCCCTCTGGTGGTCTCTGAAACAATCTACAGGTTGTGGATGTACAAACTGTACAAATACTGATATACCCAGAGTGACAGAGTAAACCAAAGAGGTAAACAATGGTTGGCATTTTATTTTCATTTAAATTCAAAGGACAGCATAGTCAATCGTCTTTTGGCATTGGCATTTTGGCACAAGGGTTTTTCTCCAGCACATATAAAACCTGTAGTAGAGATTTAAATGAGATGTGCAGTAGTGTACAATCCTTCATATCCATTACAATATGATGATAAATAGTCTGAAGAATATTCTGCACAAATGAGTAGGCCCATAATTTGCAATGTTTTATGTGTATAATATCTCGTTTTGTTTATATTGTCATGATCTTTGAGTGCATCCATTTATTTTCTCTGTTTTGTAGTTCGGCTTGTGGTCAGCCTGGCTGACATGGCTGGGCATCACCGTGCTGGCCTTCCTGAAGGTCTACCACAACCACCGCCAGCAGGACCTCCTCGACAGCTTGGTCCAGGAGAAAGAGCTGCTGCTGGGTCGCTCGTTTCGCCGCGGCTCCGACATGGAGGAGAAGAACGCTCTGATCTGAGCGCGTGCGGCCCAGCCCCAAAGATATTCCCCTTCTTCCATCGAGATTTCTTCCCATAACGCACTCCTTCTCCCCCCTCCTCCTCCCCGCGGCCAGTGAAGGCCGTGATCAGTAATCAGAGACCCATTGAAAGAGCACCCCATAGCTCTCCCCTCCCTCTACAGCCACGTCTTTAATTAACCACAACCACATTGATTATAGAATGAGTTAAAGACACTAATGAATTTCCAATTGGATCACTTGTTATTTGTAGTAGTTTGCATGATTTCTAGTCTGTTGATAGGCACTAAGAGAGGGGGCACTAAGCAGTGGTAAAATCAACCTGGAGAAAACATAATGTCTTTCCTTTCCCTAAATTCTAGTCATATTGTCTAATCTGCACATAGTGATAGAAAGCCAATTGGCATACAAAGCAAATTTTATTATGGTGCAGGCGTCAAGGGTGCCAGTCTTCCATATTTTTCTCCCAAATATCATTACTCGTTATTCATACGATCCCAAACTCCCATCTTACATCTAATATATCCGCATCTTATATACCACGATTAGTTTGGCATGTAGGCCTATGAGAACCTGCCATATGTATGCCAACAAGCTTTAAGGATCTCTTTGTTCCAATTGTCACTCCAATGTAATGGGAACATTTAGATACTTAATCTACAGTATTGCATGACTACAGTGGGTTTGTTCATTCAGCCGCGACATCTGTATTCAAAATAAGTGCAGGGTTTACAAGAATGGTGGAATTGGCATGGATGCACTGTGAGGGAACTAGGCTGGTCACAATGAGGAACACTGTTGTCTTATCAATCACAATGAAATGCTTACGTGCGGCCACTTGTCTGTGTGTATGTCACAAGACTGTGTTCCAGAAAGAAACTGCCAAGTGTAATAATGGATCATTAAAGACTTTTGAAGAAAGAGTTACATGTCTCTAGATGTTTAATTTTCTTGCTTTGATTTAATTTAGATCGAAATAAATCGTGAATTTAGTCTTTCAAAGATGAAGGCTTTGAAGTTATACTTTGAAGAATGGCTGCATCATCTGAGACATATTACATTTATATTACCTTTGGGATATCTGTATGCTAAACATTTTGATTGTGGTGATCAATTGAAAAATGAGGCATAGACCATGAGGTTAACACCTTGGTCAATAATCATGACCTTTTGGTCCACACTCACAAATCAATCAAACCACCTAAATGTGGTGTCCCATGTCTGTATTTCAGACCATCTAATCAATCTGATAAACATGCTGAAATCATTTTCAGTTATGCAGTAATTTATTTAGGATCTGAAGTCAAATGAGTAGTTTTAGAACTGGGCTCTGAATCTTACCAGCATGCAGTTTGGCGCCGACTACTGTGTTATACTGCCATCTTGTGGTCAGAAATGAGAGGAACATAAGACACAAAAACAAATGAAGCCTCCGCTGTTGTTCAATGGTTGTTTTCTATTGAGCTGGTATTGTAAGACAATGTATGTTCAAATTTACACTTAGTACTCAGAAGTAAAATCATGAATTATGTTGTGTCCGTAAAAATACCCAGAAAAAAAAACGAACAATAAATTACCCTGGCTCAGGTTGACCTTTTAGGGTGTGCAAGCAGACCTTGTGCATGTGATATCAAGGACATATTTTATGGGGAATCAACAGAGATAATGGGAACCTATAGGTTGGAGGAAGAGATTTCCAGAAGCCCCCCACCCCCTGCGCACCCCCCCCCCCCCCAACCAGAATCCTCATATTTATACAGGATCCTCTCCACTGAGAGGGAAACTGGGGGATAGTAAAAGATTCTTAGTGGTTCATAACCTCTATCTGAGGAACAGGACCAGTGGGCTGTTAAATTTTACCAGGCAGAAAATGAATTCTGTTTTCTAACACCTTGCTTGCCACTTAACAACCCCTGAGGATCCCCCACCATTTTACATGTAAGTAGTTTAAGAGCTGCAAAATGGCCCCTGTCCACATAAACATGACGGTGTGTCGACACGGAAGGAGTCAGCCGAGTTGAAGTCAGCTGAAACCTCCATCGCTAGTGGTTGTAAAAATTAATTGAATAAATAAATAAAACACAAGTGAGAAATAGGGTATGTCAGTAATACCATGGAAGTAATGTCACAGAAAATAAATGCATATGGAATAAGAATTATGTAGAGATTTCCATTCCATTCTCGTGGTAACCCAACTGCCTGTGAGAAGGAAGAAAATGAAGACAATGATACCTGTCTTTCAGGTTGTCGTGCCTTTGACCTGCCTGTCTACATAGCTGAGGAGGCCCTTTCTTTCCAGTTCGATGCCCTCTTTTCTCCATGTCTACTTTTCTCCTCAGAAGGAAATCTAAAATTCTAAAACAAATGGGTTACACCTTATTTGAAGGTATCTACATAAGAGTGACATGACACTGTCATGAACGTGTCATAAACAATTATAAACCAGTCTTAAACATTTAAGACATAACACTTCTGTCATTAAGTGTCATTCGATTTTTGTCATGACAAGTTAGGGTTATGTGTTCATGTTTCATAGTGTCATGTCCCCCCCCCCCCAAAAAAAAAGCCACTCAACTCTTTCACCAGCCACTATAAATACAACCCCAAAACAGAAAAAGTTGGGACGTTGTGCAAAATGCAAATAAAAACTAAATGTGATAATATACAAGTCTCGTAAACCCATATTTAGCAGCAAAAAGGACACAGACAATATATCTAATGTTGAAAATGAAAATTTGGACTATTTAATGGAAAATATATGTTCATTTTGAATTTGATGCCAGCAACATGTTTCAAAAAAAGTTGGGACGGGAGCATGTTTACCACTGTGCTGCTTCACCTCTTCATTTAACAAAATTCTGTAAATGTTTCGGAACTGTGGAGACTATTTGCTAGAGTTTGGAGAATGAAATGTCCCATTACTGCCAAATACACGATTTCAGTTGCTCAACAGTATGGGGTATTCTTAGTCATGTTTTTCATTCCATTATGCACCTAATTTGACAAATCTGGACTGCAGACAGGCCATTTTAGCACATGGACTCGTCCTCTATGGATAAATACTATTTAAATATGTGCAGAATTCATTTTGCCATTGTTTTCCTGAAATATTCAAGGTCTTCCCTGGAATAGATATTGCCTGGATGGCAGTATGTTGCTCGAAACCTGTATACATCTTTCAGAATTGATTGTGCTTTGCCAAATGTGCAAGATGCCAATGCTGTAGGCACTAATGCTCCTCCACACCGTCATAGATGTTGGGTTTCGAACTGAGCACTAAAACAAGTTGGATAGGTTGAATACATGGATAGGCCCTCTCCTCTTTAGCCCAGATGAGTCCATGATTTCCAAAAATAATGGCAAGTTTTGATTGGTCTACACAGGACCTTTTTCCATGTTACCTCAGTCCATTTTAAACAAGCTCAGACCCAGATAAGACGGTGGTATTTTCTGTATCGTGTCTCAATATAATTTTGGTTGTTAAAATTTTGGCTGCAGTTTTTGAATTGAGTATCAAACTGTGCACATAGACAATGGTTATCAGAAGTTGTCCTGAGCCCATACAATGACAGGTGTGGAAACAGGTCTGGTGTTGATGCAGTGCCATCTGAGGTCCAAAAGACCACGACCATCCAATGTGTTTTTCAGCTCCTTCTCTTGTTTGCAAAGATTTCTCTGGATTCTCTGAATGTTTTAATAATATTATGTCCTGTAGATGATGAACCCCCCAAATACTTCACAGTTTCACCTTAAGAAGCATTAAAATGACATTGTTCATCATTTGTGTACACAGGTTTACACAGAGTGATGAATACCCCTACATCTTTACTTCTAATAGACCCTGCTTCTCTGGGATATTCTTTTTCATACCCAATCATGTTGCCAGTTACCCCAATTAGTTGTGATACATTCCTCTTTTTGTTTTCTTTATCATTACACACCTTTTCCAGCATTTTGTTATCCCTGTCCCAACTTTTTTTTAAACATGTTGCTGGTATCAAATTCAAAATTAACATATATTTCAATATATGTCATCACTCACATACATCATACATACAGTACTCTGCTTGCAATAGTAAGTCCCTTCACCATATTTGCAGTACACTGCCCCCCCCTCTCCTACCTACACAGCACATTATTTCATCAGGAAGCTTCTCCAACACACATCCCCAACATACTTACAGCACACTGCCCCCCCCCCCCCAATACACAGCACATTGTCTCATGAGGAAGCTTCTCCAACACACATATTGCACACTGCCCTCTCCCCACATACACAGCACACTATCCCATCTCCCCTGTCATCCCCCCAACACACACACCAAGACCCCTGGCAGTTGGGTTAGCCCCTTGAGCAGTGGATCTGCCCAAGGTTTCTTCCTTGGTAAGGGAGTTTTTCCTTGCCCCTGTTGCTCTTGGGTGCTCCTTGTTGGTGCCCCCCCCCCCCCAATCCCAATCCTCCCCCACCTTTCTTATGCAGCCCTTGCCACTTAATCTACTAACCCCCTCTTCTACTGCACTTTTTACCCCCCCCCCCCCCATAAATGCACAAATAGGCTGACACCAGACATAATTTCACCGCATTTCTTACTTCCAGTAACTATATGCATGTGACAATAAACTTCCTTGTATCCTTGTATCCTTGTATCCTTGTATTTGCCATAAATAGTCAAATTTGTAATTTTCAACATTTGATATGCTGTCTGTGTCCTTTTTGCAAGTAAATATGAGTTTAAGAGATTTGCCGATTATTACATTATGTTTTTATTTACATTTTACACAACGTCCCAACTTTTTCTGTTTTGGGGTTGTATATAAAATGATTAAAATGTGCTTTTCTCAGTATTTTTCTCGCGAACTGTTTATCACAGCAAATAGTGGATAGCTAGCACCGTTTAAAAGCTGAGAAAAGGCTCTTTCATGTGACACATGTGTGATGAGTAGCCTACTTCTCGAGGAGTTCAACAGAGAAGAATGGGTGAATTTGGACGCACTTCATATGCCTTGTAGTGAAGTGAAGCTGAAGCGCTGCGCCATGCTGCGCAGGAGACTGCGGCTCACTGGTAGGTATTATAGGTACGCAGCACTGAAGTGAGAAATGATTTAACTCTTTGTGTAGCGCATGTGAGCGCTTTTTTCCCCATTTCAACCTGAATATTGGTGGGGACATTTCAGTCGTAATTCGACATTAGTGTGGGCACGTCCTTAGGTCCCCATGCAAATCTACGCCCCTGCTCTGGATTCATTTTAGAAGGAACAGTTTAATTATTCATTTATAGACAGATTCCAGTACATAGATTTTGTTACATCATCGGCCATAAAGACTCAGAGTGTCTGAGTCTGAGCATACTAACAACTTGTTAGCTAAAGCCTGACTTTTCTTTCACCTTGAGAAGGAGAGACAGATCCAATGAATATGCAGATTGTAAATAAACCCAAAAGCACATTCAAAGTGCTCTCCAGGCACAGTCCCCTGCTGAACCACATCCGGTCCCTATCCCCTGGATCATGATGGAATCTCATTATTTGTGATGCTGGAGACATGAATGTGATGCCTGCTCAATTAAAACTCAGCATCTCCACTGAGTTTCAAGGAGGTCTTTTTTTGATGAAAGATGAAATATGCAAGGTTTACAAAAACCACAGCAAAAGCACTAAAATACCCCCCTCCTTCAAGCAAAAGGATCTATTTAAGAAAGTAGATAATTTTTTAAAGTTCATATAAGTCTTTGACTGTGCCTTTTAGTTTCTCTGCTGTACATAAATAAATACATTCAAGAGAAATGCTGCAAAAGTAATAATGTTTTGGGAACCCTGGGGAAACCTCAACAGGCTTTGATTCACCAAAAGCTCAGTTTAGTAAGCGTGGTCTGAGATCTAATCCAGCAACTCAAGAATTTTTCAAGTTGTTCTCCCCAAAAACTTTTACTCTATTACGTTTGCTGTATATATTTGTGATAAGTCGATATTAAACATCTGTGGCTTCCTCTTGACACCCTTGGGTTGGACATCTGATGAATATCCAAAGTAAAACTAACTTTACAGCAGTGTGACAGCCACCAGTTTTGATGGCAGATTGGACCTTCAATTTAATACTTTCCATTTGAAAAGCACCAGCTCCTCTCCGAAGGATATACTGTGGGATCTTGATTAGACCTGGGCTGGTCTTACTTTGCTGAAATGTGCTGGCTGGCGTAGACATATTTCTTCGGAGAGGAATCGCATTACTTGTCAGATTTGATAGATATTTTTCCCGGGTGTGGACTCAGTTTACTTCCTCCCCTGATAGCCTCACTTATGGAGCCCTCCGCCTAAGCTACATCAAACCCTCCCTAGATCTTCTGTGAAACACACAATATTCATCAAACTGGAAGGATGGAAGAACTATAACTACCAGTGAATAGCTATAACCTAAGTGCTTTTCTCGGACTCCAGTGTGTCACCGTAAACAGCTCTCTGTTTCTGGCTGAACCTGATTTAATTATCTATACACAGGCCACCATACTGCCAGCTAATGAGCCCATTATATGTCAATTCATTTTGTTTAATGGAAAACATGCCATGTACATTCTTCCGTCGATCATTTGTATATACTGTACATATGTGAGAGTATTTATTTTATTCCCTTGAAACATTGGCCTATAAGGCGGCACACAAAGTTTCCATATATCTTTGGGACATTCGTAATAAAACAGTAGGCCTACTATCCTCTGTTATCTCGCATAGTGTCTATCCAAGAGCTGCTGGTGGCAAACATTCATACGCAGATGAATAAAATCAGCATAAACTGAAATGCATCCATATCATTTACAACACGGAATTCATATGCAACTGGTAGAATATGTTTTTGTTTATCATAAATTGCATGCATCTGTGATGATGACCAAAGAAAATCCTGGCAAAATGGCCTCCCCCTCCCCCAGTCCTTTGGGCAGAGAGGTAATAGAAGGGTCATATTTATGGCGTCATTCCTTATAATCGCTATTTACCCCATGGCATTTCTTTCCTGTTTTAATGTGCTGGCCTCTTGCTAGCCACAGTTATGGCTCCATATCGGTGGTAAAGCAGGAGGCTAAAGAGGATCTGAATGGCCGCGCCACTGGCCCAATAGCCCTGGGTAATGAGCTATGGGCTTTCTTGCTCCTTCTCCCTCCCACTCAATAGCACTCTGGAGGGAAGTCACGGTCAGATGCACAGCCGCGGTGCCAGGGCATGTCATGCCCGCCTCCCACAACCACGGACGCGTCGGGGGGTGCGGTGGTGGTGGTGGTGGTGATGGGGGTTTTGAAAAAGAAAAGCAAGGATGGGGGCCGGTTACTCTACACCAGGGGCTGGCCCCGAAATGAACCTCACCTCCCCTTTGGAAGCACTATACGTTAATGGCCACAGAGGAGAGAGTGATGAGCATGAGGAAGAAAGAGAGGGAGAGAAAGAGAGAGTGAGACGGGAACGAGAGAAAAAGGGGAGGGAGGGTGAAGGGCTATGTGGGTGGATGCTCAGAGGGAGATTAGAGCAGTAGGGAGAGGCGGTCAGGCCGATTCTGGAGCTCTAATAGGCAACGGTGTTCATTGAACAAAGTCCGAATTTCACATCTGCACCACCAGTGCTGATGGCATTTTGGCTACAGTGCAGTGAACTGCTATGGATGAAAGTGTGGAAGACCATTTGGCTGTTGGTTTAGCAGGACTAAGGGCAAAGCGTATCTTTCTGAAATGTGTTCTCATGATGTTTTCATTCATGTTGAAACCACTGTTGTCAACATCGTTTTCTACCTCATCTCTTTGGAGCTATGTACTTGTCTTCCTTCAACAGCATTATGACTCAGAATTGACTCAGATCCTCAGATATTGCATGTTCTATACTGTTACTTTTGCAGAACAAGCACCTGCTAACCAGAAGGCTGTAATATGACAAATCAGCTGTCATTTCATGACAAGTCTGCAGGTTTCTGAAAACTAATGTTCTAAAAAATGTATAAACAACTCTGGCCTAGAAATTAGTTCGGTGCTGGAGTTGCAATGCAGATTTAAATATTGATACATTTATTAACACACTCCATAATTAATATGGAAACTGTACATTTTTTGTTAGCCTCTGATCACTGCTGAGATCACACAGTGGAAAAAACAGTTATAAGTAGAATGTCAATGACATCATGTTAGGTTAGACCAGGAACAGGAAACTGTCAGAATGCATATTGCTCTGTTTCTAATCACCCCTGTCTTTATTGATGGTAAATAAGATTTCCCCTTGTCCTCACTGTTAGCTAATGATGTGTCATAGCAGTAATGGTTTGCTGTGTTGCTTGCTGTGGCATGAAGGGACCAAGCATGATCAGTTGACTCCGGCCCTGGTGAGTACAATTACATTAGGACTGCAAACCACCTTCTATAATTTTGGACTTGGGCATCCAGGAATCCTTGATTAAAAAATGTCACCACTCTACTTTTGAGAGGATTATTTCAGCTGAGCAAACATTTTTACTCATAAATAGAACAAGTTGGCGCCAGGCAGCAAACAAACCAAACCGACAACCACAAGAAAGAAAAAATCAATAAATGAAAGACTAACAACCACAAACTAACAAACAAACTAACAAACAAAAAATAAAATATATGGCCAGCTGTATTTATTTTCTATGCATGTTGAAGCAAATCATGGTGTGTGTAATTGCATCGGAACATGCATCTATTTATGAATCTCTTTCATAAACTCATATGTTTTTTTCTGAATTGCTAAATAATCTCTATTGATGATACAAGAACAGCGAACGAACTCACTAAAAAACCAACCAACCTTCAGAGATGTATCTCCAACAGCAAAGATCAACATACAGTACACGCCTGTATACATACAGTACAGCCTTCAGAGATGTACTGTATCTCCAACAGCAAAGATCAACATACACTACACGCCTGTATACATACAGTACAGCCCTCTGTCTTTTAGGTTTCTTCCTTTGGGCCTGTTATTTCTTTAGACACAGGTCTCCTCAGTGGACCACTAGTTGTAAGTTGTCAATTGCACACAGCATCGTCATAAGCAGCAGTTCATAAACAGAACTGCTGATAACCCAACTCAAACTGTGGTTGCTGACCCCTCATTAGTCCAATTGAGTCTGAGTTACAGTAGACCCGGAAATACTCGATTGTGACTTCACCCACAGTTCACCGAGAGGCCAGCACTCTTGGGGTCCATCATACTAAGGAAGGCAAGCCCCCCCCCTCCCCACAATGATCCTTATTAACCAAATCCCCCATATTTCCATCGAGACTGAAGGAGATTGTGCAGCCTGAAAATCAGAGATTATTAGTTGAAAAACAACATGAAGAGAGAGGTGATGGGGAGAGAAAAAGACTGAGGCAGAAAGAGTGGGAGGAAAAAGGAGAGAACTGGAGAGAGAGAAAGAGAGAGAGAACCGTGAAGGACTGGCCTCTAGGGCAGGGCCCGGTTACAGGAGGTCTAATTGCATTCATTAGTAGAATTAGTGGAACGCGATGCTGATCGCCATAGCAGCATATTAGAATGGCAGATGGACTCTTAAAGAAGGACACGCCAAAGTAAAAACAGCTACCCAACCCAAACTATTATATTCTCTCACTACTGTTTGTCACAAACATTTGGCTCCTTTCTTCTTGAGATTATTTTTATTTTTCACATTTTGTCACATTCAGAATCCTAACATGTCAGCAGCGGTGTTGTGTCCCATCACAATCTTCAGTGGGAATGGTATACTGATATTTTTCCATAATGCTACACACATGATGATGACATGATTTAATGAGTCTAACAGCAACATTACCACACATGGAAATGAAAAACATTTAGCGGCTGACAATTAATTTGCAAACAGAAACCCATTCAGAAAATCATTCACTCACACAAACCCATACACACACACACACACACACACACACACACACACACACACACACACACACACACACACACACCATACACACCCCATACACAGACACATACACATACACACACACAACACACATACACACACACAACACATAAACACGCCCCAAACTGCAATCTGAAAATGCCTCCATCCATGACTGTGTTGAATTTATGCTCAGGGACTCTGGTGACCGTGATTACAAACTAATTATTTTTATGCAAGTGTAGGTCTGCAGGTAAATAAAGCTGAGAAATCAACTAGGGCGATCAATACAATCGAAGACCGCGGCCCTAAATCAAAGGACGCTGCCCGCATTCTTGGGTAAACCTGTCGGTGATTTACATGGCAAGCACAGGTTTATGGTCAGTGTTTCCCTGGCGGGGCTGTGTACCTCTCGACAGTTAATGACTCTCCAACACGGATTTGTGATCTGTGATTACCTTGTCTCTGTGAATTATGGGATCTTCTTTACCACCTACCTCCCCCTTTGACAGAGATGTGAGGACACACACACACAAACACACACACACAAACCCACACACACACACACACACACACACACGGCTAAAGAACCCCCACACATGCCAGAAGGCGATAAGGACATATCTTAATACACTGAGAGGCTGAATGCCATAAAACTAGAAAATTACTGGTATAGAGTCTGACAGTTGTTTCTGTGTATCTGATTTTTTTGCATCTTACTCAGTGATTCAGTCACCACCTTCACAGGAGAAAAGAATGAGGATCAGGTAAGTCTCCTTAAGCACGACCTAACAGACTACATTCCTCCACTGACGTCCTGACGTCTTGTGATGTTGTCAGGCATTCCTCTAAGAAGTAAGGACACACACTCACACTCATCCACACAGACACACACACACACACACACACACAGACAAAAGAGTCTGCCATCGATAACTAGCCTTCAAGATGTTAAGTATCGAAAGCCATCTTGGATTAAGAATTTGAGCTTGAAGCTAACCAAAAGGTACTGTAGAGCACGATTTAAGGTAACTATAACCTGGCCATTCATCTGTCCATGGCTGTCCACACACACACACACACACACACACACACACACACACACACACACACACACACACACACACACACACACACAAACACACACACACACACACACACACACACACACACACAAACACACACACACACACACACACACACACACACACACACACACACACACACACACAAGCAGTAAAAGGCACTGATCCTAACATAGAGATAACTGACAGCATCTAAAATAGTCTAGACTTCTATTATTTGTTTTGAATAAACTTTTAAGTACAATTGGCTACATGTGATGCTAATGCTTCGCCAATGTAAGTAGCTGAAATTAGTCATAAAAACTGTGATCAAGTCCAATACACAGAAGTAAAGGTATTAGTTAGTTACTATGCTAGAGAATCTATGAACAAACAGTAACAATAATGTAGTTCATATACAGTGCCTATAAAAAGTCTTCAGACCCATGCTAAAGTTGACTAAAAAGAGGAATAATTAAAAAAAAAACATCTTTTGGAAATGGATCCTAATGCCTTAATTAAAAAAATTAAGGAAAAATACAACCTTTAAGTACACCAATTTTCTTTGTGAATGAATAATGTATCGTAAATAAATAAATGTTCTTCATTAAAATACAGGGTGCATAAGTATTCATACCCCTATGTTAAATTTCCATAGAAGCAGGCAGATTTTTATTTTTAAGGGTATGTGATGATGTGGGGTTATTTTAATTCCAAAGGCCAAGAGAACTTCATCAAGATGCATAGTATCCTGGATTCATGAAAATAACTGGCCTTTAAAAATAAAAATCTGCCTGCTTCTATGGGAATTTAACATAGGGGTAATACTTATGCATCCTGTATTTTAATGAAGAACATTTATTTATTTATGATACATTATTCATTCACAAAGCTAGGATTTTTCCTCATTTTTTAATTAAGGCATTAAGATCCATTTCCAAAAGATGCTTTTTTTTATTCCTCTTTTTAGTCACGTTTAGCATGGCGCTGAAGACTTTTTATAGGCACTGTAACACCAGTTTTGTTAGGGATCACCTAAAGACCATCTGTACAGGATTTGTTAGAGATAAGAAAAATAAAACAAATGCTGTAGGCTTATTGAAAAGACAATTAGAGTGACATGCCGTGACTCCGTGTACCACTTACAGGAATGGTGAGGTAGCTGTGCTCCAGTTCCTGTTGAGGCAGTTTGGACACACACGTTTCTGTCTCTTCTTGGTTACAGGACGTCTATGCTCACTGGCCTCTCAGTGAAACTGTGATGTCACTGCGCTGGTATTGAAGTGGCCACATTATGATTAACCTTTTCAACACCTGTCTTTATGTAATACGCATTTATTTTAACAAAAGAATAATTAGTCTGCCTACTAGATGTGTGCAATACAATGCAATCTTGAGCTTTTAAATGAAGGGTGATATGAATTTAAGGTGATATGTATTTCACATGCATAGCGTCTGAGTCTAGAGTGACATAATATAATAATAATAATCTTTATTTATAGAGCGCTTTTTGGAACAAAGTTGCAAAGTGCTTTACATATATAAAAGAACAATAAACAGAACAAAATTAAATGTCTAAAAACAATACAAATAAGACCATATCAACATTGGCAAGAATAATGAAAGTGTATCTTTTTTATAACAAAAAACTACAGGAATTAGACAGTATACAAGGCAAAACAAAAACCAAACAAAACAAAACAAGACGGATAGATCGATAGATCGATAGATAGATACGTTATTCATCCCAAGGGAAATTTTAGATAAAAAAGATAAAACAAAAATTAAACTTAAATAAACTCTTTAAAGGGTTTGCGGTACAAGTGAGTTTTAAGAAGAGATTTAAAAGATCAGCTAACCTAATTTGTTCAGGCAGTGCATTCCAGAGCTTTGGGGCTAACACAGAAAAAGTTCTGTCCCCTTTAGTGGCAAGCCGGGACTCAGGCCTGAAGACCTTAATGTGCGTGTAGGACTATTAGGGCACTATCATATCAGAATATGTACTGGCCAGGAATAATTCATTGCTGTTTTCACTTCAGAAGACATTGCTCACCATGTTTCAAACAAACCTTAATGTATTAATCTAGCAAACCAAGCTCTGGTGGCTACAGCACCAACAAAACATATTATCCCAGTTTGGTCCAACATTCTTTACGATTTTTACATTACTCAAAAGAGTTTCTCTCTCATATCAGAGCAAAACATGCACGCCTCGAGTATTTTTTCCCTTTCAGAAATGAAAACGTCTCTTGCTGGATTTGACTTCTTCCAGCAAATGCTGTTAAAAGATGCAAGAAATGGTGGTAGAAGAGACAGATGGAGCTCTAAGAGCCCCCCAAGTACAGATATAAAACCGCAATAAAGGCCATGCTCCAAATGCCGGCCAAGGTTTGCTTATCTTCATTGCCAATTCGTTTCTCAAATCCGCCACTGGTGCTCTGGCGACTACAGGGACACTAAGAACAGAGCAGGTGGCATTCATAAGCAAGAGGAATGCTGAGGACTATTGTCAAGATCAGTCCTGACAACATTCCTAGCCCTCCCCTCCCTCCCTAATCTCACTCTATATTGCTTCCTCTAACTCGCTGTCTCTCTCTCTCTCTCTCTCTCTCTCTCCCCCCCCCCAGTGAAATGCTAATGCCGTGAAGATATGGATCATTTCATAGAGAATCTACTGGAACCTGTTTGTTCAAACTATGCATCCGTTGTCCCTGAAGCAACCCATGCACCTGGGTGGAATCAGCTTCCGAAAGTCACGAGCTGCGCAACACAGGCATCTATCTGCATCTGCATAGCTGTCGGCGACCCTTGACAGTGTACAGTATTGCTCGGGTTGCGTGTCTCACAAGAGTGTGGTGATGAGAATCAGAATTGCTACCTGATGAATGTTGAAAAATGGCGTCTGAGTCCACAGGAGGAGGTCACGCCAGTGGCGGGGGAAACACAACCTGATGAACCACATTAGCTAACCCTTGTATTTTCTTTCGCTGGTGTTATTCTCAAACACAATTTCCTGTAAATGGAAGCAAAACTTTTCCATGCTGTTACAGAAGCCTTTTAACACTGAAACCTTCTGTTCCAACAAACCTGACCTTGCTAAGACCTTCACTCCTACCCGTTTCAAGCCTCAGCAGAAATGACTGGGTTCAGTATGGATAGGCCCTTAGCAGAAATGACTGGGTTCAGTATGGCTAGTCCCTCAGCAGAAATGACTGGGTTCAGTATGGATAGTCCCTTAGGAGAAATGACTGGGTTCAGTATGGATAGGCCCTTAGCTGCAGTAGACTAGAGCATGAGAGCCTGTGCCATGTCATTACCTCAAAGGCTTGGAAAAAAACACACAAGTAATACAGTATGCAAATGAAATTACTCAGGGGAGTCATTAGGAATGTGTTTACCCTGCTTATGTGTCTATTTCCTGCTCTAGTTCCATGAAGGATTTAAAACCCGGCTTTAGCTACTTTTATCAACCTGACTTGAACTTGTTTTGGCATTCAGACATTTGGCAGGCTTGTCCAAAAAGATTATTGTGTGTTTTTGTCTGTTCATGGCTATGCCCCCTTCATTTGCTAATCAAGTTCCCGTGCTTTCTAGCGTGTTCTAGACACTTCCGAGATGCCGTTCGAAACAGTCACCTCAATCAGAATGCTAAAGAACCCCCAACCCCCTCGCTCTTTTTTACGACTTCTGCACATCCTCATAAAATACAAGCCACTTAATTTCCAGATGCTGCTGGAGTCTCTAAGCGTTGTTTGCACCGTTACACCGGTGAATTAGCCACAATCCCAGCAGGTAGCATATGGGCCGACGGTGGGGGGTGGGCGTTTGGAAACTACTCTTACCCTCAAAGGGCAAATAAGCTGAAGCTCATGAGAGCACAGTGGTAAAGTGATGTGTAGGCTGTAGAGAGACAAAGTACACCCTGCTTAAATACATGACATGCGGATCGAGGCAAGTTTAAAGGAACAATTACAGCATTTTCCATACAAAATCAGAACGTATATGACTTATAGATGTATGAGAGCTCACATGTGACTAGATGTCTAAAGACGTTAGTTATGTGATGTATTGATGTCAAAGGTATGGAGCCCAAGAGGTACAAACGGGCCAAGGGCTCACATATAATCTAACCAATATATTGTATAAACACCCATTTTAAATGTTGCAAAATGTGGGCAGCCGATTCTACTAGTCATGACACAGTTTGACGGTCTTTTGGGCCCCCACCGACGACTTCAAGGCAGCGCTGCCACCGTTGACTTCAAGGCACCTAACCCCAACCCTAACCCAAACCCTTGCCTAACCCTGTGCCTTCCAGGCAGGGCTGCCTTGAAGTCAACAGTGAGGGCCCAAAAGACCATATAACCATAACACAGGTGCATTACATAGGCTCATAAACAGTGTTTTCCGTGAATGGTCTTATAATGCTAATGAGAAAACACAGAGATGGATTAAGTATATATACTCTTTTGATCCCGTGAGGGAAATTTGGTCTCTGCATTTATCCCAATCCGTGAATTAGTGAAACACACACACACAGTGAGGTGAAACACACACTAATCCCGGCGCAGTGAGCTGCCTGCATCAACAGCGGCGCTCGGGGAGCAGTGAGGGGTTACTGTAGGTGCCTTGCTCAAGGGCACTTCAGCCGTGCCTACTGGTCGGGGTTCGAACCGGCAACCCTCCGGTTACAGGCCCGAAGTGCTAACCAGTAGGCCACGGCTGCCCCATAATTAGAATTAGGCTACGTTTACACGGTGACGATGAAAAGAGAAGACGCAGAAGTGGCGTCTCGTCTTCATTGTTTTATTCGCGTTTAGACGAGCATTCTCTGGGGGAAATCTTTGTTTATATGAAGACGCAAGAGTATGTGATATTCGATTGGATATGCATTCCAGACCGCTGGGTGGTGGTGTGATAGAACCCCGGTACGTCACGCGCAGACATTCTAATTTGACAGTTCAGCCAGAGAGGTAATCAAGGATCTTTGGTTTAGCCGTTTAGACGGAGACGCAACCCGGGTCGTCTTCAAAACTCTACACTCTGAAAGGAGTCTTCAGATTTTTGCGTCTTCAAGCCCCGATGGCGGGGTCGCCGTGTAAACGAAAGGCACTTCGTCATCTTCCTTCGCAATAGTTCTCATATAAACGACCCCATAGAATAGGATTACAATGTAGCTGCCTTCACGATTGATGTGAAATTTAATTTCCCAGCCATATAGGCAGAGTAGAATAAAGCTGGAGATTTTTTACTTGGTAGTTGGGAGATAATAGTTATTCAGAGTAATAAAATTACACATTAATGGGCTTATTGTAGTTTAGAATACATATGAGAGCCATATCAAATCAGAATAATCTACCCATCTACAGTAAGTTTTTTATACAAATACGAATGCTGTACCTGTTCTTGAACAGGAACATTAACTTTGTTTCATAATGCAGATCCCATAGCTCAGAGGTCATCAATCCCTGAAGGAGGTCTGAGCCGCTTGAACCGGCCCAACTGCCTCGGCTGGTTGGGCTCGTTGTAGGAGTAGTGTGGTCTCTGTGGCTCCCCTCATGGTTTCACATGCACTACGATCCTCGTCCTGATACACACATGCACACACACAGAGACACACACACACACACACACATGCACATGCACACACTTATACCATACTACCTGTACAAACAAACTAACACATGAACTTAAACACAGACACACACTGGAACACACAAAAAAGTGCAGTTTTGTATTTTGGTTTGCTCTATTCGTGGAGTGAATGAAACCCAGATGTGAGAAATAACAAATACTTCATTACTGTACTGAGGTAGCATTTTCAGGTATCTGTTATTTACTGAAACAGAAACAGTGGCACGACATGCAGCGGCCAGGGTTACACAACGATGGAAAACATTGCTTTCATTAATTTATATTTTAGTGCTTATTCAAAAATTGTCACACTATTACAACACCTTACCCAATAAACAAGAATGTGTAGGCTATAGTAGCCTAATGCTCCTTACCTACAGATATAGGCCTATATTGGGGATGGTTCATGCTCAAATGTCTTGCAATGCTGAGAAATTACTGATGTGTGTCATTGTAAAAAGAATGTTTAACTCAAGATAGTAGAGAGGTTCGCATTCGGAAAGACTGCATGACAAAGTCTTAACAAAAAGGACCAATTTTATCTTATAATACAAAACCATGAGCAAGAGAAAGAGCTTGGTCTTGCAGCATTTCAGAGTGTGAACCTCTCCACTGTCATCATATACCACGCCAGCATTTCTACAGCCATAACAGTATGTGTGGGTTTTTTACTTGTAAGTGCAGCGTGAGTTTCCTTCAAAATTAAATATGTATAAACCTTGTAAATATGTATTTAACTGAATACTAACATTGTTGTCTGTATATTAATAGGCCTATGCCAAAAGATGATTTACTAATCTACCTACTCTACATAGATACTTTTCCACTTCCGAGTGACACTAACCGAACCAGTATTAAACTGAAACTAGCTTTTTCAACTCTTCTGACTCTTAGCATTGGTGTTGTATTCTGTCTTAGGCTAACTTAACTTGAAATGTGTGTGTGTGTGTGTGTGTGTGTGTGTGTGTGTGTGTGTGTGTGTGTGTGTGTGTGTGTGTGTGTGTGTCTGTGTGTGTGTGTGTGAGTGTGTCACACACACAGAGGAACATGTTGGGGCTGTGGCTGCCAGGCTGGTTTTCCCCATTTAGACAGGCCCTGGGTGAGTCTGTGGTGTGGGGCGTCGAAGGTCTTTGAGTCTGCCGTGCACAATGACAGGAATGTCTGCTTCTTAAACGATGCAGCAAACTGTATTAGCAATAATAGTATATGTGTGTGTATGTGTGTGTGTGTGTGTGTGTGTGTGCTGCCGTTTTGTGTGTGTTTATAAATGTATGTGTGTGTGTGTGCCAGAGAGAGAGAGAGAGAGAGAGAGAGAGAAATATTGACCCAAATTGTTTGAATCAATCCACTGTTATGGGAGGCTAACTTATACAATATTTACAACATACACATATGGACCAAGCAAAGCACTGATTATCTTCACAACACTCCACTAGCAGTAATCTAAGGCTTCACTAAAGAACAAGCTAGATAAAATATTCAACATTTTGTTAAAACATGATCATTGTGAGGGCTTTCTTTTGAACACTTACAAGTTAATCAGATTCCATTCATACATACTAATTTTCCTTTCTGCACTCATGGAATGTCCGGCATACACCTATAAACAAGCTACATCTCAGCAAATAAGGCTTAATTTAACTGAGGTTTTAATCACTGTTCTAAAAACATTTACATTCATATACTGATCACAATGTATGAAACTATGTTGCGCAACATGCTTTATATGTAGTTGTAAAACTTAATTTTCACATTTCACATTTCACATCTGTTACAAATATCATGGGTATATTAACATCTGATATTTAATGATTTGATATGACATTGAATGGTCTCTTGCTGCTTAGAGCTTACCTTACCTGTAAGAGTATGACTGGCATCAGGTGCATTGACACCTGTACAGGTTTCAATATGTTATGTCCATTAGCAGATACTGAAATATACAATATAAAATGCATGTGTTTAATATGATATGTTTTCTAAAATATTGCATTTCATGTGCATAGTCTTAGCCTATGTAATGTCAGATGTAACTTAACTTGAAATGTGTGTGTGTGTGTGTGTGTGTGTGCGCGCACGTGCGTGTGTATGTATAGCTATGCTGATTAATACCAGAAATATCACACTGAGAATGCCTTAATTCTTATTTCACTTCATCTTAATGAGACATCATGTCTGCTAATTCACCAAAAATGGAGTGATAGGACATAGGCCATAGGCGCACCTTTTCGCCTTAAGCCAGTCCATCTGGTTATGGAAGAACCGAACCACTTCCATACGCCTCCGCGTTCCGTAAAACATAACCCAGTTTGTCCGGTCCGACCGGAATTAACATTCTTGAACTCTCTGCTCTCGGCTGCACATAGGTTACCACCCAAAACGTTTCGTATATAAAGACGTGTGTAGGTGTAGGAAGGACACAGTCGAGCTTTGGGCTCTAAATCTCAGACATCTTCACCTGAGACATGGAGGGATCCTTTCAGCGCCAAGTGTTCACCCGGATATCAGAACTTTGAAGAATAGTTTCAGTCCACGAAGAGTTCGATCGTTGGAGACACCTGAAATGCTTATTTGGTCGAGTGGTTCTTAACAGTTCAACAGTGCTTTGCCAAAATTGTGAAATGTTTAGGACCACTTGATCAGGTGGAGATGACTTCGACAAGACTCAACTTGTCAGCGGGAACTCGGGGACGATTCATACAGATAAGTAGGGCACAGGTGTAAATTTGAGCTTTCTCACATGCTAAGCGCACATGGATTTTAAATGTTTCTTTTAAATTCAACGTTTCAATAACAGTAATTGTATTTCGGAATTTCGAGGCCTACGATTTGAGAAATAGGCTACCTTAATTCACCAACTATTACTGTCTTGAATGAACATGTTTTTGTCTATAAAAATTAATGCACTGTATTGTGACATTTTCGAAAAAGAAAATAAACAAACCATTTTACACCAGCATAATGATTCCCTCAAAAGTTCATTTAACCTACAATATTTTCTGGTCAATGAAGGACTATTCTATTACTATAGGACACAAAGGATGGTAATGCTTGCCCAATGAACGGTATTGGCCAAGTCCAAAGGATCATTTTGAAAGTGATGGCTGAACTGCAATCCCCAATGCAGTTATCAACGCACGTGGCATCGCTGTTGTTTAATCTTATACATATTAATGTCTTTCTGTTTAGCCTACTGTGTGACTGCATATAGTCTACCTTTGAGACAAAGTAGGCTACTTTTACCAAAGTTAATGCATGCCATGAACAGAAACAATTTTACATATTTTATATGTGGCGCACGGTAATCTGCAGGTCGCGCATTGGGCCTTCAAGAACATTCCAGTAACAGCCTGTATTCTTACAAATTGAAGGAGGCCTGGGCATATAGTTCTGAACAGAGGTCATCAGATGCAATGTAAACTGAACCCAGATCATGTCCTGCGAAGTTGGCCCTTGAATTGTATTTTGTAGGCCTATCTCTCTGCACATTCATTTAGGTTGACAAGAGACTGCTGTTGATGAAATTACTTAGGAAAATGAAAATTATAAGAGGTTTTAAGTGGCTATTATGAATTATTTATATCTGTTATATAACTAGATGTACCGCAGAGCGGTACAAAATATGACCGCCGCCCAGTCCAGCACATTTTTTTCCACAAAAATAAATCACACTGAATTGCATTATCCACACTCAATTCTCACTGGTATCTGCTAGACAACAAGTACCAAAACATGATTAGTTCATAGATTTCACATGTAAAATTCATCTTATACAACCCCACCTCCATCTTGCCTGTTCATAATTCTGAGAAATTCTTGAATTGTGTGCATGTGTGCGTGTACACGTTTATGTTTATGTGTGTGGGTGTGTGTGTGTGTGTGTGTGTGTGCGTACTTGTGTGTTTGCCTGCGTATACGTTTGTGCATGTGCATGCATGCGTACATATGTCTACTGTGTGAGTATGTGTCATACGTATGATTACTGTGAGTGTATGTGTGTGCGTGTGTATCTGTTTATGCACATGTGTGCACATGGAATGGGTTAACATGACCCCTGGAGGCTAACATACGGAAAAAATTGGTCATCCTAGGCCGGTTCTCAAGATATTCACAGAAAACTGTATCTGCCCTACCCTCCTTTCAGGGGGTCCAGTACAGCGGGGGGGCTACAGATCAAAACGAAAAACGATGGTTCCATGCTATCCATGTGGGGTTACATGCCCACCAAGTTTCATGTACCCCGGTCTTTCAGTGTCCCGGGAATTCTTGTTGGTGTACGGTCACTAAATGTACACATAAATTATTTTATTGTAAGGCCCCCCATGAACGAAAGTTCACAAAACGTGGCATGCATTCGGAGGGTGTCATAATGATCCTACACTTTCAATTTTGTGCAGTTTTGACCATGTCAGCCAGATATATTGTGGTGAAAACACCTAATTTTTTGCTTTTTAATTTTTAACTAGGTGGCGCTATACATGAAATAAGTGGTAATGGGTGGGTTGACATGCCCCCTTAAGACCAACATACAAAAAAAAGGTGGACCTCCTAGGCCCTACGGTTCTCGAGATATTCACAGAAAACTGTCTCCGGCCACCTACAGGCCAGTTGGTGTATAGTAACATAAATTAATTTATTGTGTGGCCGCCCATGAAACGGAATTCCACGAAACTTGGCTTGCATTCAGAGGGTGTCATAATGATCCTACACTTCCAATTTCGTGCAGTTTTAACTATGTTAGGTCACAGATACCTGCGATTACAACACCTCATTTTTACTTTTTTGTGTTTAACTAGGTGGCGCTATACATGAAATGAGTGGTTATGGAATGGGTTGACATGGCCCCTTGAGATGAACATACAAAAAAAAAATGGTCCTCCTAAACCTTACTGTTCTCGAGATATTCACAGAAAACTGTGTCTGCCCTACCCTCCTTTTGGGGGGTGCAGTCCAGCGGGGGGGGGGGGGGGGGGGGGGGCTACAGATCAAAACGAAAAACAATGGTTCCATGCTATCCATATGGGGTTACATGCCCACCAAGTTTCGTCTACCCCGGTCTTTCAGTGTCCCGGGAATCCTTGACGGAAATTTGGACATGCGAAAAAGAAAAAAAGAAAAAAAAAAAAAAAATCTGACTAAACCTATATGACCGCCGCTTCACTGACCGCCGCACAGCGAAGTGGCGGTCATATTGGTTTTTAGTCAGATTTTTTTTTCTTTTTCGCAGATACCAGTGAGAATTGAGTGTGCATAATGCAATTCAGTGAGACAGTTAGAATCATATATGCCTTTCACCTTTTGTTTTTAGCCAGCAGCCAGACCAGCAGATACCATGACTTTGCTGAATTACTGAGGCTAAGCAGGAACAAAGTAGGAAATGAACACAATTTGCCAAACGTGACTTATTTTTGTGGAAAAAATGTGCCGGACTGGGCGGCGGTCATATTTTGTACCGCTCTGCGGTACATCTAGGTATTTATTTATTTCAGCCAATATATATTCCCTGGACTTCTACAGCTTTTCATAATGTATGGTAGGCTACTTTTCACCATCTTCAATCCAAACAACTGTGTGAATAACGATAAACAATATGTACATGCCACACAAGAAACACAACACGAATGTTAACCATGTGCAAAAATGAACAAATGTATTTAAAATGACCACCCACTGTGGTGGCCATGAGAAAGCACTCTTGCCCTCTCTGTCCATGTCTCATTTAAGGTCCTTGTCATGTCCAATCCAGTGGGCCTTCTTCAGTTAGCTAAAATGTCCAACAGGAAAATGCATTAAAGTTGTGTAGACCCATACGAACTAAAGGACACCACCAAGCCAGACCACCCTTCTCTTCGCTAATGGAAAACCTGCCCACCGCGATTACACGGACCAGAAAACAGCTGAGGAGTCCCTAGGGACGCGCTCCACGGGATTAGGGGGCAGATCTAGTTTACAACAGAGGGGCACTGGACGTGGTAAATCCATTTTTTACAACGTGAAATGATGATTGCTTCAGGACCCCTGGCAGTCCCTCCATGTAAATGACTACTAATCGACCAGCGCTCCTTGAAGAGAAGGTCCTATATATCGAGGCAGGTTGTCCGCACCTGTGTTGTCCTGAAATAAAACTGCCCTGCTGTACATTTTACCTTCACCAAAACAAGACATTTCTTATAGAGCATGTTTCAACAAGCAACAGTGACCCATGCCCGTTTAATTTTGATTGATGTTTCGGGCGTTATATTTTGCCCTTTTATTACACCCCACGGATTCCATCATGTTGCCAAACGCCGATTTCCCATGGGACGCTACCCCCATCGCTGACAGCATAGCTACCATCATGGCAATCCTATTTCCTGATATAATTGTTTTCTTCCCTGCGTGGAAGATAATGACACATTCAACCTCCGAACAGAATTATTTGATCGTACCAGGTTAATTAGAACATCAAACAGAAAAGTTTAAAGTAGTTGGAAAGTGATAGCCAGCTTTTTTTTAAATATATAACATATCACTGTTAATTTCTCTCGACTTTTTCTAGTATCTGGTGTTTGATAGGACACATGTCAGCAAGCCACTGGAGGAATACTGTTTAGTGCCACCAACAACTACACCAGTCGCTTAAAATCGAGTTAGACACAGCCATATAACAACTGGACATTAATGGCTATATTTTGTTCGCAATTGCTGTCTGGTTATCTGAAACGACACCCCCTGTGTCCATGTGATAAGATTATTATTGCAACTTCCGAGGTTAATGTCCACATTTCTGCGCTATGGCGCACATAAAGAAAAATAGACCATCACCTCAATTAACTATTGTGTTCAAGTGACTCCCTGATAGACTCCTCGTCTCGAGAACAAAACCCACAGTGATCATGCTAGATTGCAGGTTTTACTTTTATCTCAGGCGAGTGAAGCACGCATTAAACGGAAGAAAACTGAAATAGTGTGGTTAGACCCTACATGATGGAGTTCACACAAAGGATACGTAAAAGTCGATTACCGAAGGCATGCTTTGATATTTCCAAAGAAAGAGAAAAAGGAGAGAAAGAAAGAGAGAGGAAAGTATAGACCTCATATCAAGAAGAAGAGGCGATGGCATAGAGACAGATGAGTTTAGATGGCATATAGGACGACTATTAGTTATTATCGACAGTTGATGAATAATTGATAAAATAATTTCACAGTCTTAGGGAGAGAATAGCAGAGAGACGGTGGAAAGCAAAGGGAGAGCTCTCGCCAAATCATTAAATGAGAGCTCGATTGAGCGTCACCGTACTTGTTGCTTTGTCTTTCAAAGGCAGAAGCTGACCGTCAGAGGTTTGTTTAAATTCATTCTTCAGGAGGCGTGCTTCCGAGTAATCACGTCCGCAACTGGGTCTTTCTGCGTTGTCCATTTTACACATGGTTGCTGTATCAGCTCGACTGTGTTGGACGGGCAGACCAGTGCATAATTGAAAAGGCGTCGCGAACGCGCAGTTCACGGCAACGAGACGGATAAATGGAAAGCGGTAGAGGGAGGGCTCAGGAGTTGATGAGGTTCCTTTGCCGGGCTCTTGGAATGGTATCATATTTGGAAGTGACTCAGGAAATCACAGAAGGGTTCCGAATTACGCTTGGCTCCAAAATAGCCGGATGGAATTTAAGGCTTACTGTCAGGACCACACCACTGCAGAAGTTCTTGGGAGGCATATGTCGTCTTTGAGGATAACTGAGTTAGGATATGAGAAGATAATCTGACAGTATACCACGGATTACATACTCATATGGCTGCACCAGGGACTAAAGGGGATGAGACCACAGACCTCATATCTGTGGAACTGAGCCTGAGCGCTCTTCATTTGGACACAGATGCAATATTTGGACATACGAGCCATTTACAGAGACGAAAGGCTAAGGTATATCGCTTTTTCATGATCTTATAAACAGACACTTTTTAGTAGTCTACTATTGTGTTTGCCATGAGAATGCGTAAGCCACTTTCAGCACCTGGAACAGCGCATACGTCTCAGCACAGAACGACGTGATACGGCACGAGAAATCAGTTTAGTGGCTACTTTATGAGAAGAATATGCTCCAGAAATGTTCTAGTAGCGTTCTGGTCATGGCCAGCAGTCTATTCCAAGGGGTTAGTCGAGACCTCTGAACTCCGAAAGTTGCATGGCCACTGTATAACGGTGCCGTGTTTGTTGCTTTGTAAAGGCGCATCGTTTACGTTACTCTTCGCGGCAAAAATAGTTTTTTCTACCCTAGTTAAAAGACTGCGCAATGATAACGTGCCGAATAACCATTTGCAGCAACAGTTGTTGCTCGTCCTGTTGCTCTAACAGCTTCAGTCTATTACTTGCACAGTTGTCATTCTATTTCATTCACAACTCGGATTTACTGTATTTATTATATTACTTGGTTTCTCAATGCAGCATGGAAAGTTTTCTGAACCTCCTCAAATTGTAACTCAAATTGTGTTCTTCATAACGGCCGTGTGGCGGCGCCAATGTAGCGGGAAGAATAAAGAGCTCGAAAGAAATGTCTGGTCTTACTGTAACAGGTGTCACTGACGACGGCTTACAATGACCAGGTGAATGCATCTCAGCACCCTACAGAAATATATATGGGATAGGCTATCTATCTTTGCGTAGGTTTAATGCTTAGCCATGTTTAGTGTTTATTTGTGGAAACCTTATTAGATGGCATTGACACCTACTTGTCTTTTTTATATTATGGATTCTGACAAAATGAATCAGTGTTCATTCAGACGTAGGCCAACATGGTGGCAATAACCATTTTTAACACATGTATTGAAATGAAACGCAACGTAGCTTCTCGGTCATGCCTGTCCAGCTCGGTCATGCCTGTCACATTATTTACATGCTACATTTAGAATACAATGCCAAGCATTCAAAATTATCTAAAGTTGGTGTAAGGAGATCCATTTACATCAATGACTTCAGAGTGGCATTTCTTAACAAAACAGATGGACGCGTAATATAGGTTAACGCTGCCAACTGCTTTGTTGAGGATATTTAAGTTCACAACCACAGCAAAAAGAGATCTGAAATATTTTGGTATTATTTTTAGCTAACGTTTTAGCTCCAGTCAGATAAAATAAGCTGCGCTTGGCTTGGCTGTATTCTATGAAGTGGACATAAACGACTCTAGACGCAGACTAAATCAGAGACGGAGCGCACAGCTGAGCTCCACCCCTCTATGACTGAACGGGACAGCCGACAAAGTTGGACGCTATAACTTAAATCCCCACGGTGTCAATGTCAGTGTGAGAGAGCAAGCATTAGCACCACAATGAGGATTACCTTGCCTTGTCTCAGCTGAGAGGACTACGTGAGACAAATAAATCTTTAGTTTTTACCTGGCAGCGACTAATTAATTAGACTATAAATGAGGCGTCCATACTTCGAGACACAAGTTAGATTTAGCTGACAGTGTGGGTTTTACCAGACGCATCAAGCATGTACTCGTATCACTGGAACGCAAACCAAGCTCGCAATCCTGATTTTAGGAGGTTTACGGTGAGCATTGCATTATATGATTTCTTAATGCATGGAATCATGACGTTACAGGTGGAAAGAAACCAAACAAACTCCATACAAATGTTCCGCCTTCATTGAGGACCTAGAGAAACGTGTCAGTGGTGTTTCAATGCATTTGCCGAAATGTTATTAGATTGAACAAATACACATGAAGTTATGAGCTGAACTGGCTATATAACTCACAGATTGCCAAAGTATCACTAAAGTGCACGTAAAACTAATAGCTACTCTGCGCTATGCTATTTGTTTTCTTGTCTTACATAAGGTTGTTGAGGGCTATTCAAGCAGAGAGGTCCCATTCTCCTCGGGTCTCAACCCTAGGAAGAGGCTTCACTCAGCGGAGGAAGTCAAATGCGGCAGCCGGCCAAACCCGGAGGGCGCGGGCTCCGTGTCCGTAACAGAGATAAGTCAGTCGGAGAGAAAAGACGACGGAGACACCCTTTGCCAGCGATGTCAGATCATCGCGTCCGAACTGAACAGGCAGGCGTTCACTCTGGCGGACCCTGGATCACTGAAGGTTGGCACCCGTCTTCACAACACCTTTGTAAACGACTTATACCTTAAACTCTCCAGTAGTAACAAGATTACACTCTTACTGTCTCTTTCCTTACTTTCTCCTTGATTCACCTTGTGTTTTATGGGGTTTACCACTACCCCATAAAAGTTACTTCCCTCTATAAACGGTCCAAAACATCATTGCATCATTATATTATGGATAGTCCATGGATAGTAACAGTGCATCCTTATTGTAAGTGCACCAGGGTACTTTGGAGAATGATATTCACGTTGCCATTGCTACAGCAAAGCCATAAAACTGTGGAGCCAGAGTCAGTGTTTGATGCTGACACAGTCGGACAGGTTTTTTATAACTGAGTTTAATGCTCAAAGAGCACTAATGTACCCATTGCTGGAAGATTTCTTGCCCACAGTGACAGCACTCAGTGCCCCTATCTTCTCATCCACAGAAGCAGAGCTTGTCTCCTCTGCTCATGTCCACAGTCCCCCTTGCACTGTTGTGCATAGATGGGCCAGAATCTCTCAACTTAAAGTAACCTACCTTATTAACGGACAGAGATTTTCATTGTTGTATCAGCCTGTCAACTGTAAACAGGATAATGATGTATATTAGGTTGCAAAGTAAGAGAAAGCAGTCTGCATGCTCAGCCACAGAGAACATCTACTTTCTTTTCTCAATCACAAAGTGTCAAGTGTTCCTGCTAAAGCATTTTATGACTATATCAGTGTACTACATATATCATATGTAACATGCAGACATGTTTCCAGGACTTGAGCACACAAAGGTGACCTACTCAGCACGTTTTTATGGTCCCATTAATCATGAGCAATGGCTTCTTTTAAATGGCTATATTCAATGAGAGAATTGCTGATGTTTAAAACTGGGATCATCCATGCCTGTCATTTGGTACGTGCACTTATAGATGACATGAATAGAGTACATACCATGCTGCACGCATTTGGGGGGCACACGTGGCATTAAAGGAGGCTCTTTGATTGGCTCACACAGCCTGTGTGGGTAGAACATGACAATGACCAATACAAACACACGTTTCAGCCTCCATCATAATGGAGTCAATCACAGATTTCCACCTCCATGGGAGAAAGTTGGAAGGTTTGGAAGGGCTCTGAGGAATTAGGGGGCTGCATTGTCAGACTGCTTCTTTTAGCAAGGAAAATCTCCTGAAAATACGTTTCCCACACTTTTCAACCTTCAGTGAAAAAACCCGATCTCTCCCAGAGCCCAGAGTTTCCTCTAGTCTAAGGTATCAGGGAGCCTCTTTGATCCAGCAACTGCCTGGGATATTTTGTCAGTGACTGATTGCATTGGTGTAGCCCTGTGGTTTTTAAGGGGAGCTGGCATTTGGACCTACAAAAATGGCCATCGTTTGAGGAAATAATGATGGCCTTCGTTGCAGTTGCATTGAAAGGTTTGCAGTTGTTTACCTGAATGGAACCTAATTCTGTTCATTGCATTCAATTGTTCATTTCGGAAGACAGGCATGTCGTTGGGAAAGAGGTAGACTGGAAATCCCCCTTTGTGTTGTTGATGCTGCTCATTCCTGTTGGTTCAGGATTGTCTGAGAACATATTTATACACACACTGATGAGTTTTACTGTAATGAGAATTTAAAGCTACTGCTATCAAGTCAGTGTTGCTTTTGATTTAAAATGTTGTGTATGCATATTTTCTCAAAACTTTTTTCGTATGTGCCCTGGGTGGAGTCATTCTGTGGGGGTCTTTGATAGTTCAGACTTGCATAGACTGAGGTTACCACAGCATCAGGTGTCAGGGGGCAAGTACTTTCTTTGGTAATGGATAGGTGACCCAAATAGAAGTTCCTGCATTCCTATTTTCCTTTGTTTAGACTGTTGCTCTGTCTCTCTCTCTCTGTATCTATTTTTGCCATTGTATGTGTATATGTGTATTTAATGTGTGTATGTAATGTGTGTGTGTGTGTGTGTGTGTGTGTGTGTGTGTGTGTGTGTGTGTGTGTGTGTGTGTATGTGTGAGTGTGTGTGTGTTTGTGTGTAGGTCTCTGTGTGTAGATCTCTGTGTGTTGTGTCTTTCGGTCTTTGTGTGTTTGTATGTGTGCGACATTTTGTGCACCACACGGCTATACAGCAGCACTTAACTCATTGTCCTGGAAACAATGTGGATATTGGGATGTCTGCCAATTGTTGCATCGAAGTAGGAAGTTGACCTCAGTTAAGTTTTGCAGCTCAATAAAAATCAGTTCCTGTTGGCCAGGCACCACAGCTCTTGACCACAGCCTTGGCTTGACCACAGCCTTGGCTTGACCAGTGCCTCTCAGCACGTTGTCCTTGCCTTTGTTGATCTCAGCCTCTTCCGTTCACATAGATTGCCGTTTCAGGAGACAGGTGCAAGTGTTGGTCCTTTCACTAATGTTAGCCTTTTTGTTGGCTCTTTTGATTGAGATTCAACATGTGCTTTCTCAGCCTTAACAACCCAGCTATTGTCATCTATTACCGATAAATAAAAGGCTGTCAGCTATGGGCAACATTTATAAAAATGATTTGGCTAAATGTTAAGGGATGTGGGTGGCATCCATGTCTGGGGCATCCATCATTGTGAGTGATGACACATTATTGCATTTGCTGATGGATATAATAGCTGTATGTATGCTGTTGTCTTTGTGGACATACATCATCTTAAATTGTGGCACTTTTTTGTAACATGGCTGCCCAGAGGATAATCACTGTCCATTAGGTCATGAGGAAAAGTGTGATTCTGAAGTCTGGTCTCGTCATCCATACTATCTCACTGTCACTTATAATGACAAAAGCGTGTCCTGTCTGTGTTCCTCTAAGGAATTATGTAATAGAAAATGTAACATTTGAGCGTGAGGCTGTATGTAGACATTTGTGTATATACTTTCTCTCTGTCTCTGTCTCTCTCTCTCTCTGTTTGTGAACAATCCAGATATAGCTAAATTGGCTGTCAAGCCAGACAAACAGTACTTTTTACAGGAAGCCAGAAAACTACTTAGAGTGGCTTTTTCTGACATTTATATCGTTTACCAAAAGAAAGCTGAAAGTTTTTATGTCAGCAATGGTTAAAGAAAAAAAACATCACCAACACCATTTTCCCCCTATGCACAAATGTAAGCCAAATTAGGAAGCACATTAAGCCTTGTACTTTAAATGCTGATGAAACCCTGACAACGTGTGTTACTTAACTGACAAGTCAAATTACTGCAAGGTGGTGAAAAGCAAATGTACCAGGCCGATGTACAGAGGGAACGGGCAGTTGCGGGCAAGAAAGCCTTTAGCAAGATGATGATTCATTGGAGATGATGATCTCTCACACCATCACACATCATCTGATGGCTCACTAATGACCTGGAGAGCTGAGGGTGTCATAGGGCAAGCAAGTGGGAGAGAGACAGAGAGACATAGACAGATAGAGAGAGAGAGAGAGAGAGAGAGAGGGAGAGTGAGGGAGAGAGAGGGATAGAGGGAGAGAGAAAAATAGAGAGGGATGGAATGAGTCTTCTCTCTGGTTTGGTAAGTGTGTGTCATTTCAATGGATGGCTGAATACCAATATGAAAGCAACTGCAATGTCAAATGCAGCTGTCAGGTTTACTTAAAGCAAACTTGATGTTCAAATAATGCCAGGATTTTTGGTCCTTCCATATCCAAAGTATCTCACCCAGTGCACACTTCTCTGTGTATTATCAAAAAAACACCACCACCCAGCAGGGCTACAGTAAATCCAACCTCAAAGTATTCCCTTAAAGTACCTCACCCACAGCATCTCCTAATACAGCGAGACAGAGCAAGCGGAATCCAGAGTCACACACATGAGACGGGGAAAGTGTCCTTATTTGCTCCGTCGGATGCTCTGTCACATAAAAAAAAAACATTTATTCATTTTGCCTGGCCAGAGATAAAAGGCTATGAAATGGGATGGATTGGCTGGCAGAACATGACTGAAATAGAAACACTACATCCCACAACACTAAGAGGAAGGAAACGGAAGGAGAGTATTCCTCTCTAATTTGTACTAGTGATGCTGACCACCCCTGCAAAATATATTTTTTTCTAGTAATCATATCACAGTGTTCAAAGTATTGCAAATAAGATCATCAGAGTTAATTATGTGCACGCCCGTTTGCTTGAAATGTATGATGCATTATGCGTCGCATGCAATGGAAGCATCATTTAGTCGTAAACGTTTACTCAGGAGCTAGGATTTGCAGGACAGGTCTTCACTGACGGACAGGCTGTTTGTCTTGGCTGAATTAATGGCGGCATGATTACACGTTTTGTGGTTACCCAGTAGGCACCCCGGAGGCCTGATGGAGAATGAAACATGACCATTATTTCCTCTGGACGTTTAGTGTAGCCCAAACCATACATCTCTGGCAATGGGCCTCGTTGCAGTGGGCTGATGGATAGGTTCTAAGATGGGCTATGTATTATGCATCCCCCATCAACAGATCAGATAATTAGAGCCACAAAGGGAAGGGGAGCTGTCTAAAAAGGAGGGCTCTGTTTGGACATGGATGGCAGGGTAAACAACATTGTATTTCTAAGAGTGCACATGAAATGACAGCCAACTGACAGCATTCCGTCATAATTTCAGCAAATAATCATTCACGGGGTCCTTCCCCAAGATGCATGGCAAGTACAATGTTACATCACTTAACAGGAATATTATGCTTTTGGTGACAGGCACTCTTTACCTCTCAATTGACCTTTGACCTTATCGTCCTCAGGCAGTGCTTAAATTTCCTTTGAGCCTCCTTTTCCCAGGGCGCACTGACACCAATGGACACGGCATCAACAATGCATAGGGTTATCAATCCATACAGCCCGCTCAATACATTCAATTTTCCCATAGTGGGACCAGGAGGTGGCCTTAGATCACAAGCTACTTCCCCACTTGTTCACTGGTACACATGCAAGTGTTGTCTCTGGGACAGTGTAAGGACACAATGAATACAGATGATGCAGCCGTATGCCTGGGAGCCACAAACTGAAAGCGCTGCTCTCAAGACCCCTTACTGCAACCCCAGCAAGTGCTGAATGTGCCCGGGGTTGGGAAAGGGGGATTTTGAGTGGCCACAGTGCTTTGTTTTCCTCACTCGTCGACCATTTCATGGGATTGTCCTCTGCAGATCCCAAGGCATGCTGGCCTGTTTAAGTGCTGTCCCTTTTGTTGGCTCACTTCCAGTCCCCTTCCTTGAGCATCTTTTTTTAGGCGTTTGCGCTTGCCATGAATGAACGCTCTTCATAGCGTCGGATCTCGTTGTGGATTGCACGTCAACTAGAGACTTGTATAGGCACTGTGAGAATGTGACCTAT
>NW_027468859.1:3272120-3302120 GCF_046254945.1 Alosa pseudoharengus
GTATCCAGTGGGAGCCATTGCTCGAACAGCTTGACAAGCCCCATTCCTGGATAAAGACCTAAACAGGACACAGGCACTCGACAACAACCTGGACCACATTCCCCCGTCGTCACTGCTGTTTCCTGCAAGGGTAAGGAGTTTATTTGTCCCCAGTTGGCCAGAGTAGTAGGAATATGATCTCATATTCACAAACAATAGACAACCTGATATTCATGTAGGACCTGCTTCATCAATTTGAATGCCTATTACAGGGGTTGTCTCAGCAAACACACGTTTCTGGGAGCTCATTTGAGCGAGCGGATTAAAATCACAAGGGACTCAATGTATTTTATACAGCCCAATAAATGATATATGCACGATTTGCATGTTTTTCTGCACACTAGCCCTCGATGATGACAACACATCTTTTTTTTTTTTCTAGAGGAAGGAAGCCCACTGACTTTCAGTATCCTCAGTACCAAAATATTTTGTCAGGATGTCCTAGGATTCCCCGACAGAGTCTGGTCAACACAGTTTAATAGTGGAGTCTTGTCACTCACATTGTTCTTTCGCAGCATAGACACATCACCACATTATTGTCCTAAATATAGAGCTAGAGATTCAGTTGCCCTTGAAGTTTGACTGAAAAGAGAGAGATTTGGGAACCACATGAGTATTCAGCTTTAAAAGCCCCTCGGTTATTCCCCTTTGGGGTGGTCAGGCCTCGTGCCACTATTGTTTGTTTGCACAGGAAACAGCTTGGAGCTGTCCACACAACATGGAAGCTGTTGCGTTTTTTCTAAAGGCTGAGGGTTCCAAATCTGTGTTGACCTGAAACTATTTTTCAATGAAGTAGTTGGCCCCCTCTAAGTCAGTTAATAAAGCCAAATTGTATGCCGGGAGAGTGAGGGGTGGGGGTGCGGCATTGTGATCTATGGGAGTTGGCCTGGTTGAGTTATAAAACTTGAAGCTGTATTGTAGCTATAGCCTTAGGAACCACACCTGGCCACGGCCTGCAAACGTCAAGGCCCTTAAACTCTCAAAGAGTCCTCCTTTGCCTCTGTCCACTAACGTTACGATCTAACTGGGGAAAATTGCTGTGACACATCCCTGTTTAAGGTAATATAAAGACTACCATCTGCTCCGAAGATGTCACCTATTTGCTAAAGTCTGACTCAGACTAAGCCACACCTGCATTGTCAAGCACAGCTCTCAGGGAACGTCTGTGTGTTCCAGATAAAAGATAAAAGTTGTGCAAAAAGAGTTTGTTACTTTTTGGAAGTTACTTTTTGGAAGCTTTTGAATCTAGACGGGTGGAGGCCAATGCAATAAAATGTTTTGAAAATTGTGTCCAGTGGAGTGGCAGATAAAAAGAGCTACCCATATTGTCCACTTCCTGTCAAAACAGGAAATGACAGTGGGGGGCAATGGGAGGGTTGGAAAATGGGACGTCTGATGTTGTTGGGCTTAGGGTTTGGCGTGCTCCTCTTTGACCTCCCTGGCTGGAAAACAAGTCAATGAAGGTCAAATCCTGCTGAGAGGAAAATTAAATATGATATTTTCATAGTTTTGTTGACATAGGCCGTGGAATATTTTTTTTCTGCCCAGTATACTTTTTCTTGTTGATTATGCTCCTGGCCTGGGCCCAGCACAGATCAGTGGTTAGGAGATGAACATGTGTTAGCCTTTAATAAAAAATTGATTACACTCCGTTATCACGTTTGATAATCTGTCTGACTCTGGAAGTTCATCCTCTGGATTTCATTATCTGACGAATCTGCCACTCAGCTTGATTACCTTTTCCCTTAGAAGTGTCTGTTTTGATAAAGTATTATCTCTGTCAATCTCACTGATGTCTTTTCACTTGCTCGCTTACTGGTGTTTTACAATTCCTCACATATACAGTTCAGATAGATGTAATCTGCAATCATTTTCTGGGTGACTAACATGGACATAGCCACATTGTATTTGTTGTAGGCTAAAGGAATGTGCAGTGATGTTTTTGTTTGCTGTAAACCAAGCAAATGACTGTAATTTAAATGACAGAGGCCGGTGTTCCGCTGACTGATTACACATTCTGCTAATTATCAGCAATTATCAACACAAACTGGCCAGGAAAAATTAAAACAATGCACAAGCTCATCGCTAGGTTACTGGTTTCTTGTTTCAGAGGAACTCTGGGAGAATTTCAATGAGGCAATAGTGGGTGTGTTTAGAATAAAAGCCAGCTGTGTTTGATGTTAACTTCTTATGTCAATTTGCATTAATGCGGATTCCAAATGCAGTCCCATAATGTTTCTCATACCGTTTGAAAATGGAGTTTCCATGTACATCTTGTATGATGTCCTGGTTACGAGCTTTAAAGAATACTAATAGGTTGAACTTTGACCTCTTCCTCTGTTATGTATGACGATCACCTGAATGAGCCGGCACAGCAGAGTATGTTGCATTTGTCACATATAATCCTGTTTCTCATAACCTTTGGAGATCATATAAAAAGACCCCTAACCCATTGTTCTAATGTGTGTGTGTGTGTGTGTGTGTGTGTGTGTGTGTGTGTGTGTGTGTCTCTCTCTGTGGTGTGTGTATGTGTGTGTGTGTGTGTGTACCCATAGATGTTGTTAGCCATAATCCATTTAGTTGCATTCCGCAAAGAAATAATCACATTAGGTGATGTGAAGAGACATAACTAGCATGCTTAAGATGTTTCTGGATCCCACCTTCGGCTTTTTTGTCACCTAACTATAGGTTACACCTCAGACACCTGGTCAACTGTTCATCACATATTGGGAAGGTGATTGCTCGAGGATGCATGCCTCTGCAGACTGGTGGTCATTAAGAGAAGCCTCTTGTTCTGTGGAGTCAGTCTTTCATTTCATTAACTACCATTTGCATTGGCAAAGCATTAGCAGGAGCAACCCCAGAACTCCAGAGAAAGCCTTCAGTGTGAGGAAAGACCGCGTGGAGTTGAACCTGCTCCAGGCCTCCACTGAACTTTCACGGGAAGAGCCTAGAGATTATTGATTACAAAACGCCGTTCTCACCACCAGTCAACAGTCGGCTGCCTATTCATCTAAATGATTGAGGACATAATTTAGCTGTTAAAATGATCCAGCTCTGCCAATTCTCGGGCGAAATTCATTTAAATCTGGGGGGGGGGGGGGGATTCAGCAAAAGAGGCTGTGATGAGTGTGTTTTCAATGCATTCCGCCAAGAGTGGTGAAGGAGCCGGAGCAATCAAACAATCTGTAATGAGATTTCTGCCGCTGAAGACCACAAGACTCCCAGCGCATTTCTTCAACACTCCATGGGCCGATACAGGAAGACGAAGCTGATAGCTGGGGGAACTCATTTCAGCAAAGCAAACAGGCGGAGGTCCTCTGCGAGTCTCAAGGAGGGAAAGGGTGGTGTGTGTGTGTGTGTGTGTGTGTCGGGGGGGGGGGGGGGTTACGGTGCTGAGGGGGGGTTACGGTGCTTACACTTGGGGATCCAGTGACCTCTGACTCCGCCAGTTGCACAGTTCTCATCAGCAGAGCGTGGCCTCGCATGCTAAAGAGAGCCTGCTAATTGCCTGTCTAAATGCAAGGTGTGTGCCTATCGGAGTTTCATCCCATCCCCTCTCTCTCTCTCTCTCTCTCACACACACACACACATACACAGATGAGAAGAGGATAAGAGTGGAAGTCACAGTTTACAGAGATTAGAGCCACTGCTAATGATTAACCCTTGGTGCAGGCTAATCCAAGATGCATCAGAAGAGACTGAGTGAGTAGAATATTGTAATCATCAGTATGCCACTACCACTCTCATGATCAATCAGAAGTTAAAACAGAAATACTTGTGTGAAAACGTGGACTACTTATCAGACACGATTGCGTACATAGTACTTTTTCTTGAGTTGCCAGTGGTCGGATTTAGAATTCTACATTTCTGTGGAAAGGTGCCACTTTGTGTCAGTAAAGTATGACTTGTTGTGCAGTTTTTTGAGGGTGACCTGCCTTCTAACATATAAAAGAGCTCGTTAGAACAGATTACTTGTCAAAGTGTCATATTTCAATCACTAAGAAAATATATGCAACCATAATCATAAAATCCAAAGGTTATTAACCACATGCAAAGGATATAAAAGATGTCAAGGCAAAGCAAGGTGAAAGACAACTTGTAATGATTAGGCCCAAACTCATTCTGTCACTCTACGGATGAAGTTGCTAATTAACTGTCAGGGACGTGTCACTATTAATAGAATGTTTTCTCTTGGATTCCTTGGGTTTGCTACCAAGGGAGCATTGTTCTGCCTGGTGTTTCCAGACTACACATTTTCATTGCTTTCATTGCTGTCTTAATACCCTTCATAGAGATATTTTGGAGAGGATGGCAGTCTGCCACTGTGCATCCATCAAAATGATAGTGGAAGCAGTTTGGCCTCAAAGGAGAAGAGTCGTTAGACCTTTCCCTCGCGAAGCCTCTGTGTGAGCTTCAGCTCAGCTCAGATTTCTCTGATTTTATCCCTTCTGTCAATTCTAATGAACATTGATTTCAATGTTGTGCCTACCACTCAAAAGGTATGCATTGTCATAGCGAGACTACAAATCACAGCACTACTTAGTAGTTGCTACTGATACCAATTCCCTAAGGGTCATTGATTGGTCAGGTCTAAGAAAATCTTCTTGGCCAAACTCTTCTTCGTTTCCAGATGGACTGAGGCCTTCCGGTGAAAACAGAGCCAGATCACTAAATGAAGAAGTGATCCCTCTAAACCAGTGGTTCTCAAAGTGTGGGGTGGGCCCCACTGGTGGGGAACAGAGACATGACAGGTGGGGCGCGAGGAACAGGAGGACATTTGTTTTTTGCCTATTTTTAATAATGTCTTTCTTTTTTGACAAGGAAGATCAAAACAAAATAGCCACACACAAACAAAAGAGTCATAAACAGACCGACATGTGAATTCAAATAACATCTGATCCAGCTTATCGAGGCGGGAAATCTAACGTGGAATCAAAATGTGGAAAAAATATATATGCTACCATTTTGCCGGGTTGACTTGAAAATCCCCCACCTCCATAGTGGGGAATGACAAAAAAAGGTTGAAAACCACTGGGTTTCATATGAATGATAGCCATCTGCACTCACTAATGCATCATTAGGCAAACAAAAATATTTTTGTTTTCTTTTTTCTGTTTTGCTTTTACTTGTGTGCCATGTGTCAAATGTGTTACACCATGCAGCAATATACAGAAGCTGGTCTATGTCACCCATTAAAGGTAGCCATCATATATATATATATATATATATATATATATATATATATATATATATATATATATATATATATATTCTTTTTCTGATACAACGACCAAGAAATTGTGCATAAGGTCTAAATAGCAATCTCATCAAATGAAATGAGTGTGGGCATTACCAGTGCACACACACACACCTATCCATGGTGTGTTATTGTGGCCTTGATGTTTTGCTGCTGTGTTCCTCCCTTGATCTAATACAGATAATTGAGTATGAAGCGGTATTTGGGGATTTGGGGAGAGCTCATTTTTTGATCTGTCTCTCCCTGAGCCCTGTGTGTAGTCTACACTGTGGTTTTTTTTCTCTCCATTCAGTGAAAAAACCCTCTTTACTCTTAAATGAAGCAAAAGCCATCAGTGTAATTGTGCCTCTGGGCCAAGTTGATATAAATCTGAACAAACATGCATATGAGAATGAAAAAAGAGATAATTTAAGTCCATGAGATGAGATTATTTCAGTTCAGTGTTGAAAAAAATGTATTATTTTTTTCTTTTTTCAATTTTGCTCATTTTGTACAGTTAATCGCATTTATCCTTCTGCTAATTTGCTACACTGATACGGAGTGCTTTAGCGTTAATGATGCTTCAGTGGCTCCTTGGTTTTTTATGCCACTGGTGGACCAATTCTCCTCGCCTCCCCTCATCGCATCCGTCTCAGCCATATCATCTCGCTTCTCTGCTGCCACATCCAACCAGAAGGCCTGGTACGTGATCAGACCCTAACCAAGACATTTTGATTCCCCATCTTCATTTGGCACAGCGAGTGACCCCCCCCCTCCCACCCCACCCCGCCTTTCCACTGAGCTGACAGTCTTAGCTGGGGACCTTGTGTGTCTCATTTGAATGTTAAGCAAACCAGGGGAAGCGACTGCCAAATGGCCTCGGGCATTGTCCTTCTAGTCCCAGTTGATGTAATGGCTACATGGCCATTGTTAATGTGCTCCAAAGGCTTGCTGCTTGGCAACAATAGAAGTCCATAGCAACCAGGATGAGGATTAGCCCCCTTTGAGCCTTCAGTAGATAACATAACTTTGTGCCCCGTTTTTTTTTTTTGTTATATGATAGATCCTGTATATATTCTGTTTGATATAGCGTCTCTACTAACTGGGACACACAAACACAACCCCCCGCCCATCTTATGCAATACCCTAACAGTGCTTATGGAAGGAGCATAGTTGTCTTTTGAATGTGTGAATATATATTCCATGCAACTAGGTTCACTTATGTAACAGCACTCTCATCTGACACCTGCATGGCTTTGATCTGTATCTGAGAGTCTTGTATGCACACATACGTAGCAACCCGAGTAAACAAATCACGGCCGCGCTTTTCCTTGTCAGAGCTGTTTCGAAGGATAAAAACATAATCAGGAATTCAGGAATAAAAGTCTATTCATCACTAGAACCCCCCCCCCCCCCCCGCCCACACACACACACACACACACACCACCACCACCACCATCACCACCACCACACACACACACACACACACACACACTTCACCATCACCACACACACACACACTCACACACACACCCAACCCCGCCTGAGTGTGGCCTCATCAAAGATTTACTGTATGTTTACGTTTCCATGGCGATTGCCTGTTGTTTTTCCTGCTCTGCAGACCTCCATGCGAAGGCTGCATATGTGCTGTCAATCACCAGCACCCCACTGCAACGAACTGGGGACTGGGAGTAGGGAGTAGGGTGTAGGGGGAAGGGCTTTTAATTTATTAACCCATTACTCCATGCCTAGGACTGCTAGTTGCTTCACACCATGATCACAGTCATCCGTTTACTCACAAAGGCCCCATGGCTCACACATTTACAGAGAAATGTTACTCTGTATGTGTGTGTGTGTGTGTGTGTGTGTGTGTGTGTGTGTGTGTGTGTGTGTGTGTGTGTGTGTGTCTCTCCCTCTGTGTGTCTGTGTGTCTGGAGAAAGGGTATATTTATGTGTTTACATGCTTGTGTATGTAGTTCTATGTACCTGCCTTTTTGCCAGAAGTCAGAAATGATAAAACAAGCTTATATAACTCAGCTTCTCCCACTTTATTCTCCGTCCTACTTTTGTCACAGGGACATTTGCTCTCATAACTGGTGGTGACATGGTATCAGGGTGCACACTGCGGTCATCATTAAAAGTGTGCCATCCAAAAGAAAAAAATGAAAGAAAAAAAATCAAACGTGGCCACTTGAACGCTTAATGTAATCGTGTGTCATCAAAAGCATGTTCCATCATTGGGGCGCTTCCTCGTTATAATGGGAGATTATTGGGCGGGATGCGATGGTAATGGAGTGTAATTGCTCTATTAAGCCGCACCATTAGAATTTCCCACTTGTCTCATAGTCAATTACGCCTGTGTCATTAGCCCCTGTTCTGGTGCTGTCCATGACTTCACTCTCGCTCGGAGTCCATGGGTCTTCTTCAGACGAGGAGGTGATGGCAGTACAGGGCTATCTGACCTTAAAGAGAATGGACTGTTGTGTACGCAGTCATCCAGATGGAATGAGTGGTAATTTTTTATATTTTATTTCTGGAATCACCACTGCGACAATTATGCCTAATCAGTGATCACATTTGCATTCATGAAGAGTTCAGTTGATTAGCAAGCAAGAATGTTGGGAAGTGAGTGGATCATTCTGAGACAACAGCAGTCTGTTTGTAAATAGGCCCTTCTTTAGGTGACTCTTTGGTCATCAAACGAATTCACTGTTCTGGGTGCTTTAACCCAGGACCAGGTACATTGTTTAACACCCTGAAATTGATGCAGAGCATTTTAAAGAATATTGTTAAATGCAATGTGGAGCCACTGTGTTCAAAACTCAATAACTGACTGTCATCTACTAGATCCCATGTGGATGGGTAGGGTTTTTGTACTGACATATTATGAATGCATTAATTCAACTTGCCTATACTGTACATAATTACATTATTTCAGTGTCTCGGTGTACCTAAGAGTACACTGGAACACAAATGAGACAACCTACACAGTTTTTTTTAAGTAGATGACCTTTTGCATGGTAGCAATCTGTTTGCACTTAATAGAGAGAACTTTCCCTATCTGTCCTAATGACTGACAGCCAGTATCCATTATACCACAGAACATGGTGTGGTACATTTCTGTATTTCTGTCATTGCTTCACACTCTGTCTGTGACTACTTTCTCCACTTGGTTCTAAACCACTAATAAATGGTAAGTGTTGTTCTGTGCTGTCAGGTGTTCCAGAACTGCAGTCCACATCCCAGGATGGATAGCCTACTCTGCTGTCAGTGGTTATATGGTTGACTTCCTGTTTCCTGTCTGCTAATTGGCTTAGAAGTAGCCAATTGTGGAGATTCGCAAGGGACCAGATAAGAGTACAAAAAACAACAGCCCATATAAGCTAACAGGAAGTGAACTTGTGCTCCGTTGGCATAAATATGCCGACACACTATTCAGATGAATGCACTGTTTTTCTTCATTACATGAATGTATGGCCAAACACCTGCATGAAGGAAGCCCTGAAATCAGGCTAATCAGCACATACACAGAGGGCAGTGGCTTTAAATAACAGAAGAATGGGGTAAGATGAGCCATTTGTTACATTCTTCATCATTCACACCAAACAAAAATTCAAAGTGTTCTACAACTTCTGTAACCAACAACTCTTTGATAACTTATAAGGGTAAAGAAATGTGCTCTCTGCAAATAAGTTGGTCTAGTGGAACAACTTACCCCATGTCAAGTCAAGTCAAGTCAACTTTAATTATATAGCGCATTTCATACACAGAGGTCATTCAATGTGCTTTACATAAACAAGAGCAAACAGGAATAGCTGATAAAAGCATAGAAGGGCAATAGTCAAAGAATAGTTTAAAAAGTAAAGAATAATAATAAAGATCATAATAAAAAGAAAACATAAAACACACAAGGTAAAATCATTATAAAATAAAGAATAATTAATAAGCAAAAAAACAAAGGCAAAAGTAGTAAAAAAGTAATAAAAGACAAGGTAGAATAATCAAGGCAGGTTCAGAATTTGTAACTTAGCGCAGTTAGCAGAAAGCATCTGAGAACAGTTTGGTCTTAAGTCTAGATTTAAAACTGGCTACAGTTGGGGCCTTATTGATGTCATCCAAAAGTTGGTTCCAGAGCTGAGCCGCATAGCAGCTAAAAGCCCTCACATCATAGCTTTAAAGGGCACCAATTGAGGTTGTAATGCATCAGAATGTTGTTCTATTCACATTTTCTCTAAATCACCCTAACTCTGGACATGAATGGAATCCACTTAGAGAGCAAAAACATAGCCCTATTTTTACCCATATATATGTTTTTTTTGCCATGTATTCATTTGCCATGTGATGTACCTTTCCACAGATTGTAAAGAATGATTCCCTCTTTCTTAAAATGCTGTCACATTAGTTTACGGTTTCCTAGAAAAAAGGGGTGGCTCATTTTACCCCTATGCTCAACTTACCCTGTTCTCCCTGGAAGATCTGGAAACCTTTAAGACAAGAATAATAAATACTCAGTGGTAATTCACACCTCACACACACACAGGTTAACGACAAATGATTCCTTCTTTTGTACCAGACTGAGACAGTTCTCTCGCACATGCTGTTGATATGCAGTCGATAATGAGCAGTAGCTGCCCCCAGGATAGAATAGAACCTTGAAGCATCCTTTGGGCTAGTACTAGAAGGCCTAGTGACCTGCCGACATTTCCTCAGATGACTCAATTATTTTGGTGTTATTATTTTAAAAGGAGACAATGCAGTTAAAAAAGAAGCAATGAAAATAGTCTTTACAATATATGTGACTCAGTCAAGTCAAGAGTGAAGTGGGTCAAAAATGTAGCACTGATTAGAGCTACACTTCACAGTGTATAATTATGGGTGACGCCTAAATCACATGCCATATTTACGTGTTTGGGATGCCAGTAAACTCTTGCTTAGCATTCTGGGATGTCCCCTGACGACAAGCTCTACACAGGTATTTTAATTAGACGTCTGCTGTCTGCACTCGCATGAATATGCACATCTCAGCAGTTACCAGGAGAGGAAAGGCCAGCGGCTCCTCATAACACAGAGGACCTGCTCTCAAGACAAGCTGAGGAGTTGGGAAATGTCACCACTGTAATTCATGTTGACATTGTTTTGGTCCCACTGCTTCTGGACCCAACTTTCTACCTGTGTGTCCCAAATACACAGTCTAGACATGAAGGGAATGCTACAGCAGTAGGCAGTATCTGTTGCATCAAGTATCAAGGAGAGGCAGTGTCTATGTAATTAAAATGCTTGTTTTACACAACAACAAAGATATCTGCGCTTCAACTAAATTCTCTTTTTGTTAAGGATTTCATCATTGAATAATGCAATATGGCTAACCTAGCCGCTGTGTAGTCCTATGCTGTCTCTGTAGAGGCAAGGAGGCATCATTGTGGTGTTGTCTGTGTAATGTTTACGACCCCAGCGCTCTTGTGAAAACAGCAGACAGCACAGACGTGCTCCACCTCCGCCAGCTTGAGGGCTTTAGCAATGTAAATAAATGCAGGGAAGCTGCCACTCTGGGCAGCAGGGGAGTGCAGAGGTATCCAGGCAGTTTTCATTAGCTGCTGAGACAACTCAGTTCCTGCTGGAAAACAGTTCATTAGTTTAGATTCATAAAATTATCATTCTTTTTAATTTAGCTAGCCCTCTAGCCCTGGCTGAACTAGTGGGCTGGCGAATTTTTATCCTGTTCCCTTATTTTGTCTTGTTATGTTGGCAGTAATCAATCTTGTAAATATTTGAACACTACAACAACAGCCATTTGTTGTAACTGTGGACATGCACATTTGCATTCTCACGTTTGCTAAGTGATATAATTTGGTTTTGGTTAGCAACTGTTGCTATAAAAAGAAAAACAAGGAAAAGTAAAGATAGTCAACAGACAACTGCAGGGGTGAAGGGCTATCCCTGAAATTTCGGGGAGGTGATTTATAGGCTAAGAGGTGATTTATGGGGGCCCTGTGAGAGCAGGTCCGCCCATGGGCCCTTCAGACCCCTCAGTCCCTCAGCCTGCTCCTCAGTTGACTCTGAGAGCCTGAGGACTTCACACTAGCACAGAAGAAAAAAACTGCCTTTGGAAACTTCTAACCATCTTGGAACGAACTTTCAGACACCAGAGGTAGGACTGAATTTAACACAATGCATAAGGTGATATAGCTATGCCTGTAACTGTGCTGTTTGTTTTATTTTGTACTTTGTGTAGTTATTGTCAGTATAAATGCAAGGTCTGTCTTGTTCTTGCAGACTGGTAGGCATCCTTCATTCAATGAGGCAGAAGAATTCAACTGTAGCTTTTAAGCTGCTGTGAATTGGAAATTTATTTCATTCCGAACGGCGCCTTTATTTCCTTCCGAACGGCACCTTTATTTCCTCAACGTAGATATTTTTCACAAGCTACTACTGTGCCTTTGAGTATTGTTCTCCTAGCTCGATTTTTGCACAGTGGATTCAGGTTATTTTCTTTCTTCTGCTGAGCAATATATGCCTGCGAGGATTCTGTAGTCAGTAATTCTGCGATTTAAGGGCTCTTCTTTAATATGTCTTATATAAGCCCTGAGTCTGTATTTAGTGGATTCTAGTGCTCTTTAATGGCGGAACAAGTGGATGTGGGTGTTTCAGTATGCGAATGGGAAAGTCTGAGCGGACCTTCGGGTCAGACTGGCTACAGCTGTAAACACACTCTTTAACTGTGCCTTAACAACCCAGTGGAGCCAGGCCTCTATTCTAAAGCCCGAGCATCTCACAGTGGTCGTAACTTTTTTGTGAAGGCAGGGGAGAGAGTGGTTTTGTTGTTTTGTTGTTGTTGTTTAAACACCAACTGGACACCAACTGTGGCTGCTTTGACCCTGACGCTTTTTTATGAATAGGTGTTAAAAGTTTAAGAAAACAGGCCCAGGCATCATTGTGTGGCAAGTTCACAGCCAGACTCCATGATCTCCGACAGGAAGTCACACTTGTGTGAGAAAGTAGGGACTCTCACTACTGGCAGGAAGTTCTGCCTTTCTTTCTTTTTTTTGTCTTTGTCAAAGCTGTGTGTAAAAATCTGAGATTATATCCGAGAAACGTGCTGTGCTGCACCAGGTCTTTCATCCATTCTTGATGCGAGGCTCAGATTCCTTTTGTGTTAGAAAGTAGGGGGAAAAAATCTCCCATCCAGCCCTTTCTCTTACTTTTCCTGTCAGGTCAATGGTTGCTTAACAGGACAGAAAATTGCTTCACAGGCAATTGTTTCTCAATGGAGAATGCAATCAGCCAGCACATGTTGACATTGCATGTCTTCACTGATGAAGCCTCAGTAGGTTTATTAATCACTAAATCTACAAACACTATTTCCTACTATCTCACTCTTTTTGTCATCATGTCCTAATTCTGTGCATTGTGCCAGAGAGGACATGTTATGTTGCATGTTTCGTTCCTGAGAATGTCTCTCTCTCTCTTGTCACGTGCTCAGAGAGGCGTTCATCTGATACCTGTGGGAAAACGCAGGCCACTGCATCTGTGAGCCCCCTTTGCAGACATGTGGCGCTGTATATCATGTTTACCGCCACTCCTCCGCAAGTCTATCCCTCGCATTGTGTCGTCGGGGTGGTGAAAGGAGAGGCACAGGTGGTCCCGGCCTGGTGGGGTCGCAGCACGTCACTGCCACAATGTGCTCCTCTGAAGTGGCCCTGAAGTGTGCCTACGCGCCCGTGCTGAGCCACCCCCACCCCCCCCCCCAGTCTGGGGACAACAGGGCTGCTACACGCGTGGGGTGGAGCCAAGGCAGCACAGGGCCCATTCGAGGGTGTTGACTCATGATGAAAGGGTCAGTAACCTTTTTTTTTGTGCGCTTGTCCCACAAAGGCCACCGCACCCCAGTGGCCACAATAGCCAAGGCAGACGACAGCCTCGTCTTAAGCCCCGACTACAATGGGCCGCCCTGTGGTTCTCGCCAGGCCTTATAGTGGCCATTGTCTAAGGGGGAAGGAGGGTCGTCAGTGCAACACAAGTTCTGTGATTTCATGTTTGTGTCTGACAAATGGTCCTTAGAAACTGTGCACCTGTTATGCTATAAAAGAAAGAAATGAGGAAAAATCACCAGAGCTGAGCTTGGTGTTGAGTAATGCAGAAATATTCTTGCAGCTTTGAGTGAGTGGGTTTTAATTGTGTGCCTGGACTTGTGCCCAACATTTACAGTTGGAAATTAGGAAGCTGAGAGGAAATGTGTTTGGAAAACTGGATCAACTTGAATTTATATTGATGAACTAATGGAACAATGGTTAGCTCTTATGTTCAGTCCTATTTGTTTGTCCTCAAAGCGTGTAAACAGTTTAATGAGTACCCAAATTAATGAGTACTCCAATTGATTGCCCCGGATTTTGTTTCAGAAATCTGGTCACCTTATGCCAAATTGACATCCAATTTGCAGTTTTGCAGCTGCCTGGTTCTCAGAACCTGTTACTTGTGGCCTACTGACTGCTCTAGTCCCTTTCATCATGTGATTACTGTAAAACTTGACAAATATTGTTCTTACAGGAAATATAAACATGGGAAAGATCACTATGAGTAAAAATAGTGGCACATTGTGGGAACACATTTTATGGAAATGTATATGACCTCTCCCTGGCGAGTCTGAAAAGCGTAGGCACAACAAAAACAAAAACGTAACAAAGTCAAATTCAAACAGGTCGTAGAAATGGCCGCCGCTCCTGGGGATGTGCGAACAGATTGGAGGCATCTGGCACAGCCGTCCCCGGGTCCTCCCCAGTGAACTCTCTCGCCTTACGATCCTCTAGACCCAGACAAAAGCACTCAATCAGCACGCTTCGCCATACCGATGAGGGGCCCCGCTCCATCCCTGACCTCCCCCTTAACTCCCGTACGCATAAACTTGGGGCGACAGTAATGCCGGGTGGGTGGATGGGTGGAGCGGGTTGGGGTGGGGTGGAGTGGTTGGCGGTCGGCGAGGTCCTCATGCGTGACGGAGAAGCATCAGCAGGAAGGCCGCGGCTGAGTTTATTAGGACTCCTAAATCAGCTTTTATATACAATGTCGGCCGCGGGGCTATGGGGGTGATGCATTGTGCTGAGGTAAGGACAGCTGTTGGGTTGGATCAGCATGTGCTCAAGTTCAGCTTCAGGCTCCAGGCAAAGTAATTAAGATAGGAGCTGTATCTTGGACTTGTTGCTTACCCCACAAGCTCACCTTTGTTATGGTGAAGTGTCATCGATGACAGGCCAAATGGCCTCTGTAGATTGTGGGCCAGACAGAGATCTGCACGTTTGGCAAGTTGCCTTATGTTTCAGGGCTACTTGACTTAGTAAGTAGTACAGAATTCCTGTCGTGTATTTGCATGCATCCTTTAGTGTAATTACTTTCGTATGATTGCATGTATCCTTTTGTGTAATGTGTATTAGGAAGAAGCGGATTTAGTTTGAAAGTCCATGATAAGTAAAAATCTGGTCCTACAGGCTTACAAACGTGTTGTTACAAGTAGTGGGTGTAAAACCCCCCCATAATTATTGCTTACCCACACATTATTCTTCCACTGCGTTGCATCTGCCATTGAGGTAACCCTTATGCAAAGTGTAAGTGGAGTATTGTCTGGAACAATTAGCCTCTCTTATTAGCATTAGCATTTAAAGGGAAAAAGAGATCTCTCGCTTTGGTGTCTTGAAAGGCACTTACCCCTACTGCTCTTGTTCTATTACTCCAGTCCTCACCAAATCAGGTGAAATGAAGGCTTTTAGAAAAGGCAAAGTGTCTGCGGAGGCTGAACAGATCGCTGCATCCCTCCATGCTACGTCTATTTGATGTATAAACTGCCAACAGGTTGGGAATCAATGCTAGCCCCCAGGTGTTATTTGTCTCTAAATGTTACCAATGGACACTGCTGTAAAAAGGTTCATTATTCTCTCACAGCATGTGGTTTGTTGAGATCACACAGTGCCTTGAAAGGTATCATTCAGTCTGCTAACAGATGCAGTCTGCTTTGGATCCTTGTTGACATCGCATCCAATGGCATGTGCAATTCTCTTTTCCCCGAACACATCTGTTTTTGTTTGTGAGTTTAAGTGTCTATGTGTGGGCGTGTGCATTGGTATACCTACTTATGTGTGTTTTTGGTTTGGTATATTTTTATACTGTTTACTGATTTATACTGTTAGCCTACATACTGAATTTTGAAGTGAACAGTACAGTAAAAATGCCTTCTCTTCTTTTTTTTCTGCTATGTTGTTCAGAATCCTGTCACATATTAAACGACACAATGTCAGATTGAATGGCCAAGCTTTTCCTGCCAGGCCAACCCAGACAAGTTCCATTTGCACTCGTTTTCCTTGACTGAATATTGCTCATACCAAAGCATATGGCTAATGAGCTGCCATCTCTCTGCAGGATCCCAGCTTTGCAGCGTTCCTGCTTGACAAGCTCCAGGCGTTGGAATGGCCGCCCCGAGGGAGGCATGCTGGGAGCTCTTGTGAGGTGTGTGGCACCCCCCTGCACTATTTGAGACGCCTCGCCCTGCAGAAGGCCCTCGAGCTGGCCAGAGATATGCCCGACCCGCAGCCAGGACCCTTCTCTGGGTTCCCACCCCGGCCAGCCGCACAGAGTGTCGTGACGTTACCCTCGGCGCACCAGACATCGCAAGATTGGTCAATCCAGAGTTCCCACGCCAGGTCATCGGCCAAGCCCTATGGAGCGTCAGCGTCAGGGGACAAGCAGAGAGATCAAGGGTGGGCGCCTAGTGGGGCGTCAGGAGGTCCTCCGCCCCCCTGTCTGGCCAAAGTCACCCCTCTGCCTGTCCACACCCAGCACTACCTGGAGGGGGTTTGGAGCGTCCACAGGGTCAGTCGGTCATCACACCACCACTATGCTCAGGTGAGTCAGATGCACACAGTTCAGCTCATATCAGTCCCATTCACCTCAGGTCAAATCAGTGGATGCTACTAAATCCATTCACTATGTCATTTCACTTGTAGTGTTGTCAATAAATGTAAACAATCCTATCAAAACCCCATCCTGTCCCCCTAAATAAACACAAAAGATTTGCTGGGGTGACAGTAAGGAAGAGGAAAAGAAGAGGCTGCTTTAAAGCCATATCCCCTGCTGAAGCAGCTCCTGAACCATATCAAACTCACACCATGTCTGAACGGGGTCAACATGCTCCTTGGAGTGACTTAGTAAACACAAACTCTGAATCATGTCGTCTCACGGTAGGAGGTGAGCCCGCAAATCCCGCTGTCAACTCTTAAGTCCTCTCACACAGTTGGGGACTTTTTTCCCACTTTCCCATGGTCCACCCAAGGCTCTCCTTGTCCAGTATCTTTACAAGCGATAATCCTCTCCCTGTGTCCCTGTCCCCTGTGATGCCTTGTATATCTCTCTCGGAAGGCTTAGTTTATGGTATGGCCAAGACTGGAGTTATTTATTAGCTTTCCTTAACCTCCACACAGACCCCCCCACTCTCTGTTGGTTTTATGTGATTGCCCATAATCATATTATCACAGAGCTCTGCACCAGTTCATGGCCGACGCATCTCCAATATGACTGGGGTTAAGTGGCTCATCAGGACCCTAGCGGAAGGACCTTCAGCCCCGTAGCAGAAATGAGATGTCACCCCTCCCGTGATGTAGCAGATGCGTTAAGCAGACATTGGAGGCTACGTGACCTGACCTCGCCGCCAGCTTTAGTGTAATAATAACGGATGGTTCGCGAATTAACACTGTGTATCTAGCCATTAAAGGGGTGAATTAAAATCTTGACCATTCAGCAGATTCATTTCAGGAAATGACAGATTATTACACTGTAAAAGTGTCCTTACAAAACAAATTAGCATTTAAACACATTCTTCAGATCTCATTTTGTTCGGATGGCACAGGCACGCAGGAAGAGAAAGTGAGAGAGAGAGAGAGAATGAGTGAGTGTGTGTGTGTGTGTGTGTGTGTGTGTGTGTGTGTGTGTGTGTGTGTGTGTGTGTGTGTGTGTGTGTGTGTGTGTGTGTGTGTGTGTGTGTGTATGTGTGTGTGTATGTATATGTGTGTATATATTTGTGTGTGTGTGTGTGTGTGTTTATGCTTATCTATCTAACCAGTGCTGGCTCAGATAGCTGAAAGGCAAATGAGGATAGGGACACTCTGACGTGCGCCTCAGGTACGCCAGCCCAGCTGCATCTGGACTCACTGGAGCGGAGAGGAACCTCATTGGCCTCCAGGGCCATATTGTTTGTGTGCGTGGGCGTTCACGGCATCGCCACCTCAAGGGAAGATAGCATCCGTCAGCTTGGCCATCGGAGAGAGAGAGAGAGAGAGAGAGAGAGAGAGAGAGAGAGAGAGAGAGAGAGAGAGAGAGAGAGAGAGAGAGAGAGATATGTGTGTTTCGAGACCATAAAAGCGTGGGGATTTATGTGAACCTGTGCTTGGGCAAAGACTAGTAAGTGTCAGTGGATGAGAGATCTTAAGCTTAAGCATCATGGCCAAGCAGACGCAGACGAAGGTGAATTGGATGAGATAAGGAATGAGAGAGAGAGAGAGAGAGAGCGACGGAATAGGAGTGAGAGAAAAGACGGAGGAGAAAAAGAGGGAGCTCATTAATAATCAGATTGGAAAAAAAGGTCCTCGATGGTCTTCTGCCGTGCTTCTCTTGACCTTCCGGTCAGAAGATTGGGCATTAAGTCATCTCCACGCTGACTTATTGGATTAGCATAAGGGTGGAGCGACGGCGACCTCATCGTCCCGCGAGTGCCATCCGTCAAAGTGTCGTGCCAACAGTCCTGATTACTGCACTCGTCCGACGCCATGATATGGGCACGATCCCGGCGCCCGCCGACTGGGTCTTGACCTTTCAGGAAGCGAGCGAGAGCGATAACGCCATAATGGCTCTGCTCCCCCTATCCTATCGCGCCGCTGCCGCGCTCCCTATAGATTTTGCATTAGTGTTTTGTTTATGATGGTGTTTTAACGAGTGTGTGACGATGGAGAAATCAATGGCGAGCTGATTGAATATGCAAATAGATTGGATCTGCCCGAGATATCAGTCAGAGCACATGCAATCTACCTGTGATGATGATGATGATGATGATGATGATGATGATGATGATGGGCTGACACTGGGCCACGTCTGTCCCGGCACAGGGCCAGATCTGAGCAGTCGGCTGCTCTCGAGGTCTAACGGAAGAGAGTTCAGTCTGGGTTAGGTGGGTTTCTGTTGTCCTGTGTGATAATGTGCTTCAGGGTGTGTCCAGGGTTCAAGGCGAATGGACAAAGGGAGCACTACTCTGGGCTATTCCTTTCCGCCCATGTCTTACTATCCAATCAGCTTTAGGCCTCATCTGGATTGGGTGTTTTTTTATATAATACTAGAGATACATTTTGTGAAATTAAACATTAGTACCAAATTAAACTGTTCATTACCTCAGCTGTACACAAGCTCAATTTTCATTTTAGTCGATAAACCCATAAACAACATCTACTGTACAGCTTATTTGCACAATGGCAACATTTTTATGGCATAAATGCTTGGGCAAAAACATCCCAGAGATGAAAGCCTTGCCATATTTGGATTGCAGTTCTGAAAAAAAATGTCCTGCTCGTGCCACAAACTGGGCATGCTCTGTAGCAAGTGAGTCAAGGGACCCTGAAATAAAGCGTAGCCAGCTCCTCCCTCAATCACCCAGGTGTTGAAAAGCAATTAGACCTTGAGAAATGAGTTACGTTCCAGCGACACAAAAAAAAAAAACGGCACCGCGTCTTGGCACCTCCTGAGAGGCCCTCCGTTCATGAGGGATTCTTCTTTTTTTCTGAAAGGAATGCCATAATGAATTTGTACAGGCCTTTGTGTCTATGGTTTCTAATTTGTTTGTGTGTGTGTGTGTGGGTGGGTGGGTGCATATTCGTCTGTGTGGGTGAGTGTGTGTGTGTGTGTGTGGGTGGGTGGGTGCATATTCGTCTGTGTGGGTGAGTGTTTTTGTGTGTGTGGGTGTGTTTGTCTGTGTCTGTGTCTGTGTGCCTGTTTTTTGTGTGCATTTCTCTCTCTCACTCTCTCTCTCACTCTCTCTCTCTCTCTCACTCTCTCTCTCTCTGTGTGGTTGTGAAAGTCTGTGTCGGTACTGTATACTGTATGTATGTGTGTGTGTTTGCATTTGTGTGTTTATGCATTTGTGAGTTTATCTACACATGCATCTGTGCAGGTGAATATACACATGTTTGTATAGAATGTGTATATTACTATGCGAGCAGCTGCCAGTCCATTAGTGAAAGCTATTTTATTGACGACCAAAGGCCCCCTCCCAAGCACAACTCTGACCGGGGAAAAAACGAGCCCAGCTAGCCGCTGATCTGTCAGCTATGCAGCACCTCATTGTGCAACTCAAGGCCACAGACTTCTTTCTTTCTCCCCCCCCCCCCCTTGATTTCACCTGGGAGGCAGCAGGCAGCAAATGTCTCTGCAAAAACTCCTGCTGCTCTCTCCTCTCTTCCCTTCCCACTACGTCTCTCTGCATTGCAGAGGCAGACTAACTCATCTTTCCCCAGGCTTAAATGCCACCTGCAGTCTCCTAATGGTCCTCCTTTGGCAACCTGGCTCACTAAGGCCCTCCGGAGATCCGCAGGGAGGCTGCTCCACGTGTGGGGAGGATGCCCAAACTGGACCTGTCAACAGATGGGCCCGGAGACTCAGTGAACGTGGAAAACTGCACCTGACGTCCATCTGGGCACAACCCCCCCCCAACCTCTTTTATATTTCTCTTTTTGCTAGAATTCACAGGCGGGTAGCCATGCTTACTTCTACCTCAACATGATCTGGACTCACAGGAGGACCCAGTTTTTGCTGAGGGCAGAAAGAAGAGAGACCTTTGAACACTATGGAAGGTCAAAGGACACAACCACAGATTTAGGCCACAGGGGAGAAACACAATACGGCACAGGCTTAAATCTGAGAGCAATGTGATTATCTCCTCTGATCTATCATTCCAGGTCAGAACTGATCTGACTAATATATCAGACGAGTGCTTCATTGACTTTGATGTTGACATCGACAGACGTACAATCCTGGAACAATAGACCCCTCCTGATCCCACGTGCTTTAGTCTCCTATGTAACCTTGTGTTTAGGGAGCAGTGGGGGCGAAGTAATTCAGCTCCCGCCTCCCTAATGTTTTTTTGGGAGGCCACGCTCTTTGAGCGTTCTCTGAATGTTTTTTCAGTTGTTGCCCAGTATGAGGCTTTGTCTACTGCCAGGCTGGTCAATTTGAGCGCTTTCTCTGCTAGCGTTCCCTAAACGTTTTTCAGTTGTTGCCCAGTGTGACCCTTATGCTACTGCCAGGCTCCCATCTGCTGTGCGGGCTGCAGTGAAACAGCTGTGCCAGCATGCAGCACTCTCTCCCTCGTGGATGTGTGTATTTGTTTGTGTGTGTGTGTGTGTCTCTCCTACTCTCTCTCTCACTCTCTCTTTGTTTGTGTGTGTGTCTGTGTGTCTGAGCCTGTGTGTCTGTGTCTGACTGAGTGCATGTGTATGTGAATATGTGAGGGGAAAAATACAAAGTGTAATTTAGAGACTATTGGTCAGTAAATGCGTGTCTATGTGTTTTTTTTTTTTTGGTGTATGACAGAGTGAACGCATGTGTGTGCATGTGCCTCGGTGAAAATGACTTGTGTGTGTATGTGCAAGCGAGATGTGCATAAGAGAAAAAGACTGGGCAGAAGGGCTGATTCTGCAGCAGATAGTGGGTGTGCATCCATCTTCAGATAGAAACATTCTCCACAAGGGAAGATAATTGAAGGTGCTTTCAGTGAGAGATAGCAGGACACTGGGCTTACAAGACCGAGGCTGTGGTCTAATTCTAGCCGCGGCAAACAGCAGTGGATTAGAATGGGGTGGCTGCAGTTGATGACTCCAAAAGAGGGGGCTCTTTGCGCAGACTAGTCTTACTGTAGCTCAGCTGTCTCTCTCCGAGGTCCGAATTACACTGTATCTCGGAGAGGACAGAATGTGAAGAGCCCTGTACACTGAACTCCAGTGGACTTTTAATATGATGGTTCACAGAAGCCAGTTGTTATCTCAGCTTCTTCACCTCACACTTGTAAGTAGTTGCTCATCCTGACATTTCCCCCCCTCGGTAGGCTAGTTGGGGGGTTCTAATTCTAATTCTAATCTTCGTTGTTGATAAGTGGCAATTAGCTTTGCACATTCCAGCCCACCCAGCACAGAGAGAGGGAGACCTCAGACACAGAATACATGTGTGTGCGCTAGTGCACGTGTGGATTGTAGGTCTGTGTTATTTACATTATAATGGAAGCTGCCTGTGGAAATACTGATGCCAGCCGTGATCCGTGATCCATGGCGTGTACTTTCTTCCCCTCCGTCACTGCTGCCAGGGTGCCCTTAGCACAGACCTGCAGGAGTCTGTGAGATCTGCTCTCCGTTTGGAACTTGAAAAGACACGCTCTGTCTTCCCCACGGTGTCTTAATGTCTGGATCTGACATGCACCGATGTAATTACTTTCAGGATGACACGAGGCGGATTAACGCGCAGACACACACACACACACGCAGACACACACACACACACACACACAGATACAGGCACAGACACACACACACACACACACACACACACACACAGACATACAGACACACACTCTCACGCACACGCACGCACGCACGCACGCACGCACGCACACACACACAGACATACATTCTCACACACACTCTCTCTCACACACACACACACACTCACATGTGCGCACACACACACACACACACACACACAGTCACATAAATACACACACACAGAGCACTGGCTGGAGCTTGAGTTGTGTCTCATGTACGGAACGCTATTTTTTTCCGAAATGGGAATGCTCCTCTATGGCTTGTTATCGTCCCATCAAGCTGGTGGAAGATCACAAATCTCTCAGATTCCCCCGTAACTTCCTGTGCCCCCATTCCTGTCAGAGCGCATGGAAATCAGACACAATAATACGCTTGTGTTTACTGCCTTGCATCGCATTAGCGCCCTTGCGGGTGACAACAATAATGATGCCCTCCCAGTCCGACACAGACTATAATGTTGGCCACAGCAAATGTTTCTAGACAAGCTATATAAAGTATAGTGTGTGTCTGCGTGGTGTGCATGTGTGTGTGTGTGTGTGTGTGTGTGTGTGTGAGTGTGTGTGTGTATGTGAGCGTGTGTGTGTATGCGTGCGTGTGTGTGAGCGTGCGTGTGTGTGTGTGTGTGTGTGTGTATGTGTGTGTGTGTGTGCGTGTGTGTGTGCGTCATTGGGCCGACAGCTTGAGCTTTATAGCTATAGCTTCAGAGGTGTCGCTTCCCCCCGGTGGAAAAAGTGATAGGTATTGTTTCAGGATGTGGGAAGCGTGCTCCCTACGCCACCTCTGTGCTTATATAAATAGAGCTCAGGCGGCCGCTCTGCTGACAGATGGCTCCAGCAAAGTGAATCTTGTTGTTCCTGTCCTTCCCTGCTACAGTGTCTTCTCTTTTTCACTAGGAGATAATGCTGGTGTGTGTCTTCTGAGTCCTTTGTGACCATGTCCCACATGGCTGATTTTTTATTTATTTAATTTTTTTTTTAAAAGGAGGAGTTTTTCTTTTTTTTTTTTAAAGAGGGCCTCTAATAACAAACAACCATGTCACTGTTTTTCCCCCTTTGCTCTGTGAGACAGCTAAAATGCTTGTCTTTATTACTCCATGTGCATTGAAATTGCAGTCCTTTCAATCTTTAGAAAAAAGCTGAACTTTGATTTTGATCACTTTCTTGATGCCGAGCCTCTAGAGTTCTAAGAGCTCTTAGAATAGTCTCAAGATTCACACAGCCAACACAGTCTAGTAATTACTGTACAGCATGCTGATTACAAATGTGACAGACGATAAGACATCATCATTAGTGTGTGTGTGTGTGTGTGTGTGTGTGTGTGCGTGCATGCGTGCGTCTGTGCAGATGTACTGTATGTGTCTGTTTTTGGTGTGTGTATTTAATCCTGTTAGCCCAGTGAGTGCTAGACATGTGAAAAAATGAAAATGAGACACATTTACTTATAAAGCTCAGACATGCCAGTTGCTAATCTGTACAGTACTAATCCAGCACATGCCAGCAAATTAAGCCTATTACTGTACGTGGGGGAGGAACAGTTTAAGGCTATAACTCCATTTTCCTTTCACATGATTTTAAGTAATCACAGAAGCAGTGCTTCCAGGAATATCCCTCAAATGCCTGGCCTAGTCAACAGGCAGACCTAAGGCTGGGGTCCCTCCCTTCTCAAAATCTAAAAGTGGAGAAATCCATTTTACTTTAGGCCCTGTTTACACGACAACACTCACGGGTGAAAACGACAAAATATTTTATCAGATATGCCTTTTGTTTAGACGGCAACGGCGTTTTTTCTCTTCAGATTGTTTCCGTCTAAACATAGCCTTAGATTTTGCTTTTGCAAATGGTTTGCTGTGCATACTGCAGTATACATTTACATTTTACAGTTACATTTACATTTACATTTTTTTACATGTGCCAGGTACTCTACTTCTAGTCAAAGACAGAATGAAACTTGGGGGTCTAATCCTTAAACAGAATTCCTAAATACTCCACACAAATATAACCCAACACAAACAACATAGGCAGACGGATACATAGACAGATAGACAGACAGGGGCAATATTGTATAACTTGTTGTGCAGACAGTGTTGTTGTCCTACAATAGCCATCCATCTGACATGGCCAGCCACAATACTAGCAGCAGAGACACTGTGGAAAACAGCAGCCATCCCGCCGCCTGTCATTTGTATGCACAGCGCGAGCCACTCTCAGCTCCGGTCCACAGGCACTTTGCAAATGGAGCGACAAGTCCCAGTTTGGCAGCGAAGATGGCCGCCTCCACCTGCCCGCGCTGCTGGGCTGTTGCGTCGGCCCCCCGAGGACGCCCCTGCCCTGCTGCTGCCGGGAGAGAGAGCGGGGGGGGGGGGCATGGAGCGTATGGCTGGCTCGCCACACTCCTCCTGTCTGTAGCCCCAGGCCATCTCTCCCTCGCCCCAGGGCCATCCGGATCCTGATCCCACCCCAAATGTCCCCATAAACAGCAGACGAGTGGAAATGTGTGTAACGAGTAACACTGGGCTGGAGTGTGTGGTGTGGCACGTTTTTGGTCTCATGGCATCTCATCATGTTGAGTTCAGTGTTGGGTGTTGACTGTTTTGGGTGAGGGTGTGCCTTTGATTGATGTGTGACTGTTGTATTCTCTCTCTCTCTCTCTCTCTCTCTCTCTCTCTGTGTCTGTCTGTTTATTTGTCTGTCTATCTCTTTATCTTTCTTTCTGTCTGTCTTTCTCTTTTTCTCTCTTTTTCTCTCTATCTGTCTCTTTGTCTGACTGTCTATCTGTCTCTCTCTCTCTCTGTCTCACTGTTTATCTTGTTGTCTGTCTGTCCTTCCATAATAGGTGGCTGCTGATGCAGACAGAGAGAGTGTGTGGTCCGACAGTCTCAGCTCTGGCATGGTCAGCCCTCTGACCTCCGTCTCCTCCCCGACCAGCCAGGCGCAGTCCTCTGCCTCGTCCACCACCTCCGGGAGCGCAGCGGCCTCTTTCTTCATCAGGTATGTCCACACGCAAGCCCTCCTTGTGAACCTCGCTCCGCACACCCCGACACCCCGCACACACACACACACACACACACACACACACACACACACACACACACACACACACACACGCACTGTTTCAGCTTCCCTTTGCCCAACGCCCAGCGGCTCACGTCGAGGCTTCCAGAAAGCTTCCATTGCCCCCGGCGAGGCCGTCACCACCGCGTTTTGTCACAGTCAAGGGAAGGACCGCGGCACTCGCTGATAGCTGCTCGGGGTAATGCGGTTAAATGTCATCAATTGATGGCCAACCGCGCCTGCGGTCCGAGAGCGGTGTGAAAATCGGAAATGGCAGAAACCTCCGCTGTGCTCGGTGAACAAAGCCGAGAGAGCGGAGGGAGAACTGCTCAGGGAAATGCAGCCAACTGAACAGATGCCCCCAGGGGGGAATTCTGGAGCAATTGCTCCCCAGTCGTACGCAGCACAGATACCAGGTGAGATACCTGTGAGGCAAGAACCCCCCCTTCAGTCCTCGACCCCCCTCCCACACACACACACACTCGAGAGCCCAGAGAGACAGTGACAGTCAGAGAATGGCCAAGGCTGGAATGGATCTCATCGCACAGGATCTGTTTCTGAGACTGCGGCTATCTTCGAAAATCACTTAAGGAAAATGTTGATCAGTACCCTTTCAAGGAGAGAGGGCTCAAAGAGCACATTACTCTCTGATGTAGGCTGAGCTGCTGCCTGATTCTCTTTCATACTACCTCCTAACTGCGCTCAAACTGAATAATGGAACTTAGAGCCGTAAATCACGGAGTCTGATGGGTCTTTCGGTGGAGGCGCTTCCCCATTTAAAACATTATTATTATTTCAAAAAGCAGCTTTTCAGAAGCCGGCCAGAGTAAGTCCAGCAATCTTTACGTCAGCCCCTGGGTGCCTGCCTGTCTGTTTGATGGAAATCAGCCGGTCACTACCCTATTCTGTTGCTGCAATCTAATGCAGCGCTGTGACCTATTCTTTGATAGGATCACATTTACTCTGAGATTGAACGAGGAGGAAAGTAGGGGATGCAGTAGACGTGTGGGAAAGAGAGAGAACAAGAGAGAAGCACATAGAGAAAGAAGAGAGGGAGAGAGGGATTGCAGAGTCAAACAGGAGAGAGAAAGAAGCAGAGATGTCTGGTGTTAGAGCTGATGTTAGCTCCTCCGTATTATCCTCCTAAGAGGATTTGTATCTTGTCAAGTGAAATAACTTCAAGGAACATTCCGGCATTACTGCCGCTACATCATGTAATATGTTGCTTATACACAGATCTTAAGTCAACTCTTATTGTTCTAATCCCATTCGACTGTGCATGGGTTGAACACCACAAGTAATCTACTTGCTATGGCCTAATTAAATACGGCCTTTATGGTCAAAAAAACCGCCGTCGCATAATTGGAAACCACCATGCTGTGGTCCACACAAATTTGCAATGTCCTGAATAATTGACTCGCTCATAGGAGTGACGTGCATGTGAACTTATTGACATTCGAGTTGGGTGTCTGTGGAATCGAGAGATTCACAGTTGTGTGGTGATTGCTCTGTGACTGTGCATATCATTAGGGTACAGGCGGTGGCGGTGCCCCGCCGATTGGCAAGAAACGAACGGAGCCGTGTTTTTGGTGGAGCCAGCGAGCGAGCAAAAGCGAGCGGGCGGGCGGGCGGGCCACTGTAAATGGCCATCTCGCCGGCTCACCCCAGCGCAATCATCAGACCAATTACTGCCCGCAAACAAGACTCAGATGCATTAGATTAGTTCTGCGCCAGCCTGCTGCTTCCAGGAATTGTGGATCGACAGAAGACCGCTGACGTTTGTCGGACGGTGTTTTTTCGGTAGCCTACCTTCCACGTGTCTTGTTGGATGGTGAGGGGATCATTGGATTTGTGTGTCCCCTTTTTTTTAACAGAGCACAGCTTTATCTGTTCTCCCTGTGTGAAATAGTGTTGGCAGCCGACAAGGTGATGCATGTTGGTTTATAGTGCCTTGTCAGCACTTCAAATGGATATGGATGCGTGCATTGGTTCACTCAATAAGCCTTTGAAGCAAAGCATTGCCATTATGCAAATGAAAACCAACTGACAAATGGAGATTGCTCCAAATTGAACATGGCTCAACCGAATGCCAGCAGGCTAAATTATGTAGTTTTAAATTCATGAACAGCTTGTGTATCTGCTGTATTTAAAATGTGTGGAAAATTAAAAAAGACTAACAAATAATAAAAAAAAGTAGAACAAATAATCTGCTTTGCCCTTAGTTCGGCCTTGAATACTAACTGACCATAACACCTTGGACAGAATCTCACGGGCAAGTTGCCATGGTAGCATAATGGTAACAGAGTGTGGTAAGGAGACTGAGGAGAGAGGGGGAGGGAAAGAGAGAGGGAAAAGGAGTGAGGGTGAGACCGAAAGAAAGCGAACAGAAGGGCTAGACACTGGAGACATGATTTGGACTTCATAGTTACTGAGCCTCTCTTTGGTCAGAGTTACTGGTGTAAGCCAATATACTGTAGGCTGCCTCTCCAATAGCATACTGGCAGGCCTCATGAAGCATTTATGACATGAGAGATGTGGGAGAGCGGTACAGCACAGACTACACCCCCAGTCCCTCTGGTGCCGTGCTCAAGGCCAATGATTCCAGTCGACCTTCCAGGCAGCACAATTGGGAGTTGTGATTGCGTTTTTTGCTGTTTGACTTTAATGCACATAGAAGCATAGTTCAAACAGTATAGCTATGCTGCAGTGTTTGTGTGGTCCTCTCTGAGCACAATGTAAACTTAAGTCCGACAGCAGGCATGCACAGATACAGAGCAGCAAGGACAGTGGAGCAAAGGACACAGGAGACTCTGCAGGAGCCTTGCTGGCCAACCGCACACAGGAAAACCTTGAGGAATTGAGGAGACAGGAAATACAGATCTGAAAATAAAGAAAATATAAAAATCATGCGATTATGTTAGCTGAATAATAATGAAATGGCATTATAATAGACAAGGAGCCATTTTCCTGAAAGCATTGTGGCTTAAGAACTTTTGCGATTGTGTGCATATTACGTGTGCCCAGAGTAGTCGAAGATGTGTCGAAGAACAGTGTTTTGACAGGAACTTCTCACTGAAGTCACTAGAAGGACCTTGGCATAAACTGCATTATAGGGTTAAGAATGGGCTTGTAAAATAGCATCTGTGGATGTTTTGACAAGCCAAAGTTGCATACCTTCTATGTTAACATCAAAGAACAAGGTGAAATGCTCAATTCATTCACTGTATGTCATCTTTAAGAACAAGCATGCATGTTCACGCTATGACCATGTTTGGGAAACACACAGAAAAACGTAATAAACTTTCATTAGATCATGCGTCAGAACACCCATAACCGCAAAGATGCATTGCTATCAGGAAACCAGGTCCAGATTCTCAGTGTACTGCAGTACTGTTCTTCCCCAGTTTTGGACTTTGCCACAGCAACTTCTTAAAGGCAAAGTTTTTTAAAGCTGGAGTAGATGGCTAACGTTGCCCAGCAGTGCATTTACCCTACACTTAGACCCCCCAGCTTGTCCCACACCATGAGGCTCTGGGGGAGCAACATGGACAGTGACAGTCTCAGTGGCATTTGACCCAGTGCATGTGTGGCCTCTGAACCTTCTTACTCTAGGACCTGTAGTGTGAAAAATTAACAAGTCTGTGTGTTATTGTTCTCACCCATCACACACTTTCAGTTAAAAGAAAGAAAGAAAAACACCTACGCAGTGGAAACCGACTCTAACCACGGGCAAAATGTTCAGGTTCACCAAATGAAAAAATCTCAATTTTCCAAACCCACATGTACAGAGCCAGCTGATACCACTCATTAGTTCTACCCCCCAGGTTCAAGAGTTGTGTTAGTTGTGTGTTAAAAATCCAACTGGTCGACCCCAAACACTGGGGAGGTCCTGTACTTTTTTACCACGGTATGTCCACCTCTGACCTTGGCACAGTGCGCAGTGCCTCTTGCGTAGCGCACACACATGGTGCAGACCCCTGAGAGGCTGTAACCTGGGAGCTCAACCCAACAGCACGAGGGCTGGATCCTGTGAAGCCAGACCCGGTGGCCGCTGTTTGTTTTCCATTTTTATGTGGCTCCATATGTGCAGCGTCTGCAGCATTGGCCCGAGGTTTACTGCACCCTCGACTAACAGACCGTTGCGGGCTCCACAGCCCCTCGAAAAGTCCCCCAAGGGTCAGAACTGGGTCCTGTCAAAGACTCTTTATGATATGTGGGATGCATATGTCAGATATACGGCGTGATATATCGGAGGGATGGGGGATCTTGGGGGGTGGGGATGGTGCAAAATTTGCAGAGGTGTGCGAAAAAAAGGAAAGCAAGCAGGTGCCGTGGGGCAAGTGGATTTTTTTTTTTACGACAGAGTGTTGGTGGTAATCCAGCACCCACCTCCCCAACCCTCACCCCCCCCTCAAAGATTTACTGATAAAAGGAGAGTGGCTCTCATGCCGCCTTTAGATAGTGCAATCTGTGACAGCTTTGATGTGTTTCCAGATCGGGAGGGGTGGAAGGCTTTTCTCTCTGGTGCCTGCTGTAATTTTTGAGGGCTTTCATGCTATGCGCTATATTATCTTTCATATCTGAGTGCGCAGCAACTGAAGTGTGCACAATCAGGTGGCAATGGGGGAGTGAGAGATAGAGAGACAGAATAGGAGAGGAAGAGAGAGAGAGAGAGAGAGAGAGAGAGAGAGAGAGAGAGAAAGAAAGACAGAGAGAATAAACCAGTGAGAGATGTGACAATGAGAAATGGAGTCAGGCTCCGATATGGGGAGTTTGAAGGAGTTAGCTAGTGTGAAAGGAGGTAGCGAGTAGCGACTGCAGGTGTATTTGAATTTATTAATGAGGAGGAACATACAGCAGTGTACAACACGTCTGTCAGTACATTGAGCTCAGGCACACTTTCCAGTGTTTTGGTGGAAGGGTAATGCATTTTTTAAAGAAAATACTTCTCAGAGACACATAGGTGTAATTCTGCTGTAATACTCCTCTACACAGCTCCCTCTTAAAAAAAGCAACAGCTGTAGAGATGTAATTCACACTTTGACGTCCTCACACAATT
>NW_027468859.1:3307120-3312120 GCF_046254945.1 Alosa pseudoharengus
TCTCTCTGTCTCACTTCATTCTCACTCTAGCCCTCCTAGTCTCTCTTGAGGTCGTCTCCTAATCCTGCCTCTTGCATTTCACACCCCGTGCTGCCATACATGAATGTCAATAAGATCACTGGAGATTACCTGCTTTTCATTTTTAAAGAGCCTCGCCATTTTAACCTTTTCTCTCTCTCTCTCTCTCTCTCTATCTTTCTCTCATTCTGTGTTTTTTTTCCTTCCCTCCTCCTTTTCCGATGAAGAAGGCTAGCTGCCGCATTAAAAATACATGTGCAACTGTACTCTCTGCACTGTGCACGGGGCCTCCTCTCCACACGCCTGAGAAAAGAAAACAGGGGAATATATTTGGAAAGGGATGGTGGGGTGAGGTGCAGAAAAAAAAAAGAACAGGCGGGGTGGATGGGGGATATATCGACAGCTTCAGTAGGTGGTGGTGGCCCTGGAGTCTCCTTTTTTGGGGGTGGGGAGGCTTTTGATGTTGCCGGGTTCCTCCCGTATTCCTTTGGATGTGATGATGGGGGAGCTGGAAGCCACCCCTACCCCTGCAGGAGCACCTCTCCCTTCCTATTAGCCTCTGAGCGGGAGGAGAGGGGAGGGGAGGGAGGGAAGGAGACAAAAGGGTAGTGGGCCAGTGGGTGAGGGAGGAGGACTGAGGGAGGTAGAGAGGGAGGGAGGGGAGCGCCACAACCCCCCACACAAACACCTCACCCCCCCCAGCCCCCCCAACAGCTGTGGCCCTCTCCCTGCAAGTCTGTTTTTGCCTGCCGCCAACCTTGAGGGCCCGCAACAACTGTTCAACCTGTCAGTGGCCTCGGCGCAGGGCTCGGTTGGGGCTAGATTTATGTTTATTAGGCGCAGTTGGTCCACAGAGTTCGAACATAAATATGGATCAACTGCAGCAAGTAATAAGTACAAACTAAATTACACACACATTTCATATTTCATTTCTATTTCTCTATTGAAGCAGGCAGAAAAAAACGTGTCTCCGTAGAGATCTACAACACTATTGTCTAAATGTCAGCGGGATTCTTTGCCTAAAACAATGGCGAACAGCAATCAAACAGGGCTTTGATGTTGCTTCTGTCCTGCTCCCTTGTTTGTGCTGCGCTGTGCATCCTGCTTGTCTTCATTCTCACAGCGTCCGACCGGCCGACGGGTGGTCAGGTTGGGGCCAGTTAGTGTCCGATTTGTGCTCATCTCACTCACATCTGAATTACCAGCAGTAGCACACCAAACAACAACTCTGCCCCGCTACGGAAAAGAGAGAGAGAGAGAGAGAGAGAGAGAGAGAGAGAGAGAGAGAGAGAGAGCGAGAGAGAGAAAAACACCACCTGATGGGATCCTGGGCAGAATCTTCTGCTCCAATGAATCTTGAGATGACACGTGCCAATTACCCCTCAAACTCAGGCATGCCTGCACGCTGAGGAAGGGAGGCGTCCCAACACGCCGCCTGATGGCCCTCATTCAGACCGCTGCCCTGACAATGGAACTTGCTGGTCCCCGGAGGTGACTGCGCCAACCCCCCCCCCCCCCCACACACACACACACACACACACAAACACACACACTCACACACACTCTCACACACACACACACACACACACACCTCCTCTAAGCCCTCATCATATAATGTGCCATGTAAAGATGGGGTGCGGAGTGCCACGGCGACTCAAAGCAGCTGTCACGGCGCATCAGGACAAAGGCTGTAAGTGGGTGAGGCCACGCCCCGGCCCCGGCCCCGGCCCTGGGCTTCAGCAGGTGGGGACGAGGCCACGGGGGGCCTGAGAGATGCGATGGTGTCTTGGATAAGCTGCGTGGGCTTAACAGCAATTATCTATGACAAACCGCCCCCCCAGGTCCCCTTTCCACACTCCTGTGGAAAAACAACAAAAAAATCGTCCACTTATTATGACGGCCCCCACCGATTGTTGTCCCCTCCCCCTGTCATCAGCATCTCACGGGGCGGGGCAGGTGTGGGTGGGTGGGGGTGGGTGTGTGGGCGCGCGAAGCCTCATGCGGTTTAAGACGCTCCTGGAGGTCCCAAGAAGAGCGGGCGAGAAAAAATCGAGAGACTCGCTGATGAAAAAGCACAGTGTTTTGTTTAGAGACACACAGAGGTATTAATCATGTGGAACTCTAAACACACACAGACACACTGGGTGATGAAACACAGACAGAACAAATACAGTAAAGTCAGTCTCACGTACGGATCCCAACTGTTAGTTTTTCTTTTAGGCTGTTAGTCTCTCTTCTCTTCTAAACACATGGTTTTAGGAGCAGACGCTGTGAGCTGTCGATGAAAAAGGCCTGGTTTCTGTCAAACTGAGGAGAGCCAGGAACTAGCCTTGGAATGAATCCTAATCTGACACCAGCAGACATTCAGCTCCACTGAAACCGCAGAGGGCAATATCAGTCTGTTTTTTTTTTCTCTCCTGACGCTTTCCATCTCTGGCCGTCTCGGGTGTTTTGGTGATGTCCGTCTCGCTCAGGTCTCAGTTGACCCGAGGAGAAACGCTCGTCTGGCCGACGCCAAGCCAAACATGAGCCGCTAATTGATGTGTTTGGCCTATGCATCTGGTCCCACGCTACAAATCCCTGTGATTTGTCAGGGGTCACCCTGGAGGGTCGACGGGATTTGGGACAGACAAGTGCAGATTTCAGGTCTCTTCCGTCATTGTCCAGTCATTACAGCATAAACACACACACACACACACACACACACACACACACACATACACACATACACTGACATCCAGCGCACTAAGATTTGTGGCTCAAACCCAACTGGCCTCTGGTCCCAGTGAGAGATGTTCCTGACAGGCTGTGGCTGTGGTTGTGTTTTAAGACATCCAGTGCGGGGCTCGGGGGGAATCTCCTGTAGTCTTGGAGTCCCCTCTGGGATTTGAGACAACAGGGGTAAGATAAACCCAGCGGTGGGGCCTGATACTCCATATGTGCAGCCCAGGCTTTTAGAGGCTTTTCCTGTTCCCGCTCCACGTTGATGAAGAGGCCAGCCAGGCATCTGTATCATGTCTGGGAGAAACATAAGAAGACACGTCTCGAGAAAAGAAAAAAAAATGGAGGAGCTGTTGAATTGTGTGTCAGTGTATGGCTGAGTTATTATAGGAAACCCTATGCAGTTTCATCTCCAGCCTGTCACGGCACATCTGTCTGCTCCAGAATAATTCCTGGAAGTCACGCAGCCTAATGTTCCTCTGCCAGTCTGTAGTACATACTTCAAATCCTAGCCGTGTAGATACACAATCTGTAGACTTTAAAAAGATTCTGCGTTTAGCTTTGACTATAAAAAACGTTTTATCATGCAGTATTATAATGTCCAAACAGCAGTCTCCACAGACGTTGGAAAAGGAAACTGAATTATCTGGATAGTGTCCTCAGCTCCCTAGCCAAATGATCAAGTCCAGGCATTACAGTGTCTTGAGAGGTCAAATCTTCCTGACCATGGATCAGCTAAAGAACCGAATTGATTGAATGCACGGGCTTATCAGAAATCTTCAACCGAGCAGTGTGTATGGTTACTTAAATTTATCTCTCAAGCAGTGACAATGTTAATTCTTTTGAAATCAATATTTGACCTCTTTATTTCATCTCGCACGACCGCGATCCATTAAGTCTGCCATTCCTCACCGCGTTATCTCGGGTTCCTCTCATCTGGTTCTCAACGCGAGGCCACTTGAACACTGACAGGCCTGGATTGAGTCCATTCACTCCCTAAGCCCTGGGTTTGAATGGCTGACACCCTGACCTCCTGTGTGAAAGAAAACCACAGCGCTGCCTTAAGCACCCTCTTTAAAGCCTGACAGATTAAATTTGAGTCTAAGCATTCCCCACTCCATTCCCTTTTATGTGGAGCGTAATCCCCCTTCCCAAAGCCACCTATGGCATTATTGTGGCCGTCTTCCAGACACGCCGAGGTGTAGCCAAACCGGCACGGTCCGGCTCGCCACTTCTTCACAAGGTGGAGTCTCTCATGTCCAGGTGAAGTCTGGAGCACCGTTAGCTGTCAGCCTCTGAGACAGTGAGGGGCTGTCGGTCTGTCTGCTTGTCTGCCCTCAGGGTGACCAGTCCTCAGTCCCGTCTTTAGTGGCTCTCCTCTTGTTGGACACTGACAGAGGGACAGGGGTGTGGGAGTTGGGGGGGGGGGCTGAGGATGTGTCAGTGATGCTTAATGGGGCCAAGCAGTGTGGTAATTAGCCCAACAGTGGAGGCTGACGGAGGGGTTTGGAGGCCGGTGACAGATTCTCTGAAAGCAGAGGCTAATGGCTGTCTTGGCTAACGACCAGCAGGATGGAAGAACGGCCTCCGCTAATTTGACAGAGGCTGAATGAAAACTCTGCAGCGCGGACACAAAAGACGATTGTTTTGGCCTATGGCAAAATGGGCCTATGGCTATGGTTCTCTCTCTCTCTCTCTCTCTCTCTCTCTCTCTCTCTCTCTCTCTCTTTCTTTCGGCTACCCTCCCTCGCTTCTCTTTTCCTCTTATCCTTGAAGTCAGTTGTCCTTTTTAATGGCAAACAAAGGAGGTGAATGATCGCTCTAAATGTATGGGGATGTTTGTGTGTGTGTCTGCGCTTGTGTGGGTGTTATTGTCTCCGGTGCATTTCTAACAAGCTCTGGACACTCACAGAACACAAAATACAGCGCTACGTTGGCTTGGAGATGCCTTAAGGTTGTGTGTCTTCTTTTTGGCCTGTCAGCTTGACCAATGGTCTCATTACTTTCTGCTTGGAGGCTGGTGACAGCAAGTGAGCTAGCCTGCTATTAAGCTAAGTCTGGGTTGATGGCTTCCCTACGAATAAGTGGAGCTCCCGGGTTCTCTATCATGCCTGGAATCAGTATGGCCACCTTCACTTTATTTTATAGGTTTCCTTGAGAAAACAGACAAAGACAAAATGTGCCATTACGGTCTAATTGTGCTGTTTGAGTACTGTTTACATTTCGAGACCTGATTGATTTCTGTGTTAAGAGTAACATTA
>NW_027468859.1:3314620-3319620 GCF_046254945.1 Alosa pseudoharengus
CTCTCCCGGAGTTCTGTCTCCGCTCCTTCAGTGGGCGCGCACGCGGAGTAGCGGAGTGAGTGGAGGAGCCACAGAACGAGAGGAGCGGAGGAGTGTGCGGCGGAGTGGAAAAAGAGTGACACACCCGTGGCGTGGCCCGCCGAAAGAAGAGAAGAGTCATCAGAGTGGAGGAGAGGAAGGGAAATGAACAGAGGAGAGGAGAGGAGGAGGAGGAGGGCGTGGAGCTATGAAAGTGCCATTCTTGAGCCTTGAGAGGATTACATGGACGTGTTTGTGAAGAATCACCACTGGAAGGACTTTACTCTCTCTCTCCCTCTTTCTTTCTTTCTCTCTCTCTCTCTCTCTCTCTCTGTCTCTGTCTCTTCTCGGTGTTCTTTCACCTGGTGGGAACTTGCTGGGGACCCGTGGGCAGTAATCTGTCCGCTCAGTGGGCGCTCCTGTGAGCATGTTTAGCGTGGAGCCTGTGTCCTCTCACCAAACTTTTGGGGCTCGCTGGCGTCGCTGCTGAAAACTCTCCGTTGCCATGCGCCCGCCCCGCCTGCGCTGCACGTTGCCACGGCTCCCACCTGTTCACCGCCGGGCTGCACCGAGCCCTTCGTGATCTTCAGCATCTCCAACAGGGACCCCCCACACATCCCATCTGATATCACAGCTGAACTTGACACTTCAACACACACACAGACACACACACACACACACACATACACTTAAACACATAAACACACACATACACACACATCTACACACACTACAGTAAGTTAGAACCGTCCTCACTACCGCTTTGACACCGACACCACGGCAGCTGGCACGTGGCGGAATCATGGAGTATTCCGGCGTGGGATGGGCATTGGAAGAGGGTACGCTGTCCAGGTTCCGTGGGCTCGGACTGAGCGCTGAGTGATAATGGATTGGAGAGAGCTGTGAGTACAAGCGCGCGCCGGCCGGGGGGGGGGGGGGGTGGGTTCGGTCGGCTCGGTGGTCTGCTTCTCTTTAAGTGTTTGATGAATTTTCTCTGTGGCGGTGCACGCTGTGTCCGAAGAGAACTGCAGACCACTCAAGGTCTTTAGAGGTGTTTTATTGCTGTTTGATTCTTGGATGTTTCACATGGGATTCTGTCTAGGCACATTTTCCTCATCACTAGTGTTCTGTGTGCTTACTTTGCAAAGCCCCTGCATCCTGGTTTAAACTGTAAGAAAAGGCAGCTTTTTAGTAGCCCTATGGCTTCAGTATGCCTTGAGCCCAGTCCAGTGCAGTTAAGCATTATTTTATGCTTAGCTAGAGAATCGGACTGTGTATGTTCAAGCAGTGGGGACGGAACAGGTGGGTGCGTCTAGGCACGCCCAGTGATGCGTGTGTGTGTGTGTGTGTGTGTGTGTGTGTGTGTGTGTGTGTTGACTCAGTCTGGTGTGTCCCCCGTAGCCTCGGGGGGACTGGAGGCAGTGCGGCTCTCGGGTGGCGATGGACGTTTCAATCTGCGAACGCTGCAGCTTTTGTGTGGCAGTGCGTGCCGGGGGAGGGAGCAAGGACAGTCTGGTGTTACCGGGGCTTTATTCAGTCTCAGTCTGAGGAAAGATTCAAAGAAAGAGAAAAGCTTTTGTCAATACTGCCTCAATACTGTCCCCTTTTGTCCAAGTGTGTGTGTGTGTGTGTGTGTGTTTGTGTGTTTGTGTGTGTGTTTGTGTGAGCATGGGTGGGGGGGGGTATGTATGTGTACGAGTAAGAGAGGGAGAGTACATCACTATTTGTGTGTTTGTGTGTGTGTGTGTGTGTCTGTGTGTGTGTGTGTGTGTGCGTGTGTGTGTGTGTGTGTGAATGAGAGAGTGAGAGAGAGTGGGTTGTGTGAGCATATGTGTGTGTTTCTGACAAAACCAATCCCAATTTGTGTGTGTGTGTGTGTGTGTGTGTGTGTGTGTGTGTGTGTGTGTGTGTGTGTATGAATGCTGTATTAAACTGCTAGTGGGAGGCACAGACTTGTCATGAGCAGGGGGGAAAAACAGCTGAGGTGATGAGAGGCTTTGTCTTCGAAGGTGGCTCACAGCAAGACCGCCCTCCTCTCTCCTCTCTCCTTCCTCTCTGCCCTACAGTCCCTCCATCCCTCCATCCCTCCCTCCCTCCCTCTCTCCTTCCTCCTCTTCCTCCTCCTCCATCTCCCCCTCTCTTCATTCACACCTCCTCTCCGTCCTTGCTGTTCCCTCATTCAATCTCTCTGCTGCTGCGTATGCCTCTCCTACTTATCAGATTGCATTCAGAGAGCCTCTCTCAGGGAAAATGGCCAAACAGGAATTGCCATAGCGCAGAGGGTGCATGACCCTGGCAAGGGGATAGAGAGGTGACGGCATAATTTAGTTTTCATGGGAACATTTTCTGTCCTTTTGTGCAGTAGAATAGAGGATTTATTGGCTTGGTGGCAGCAGGCAATGGTTAGCATGCATTGTGCCACACTCCTTACTCTCCCTCTCCTCCTTGCGTTGTTTCTCTCTCTCTCTCTCTCTATCTTTCTCTGTGTCTCTCAGTCTATTCTTTTCTCTCCCTCCCTGTTTCTCACTCTACCTCCCTCTATTCCTTTCTCTCTCTCTCTCTCTCTCTCACTCCTATTCTGTATGTCTTGCAGTTTCACACTAATATTTTGCTCAGTCTCACACCCAATGTCTCACACTATCAGAGACGCACATGTGGACACTAGCACGCAAGCAGGGGTGCACGCTTGCAAACACACACACCCACACACCCACACACGCACACACACACACACACACACACACACACACACACACACACACACACACACACACACACACACACACACACACACACACACACACACACACACACACAGGCATGCTGGGGCAAATCTCAAGGGGGCCTCCCTCTGTGTCCTTCATGGAAACTATAATTACACCGTGTGTTTCCTGATTGTGCTCTTGAGAAGTGGATGCAGTAAAGGAGGTGTGGTTGCAGAAAAGGCTTGTGGGGGGGAGAAAAGGGGGAAATAGGAGGAGGGTGAGTGGAGGGAGAGATGAAGGAGAGAAAGAGGGAGACATGGAGGAGAGGAAGAGGGAGAGATGGAGGAGAGAAAGAGAGAGGGTGTATGTGTGTGTGGGGGTGGAGGAGAGGAGGAGAGAGGGGTGTATGTGTGTGTGTGTGTGTGTGTGTGTGTGTGGGGTGAACGCACAGTAGATGTGCTACAGAGAGGCAGAAGCTGGAGTGGTAATGAGCTCAGGCCTCGCTTCCAGGCAGACAGACCACATGCTGGGAGAGACATACACTCACACACCAGGGCTCTTCTCTCTCTCTCTCTCTCTCTCTCTCTCTCTCACTCTCTCTCTCATTCTCTTTCTCTCCATCTCTTGCTGTCTCTCCATTCCTCACAGGATCTCTCTCTCTCTCTCTCCCTTCCTCTCTCTCTCCTTTCTCTTTCTCTTTCTCTCCTCTCTCTTTCTCTCTCTCTGACTGACTCTATCCATCAGTTTCTCTCAAAACCGGTCCTCAGCACTCAAGTAAGCTGCTCACAAAAGCGCTCACAGCTCTCAGGCTCTTATAAAATCTGACATTCATACTGATGGGTTCATCCTATAAAAAGGGCAGATTGACATTTATGATATTGTATCTCCCTAAAACATCTATGGCCCACACATTCAGGGGCCAATTTCAACACCCTCACTCTTGCAAACTAGTTTTAAAAGATTATAGTCTGTTTTTATCAGGTATGCAGTGCCCCTATTGGTGAATACTGAGAACTGCATATCTTTACATAGAATATGCAAATACATTCATTCATTATATATTTTAGTTTGAGGTGGCTATTATCCAAATCAACTTATTGTAGAGGTAATGTACATATTTTAACAGTATGTATGCTCCCAAGGACTCACCCAAGGTCATTCTTACTAGAATATTGCTCAAGCAACTGAGTTAAAGGAACTCTGGACAGCCCTAGTAGACCTGAAGAGAGACACACAGTCAGCTCTCCTGGACACTAAAATGGGCATTTTTGTTCCCTGTCATCTTCAGTGGCCACATGCTCAGTATGCCTCATCACTGGACGCCGCCGAGCAGCCTGTCTTAGCGGTGGCCAGCAATCTCACATTTCCACGCTCCCACCTCCAGCGTCAGTCAAGCATTATTTTGGATAAACACTCGTTCTGCGCTTGAGCCAGTGCCTTTGTCTGCACATGCCAGTGTTTACATTCTTGGGATTAATCTAACTTTCCCAGGGCCGGGGGGACTCCTTCATCGTCTGCTAGGGATTAAAAAGCATCATGCCTCTTCACCGTCTCCCTGTACATACAAATTGTGTGTGTGGCATCGCCTCCTTCCCTCCCTCCTGCCATTGCTCCTTCCCTCTCTCCCTTCTTCTCTCCCTCCCTCCCGCCATCCCTCCCTCCCTCCCTTTTGCCTCTCTCTCCAATCTTCTCTCCCTCCCTCCTTTTTTCCCTCTCTCCCTTCTTCTATCCCTCCCTCCCTCCCTTTCTTCCTCCAGCATGGAGATTCATCATCATCTGTCTTGCGTTGCATTAAATGGCCTGAGCGATGTGCCTTAACACGTCTGCTAATCCCTTCATCCGTGCCCAGCGAGAAGAGAAAGTGAGAAAGAGGTGGAGTGAAGGGAGGTGGAGAAGGAAAGAGAGAGGGGGGGGGCATATCTATCAGTGGCCCATGAGGATCATAAGTGTCATATTGAGACAGAAGAAGAGGGGAGCGAGAGACATGGTTAGACTGTGTGTGTGTGTGTGTGTGTGTGTGTGTGTGTGTGTGTGTGTGTGTGTGTGTGTGTGTGTGTGTGTGTGTGTTTGTGTGTGTGTGTGTGTGTGTGTGTGTGTTTGTGTGTGTGTGTGTTTGTGTGTGTGTGTGTGTGTGTGTGTGTGTGTGTGTGCAGAGGTGTGGAGAGGGAGGGGATGTGTGTGAGAGGTGTAGAGAGCAACAGAGAAACACTCGGAGCAGCCATCTGCACTTGCCCGCTTCACAAGTGAGAAAGAGAGAGAGAGAGAGAGAGAGAGAGG
>NW_027468859.1:3324620-3409620 GCF_046254945.1 Alosa pseudoharengus
AGTGTGATTAGCGAAGGAGGCGAGGTGTCTCCAGGTCACCACCACAGCACATGACTTGCGGTCAGACGCCCTGGGCATGCTTCTGCAGTGGAAAGCACTGTGCTGGTAATTGTTTGACTCAGTCGCACGTGCTGCAGGCCTGACCGGTTATTCCGCTCAAGTTAGCTGATCCCCTTTGCTTGTGCGGCACGCGGTCTGGGCTCTTGAGAACAATGTAGGTCTTTCACTGTTGAGTGGGGTTCGAGAGAGTAAAATACGGCTGTGTGCTGCAGACTTGGCTGGCCCAGGGTTGACCCTCACAGGAGTTATTAGAGCAGGTGATCTCACATTTGGCACAGATTCAGAAGTATGGCAAGATTGCATTTAGATTGAACTTGCAAATGGTTGCTGTAAGCAAACGGACTGCAATGTGCCTTCGCCTACATCTGTAGTGATTTACTTTTGATGACTTAAGAGAGCAGAGGCAGGGGCTTAGGACCAGAGGCAATAACTTTAACATCACAGCGTCATAATGTGATCACTGGTGTTGGCAAAATTTGTGCATGGTCTTGAAGTAAGTTTTTTGTCGGTAAGCAACTCAGGCGAAAAACACATTGCTCCTGACCCCAAAAAAGAGACATGACAGGCGTAAATCAAGCCTAGTCAAGCACACAGTAGTCGTTGGGTAGGATTACAAAAAAACACAGGCAGCTGCCTGCCGCTAATGAGTCGGCTGGATGTAAAACAGAGCCTAATTAGGCCCGGTGAGTGTCAGCACATCCGCCGCACAAAATGGAGCTCACACAATGGGCCCCTGTAGCAGAAAGGCAAACGAGCCTGGAAGAGCCCACTGCTACAAGTATAATGGGGGAAAAGAGGTAGAGAATGGAGAGAAAATGGCAAAGGAGAAAGGAGAGTCATTTGGAGTGCGGACAGAGGGAAGGAAGTAACTGGAGCAGAAGAAGAGAGAGAGAGAGGTAAGAGGAGGGGAGCGAAAGAGAGAGGTTGGAGAGAGGTACGATTCGAGGCCTGGAGGAAGAAGAGAGTTGTTGAATGGTGGACGTGGAGAGGACTGAGAAGCGAGGCAGTTCATCTGAGGGAGGGTTTGGTGAGAGGCCTTGATTAGAAAACACTTTGCAGGATATGTGGCCGTAATAACATGGGCCTGGACTCTGGCTGTAATATCATGGGACTGGACCCTGGCTGTAATAAGGGCAGGCAGCCAGGTTTAATTGGCAAAACAATATGCAGCTTGTCTGGTAGATTGTTCCCCCTCAGTCTCGAGTGGCGGAAATTGCCGAGATGTTGTGGGATGCAGAGTTGCAGTGCTCTCAGTATCAGAAGATTAATTGCGATTTTGACAGCTCACTGCCCTTCAATCATTAGGAAGAGTCTTCTTTTATGTGTGGCGGCTCCTCAGCGTTTGAAAAATAATGGAGAACTTGCCCTTGCCTTTTCCCAACAGAGAGTAAAAGTTAGACAGGAAATGAAGTTGTCTGTGGCCCTGCATCTCATTTCTCCGCATCAGGCGAATAGCAATTCCATCCTCGCCCAACGCAGGACCCTCATTGTTTGCAATTGCATTTCTTTTATCTACAGCACTGCGGCAATAAAACTCGCAGGCTTTCTATTGTTGCGCTCGCCAGAGCCTTCCCTGGTGGCCATAAAAGCTGAAATAGCGAACAGGGAATGTCCTGGCGCGTTAGCGCTGCCTCAGAGCGCACGGAGAGTAAATTGGGCCTCTAAATCAGGCGGGCCGGGATGTGGCACATCAGCTTCCTGTCACAAGTTTGTTCAGGTGCTGTTTGTTTGTTTAGCCGTTTGTGGCCACTGATGAGGAAATCATGCCCTGTGTATATATAGTATATGCTCCATATATATACATATATGCTTGTTTACCTCTCTCTCTACCTCTCTCTCTTTCTCTCTCTCTCTGGGCAATTCCACACAAAAATGTCACGTCCATAACGTCAACTAAATACTATGGCGTTGTGTTGGCGTTATGAATGTGACAGTTTTGCCCGGAATTGCCCGTCTATACTGCATCTCTAGTGATGTGTTCTAAAATACGACAGTTAAAGTCAGCTTTGGATATCACTTGCTTGCAAGGCTATTGAACAAACTGATGTGTAATAGTATGTGGAGTGGTTCTCATGTGGCCACTGCGGTTGCCGTGGCAAAGACCATTCTCATGTCAGATCCTTGTTGACTAATGGAGGGTGGCACGACAAGTGAGCCGAGCTGCATGGGAACGCCGATCCTGTTTAGCTGCCGTGGTGCATGAAAGGAAGTGGAGGAAGAGCCTTGAAGAGCCCTTTGAAAGAAAAGCGTTAAATAGTAGTTTCTTTTGTTTTTTGCTTCTCACATGAGGCTTCCTGCTGTGAAGACAGATGCGTTTTTTTCTTCTTCCAGAGACCTAATTAAATTAGGGTCAATAGAACAGGAAGTATTAGCTGCAGTTGTTTTAATACTGTAGGTCCAGCCCTTCCCTTCACAGGTCCAGTCGACGGCTTCCTCTCTCTGATCCCTAATCCAGACGTGTTCCTGTGCACAGATTAACTCTGTGCGTCACCGTGCAGACTCCAAAATACAGACACTACCTGTCCTGCTCCCAAACACAAACACCCCAATATATGTGGGTGGTTATCGCTTCATTATCCATTGGTTTGATTGGTCTCTTGTGGGGGAAGTGCCGCTCCCTTTATTAAAAAGCTTGTTCTCCATTAGGACACATTCAACGTTTTTTTTTTTGTAAAACAAGTACATCTTTGAATTGGTCATTTTGTAAGAATTGGTGGGTACACCATTCCAGTGAGAGCTTTCTTTGTCTCGTTTGGGGATGTGCTAGACGGCTTAGCCAGACCCCCAGAGATTGTCCCAGCGCATTACCTCATCGTTGGCCCAGTTCCAGGTCACTAGATGGATTTATCCGTGCTCCGAAGGTGGGCCACCCCATGAAACCAGATTACACATTAGGTACAGCTCAGGTTTTTTAGCCTGATGTTGTCATCGTCATGCACTCCATTAATTTCCAAATGAGCCATATTCACCGTTTAAAGAGGCCGTTAACATTTAGCAGATCACTCCAGTTGTTATTTAGTTCGAGTGGCGATGAGGTCGCACTGTTGCATGCTCATCCCCATTTTCCTTATCAGGTAGCACTAGAATGGGAATTTATGGAAGCTGATATTTACAGTTTGCATAATTCCAATTATATGAAAGGTCTCAAGCATTTGTGAGCGAATTCATTGTGAACTACGGCTGGAGGAGTCTCCATTTAATGATGGGAAGTCTAATTGCATCTGTACAATGGAGGGTGCGTTTATTGCTCCACAAAGCATTGTGCTCAGCTGAGCCCACTGCAGCAGTGTTGAAGACATGACTTGTTTGGTCAGCAGGCAGTCAGTTATGGTGCTCATGAAAGAGCTCTGTGCCAGAACTGACTTTGAGATTTCTTCATCCACCTCCTGCAGATTCAGCGGATTTTCTGATGGGCTCTGCTTTCAAAAAAAATAAATAAAAGGAAAATAAAGAACTTGACAAGGAAAGGCAAAGGAAAAGAAACTCTGGAGGATTAGACCTGTCAAGAGTGGAGTGGGTAGTGTTAAGCCAGCTGTATACTTTTACACCCACCATTGTTTGCCACTTGAAAATCCATCCAGTTTTTCTGTTCCTCCCCCGTTCCTGGCCGCTAAAGAGCTGGCGGTTCCACTTGGCCGAGGCTTGTGAGAGAGGCTCTCGTGTGTCCGTCAGACCCACCCCAAAGTGTCAGTTGACCGTCAGGAGGCTCGCGCCGCCACATTGGAGTCTGACTGGAGGCGCTTGGGAAGAGCGAGGAGGAGTGGCTGGAAATCTGAAGCAACAACTCTCCCACCGCCAACTTGTATGCCATCCAAACACCACCATGTGTGTGTGTGTGTGCGTGTCTGTGTGTGTGTGTGTGTGTGTGTGTGTGTGTGTGTGTATGTGTGAAGGGGTGTTAATCCTCGAATCCCTGGCAGGGCAGCTGAAGGACGTTAACGTGGCATGCTGCGCACAGTGCCACTCCCTCACGTTCATGCTGCCACGGTAGGGTCACCTGGGTCAGTGCTATGGAAACGGTGAGCCGTCGGCGCTGACTGTGGAAACGCCTCTGTGGCTCGCTAATTAGTGTTAGCATTGGGGTGTCTGTGCGTCTCCAGCTGTTGTTTGATGTCTGAGGGGGGCGTTTTCAATATTTTTTATCGAGCAGCTGTTGTGATTCGACGCTCAAAGACTGAAGAGATGTTTGTTCGAACCATGTTGGAATTTTAAAAAACGTTTGAAGTTTCTGTAAAAAAAAAAGTAATGGATAACATACATAAATTTCGACATTATAAGTTTGACGTTAATTTTTGTCTGTTGTTTTGCATCACAGGTCAAAGTGATGGTGCGGATATGTCCCGTGCCAGGTTCTCCTGAGTCCATGTCCTTCCTGAAGGTGGACGGCCACAAGAAACAGCTGACTCTGCTGGAGCCTTCGCCCAACGCCCCCTCAACGTCCTCCACCACTGCCCAGAGGCGCTCGGCCACCGCTCCAAAGATGTTTGCCTTCGATGCCATTTTCAGCCAGGATGCCTCCCAAGTGAGTGTCCTGGGGTGTTTTACTCATTTCAACCAGACACATGGGGTCGGACCCACTTGAGGGAGAAAGCCTGTTCAAGCGGTGTTTTGGCAAGTCACAAATACCCTCAACTGAGGTGAAAAACAATGGAGACAAAGTCTTTAGATGTGATTGTAGTTTGTCTCTTCAGACCAAGAAACACAAAGCTCAAACATACATTTCTGTGGTAAGGGATCGTCATATATCATGAAATAAAATTGCAAATGAATCCACAGTACATAACACCAGATGTGTCAAATCCATTACAAGGGCCTTCCGGAGTGAAGACAGGAGGTTGAGGGCAGGGGTGTGTGTTTATATGTGGGTAGGGGGAGATATCACCAAGACGTGGGGGAGGGGTGCCCTTACCCATTCTTAGAAATCGGGGGGCAACATTTGCTAGGCCTACAAATACTTTGAATGCCATCGCCTCCCAGAATATGCATACGATCTCACAACAGGGCGCGGGGTGGGGCAAGTCAGTGCTCTAAACAGAGATCAAAGTGTTCCTGGGGGGCACGAGGGTGAGTGAGAGGTGTGTGGGGGAGTGTACTTGGGAGGTACGTGGCTCCATCACACACTAACTAAACCATAAGCCGGATCAGCGGTACACAGGAGGTGGGAAGAGGCACTAAGAGCAGATTGCGCCCCTGTGTTCCTCTTCCTTTCGCACGCCATGGGGGTTTGCAAAGGTGCGGGCTGGCGTCGGATGAGGGGGGGTGGGAGGTGTGTGTGTGTGGGGGGGGGGGGTTTCCTGTTGTACATCATCAACTCTGATGATCAGTGCGCAAAACAGACGGAAGCCTTTGAAGAGGCAGACATCAGAGCTTGGGGTCGTGCTGCAAGTCTGTCAAAACATTCACACATGTAACACACACACACACACACACACACACACACACACACACACTCACACACTCACACACAAACACACACACACACACACACACACACACACACAAACATACCTGAGGCAATATGCCATAGTTTGAAAACTTTATCACGGAAATGGCACAGATTCTCTCCTCTCCTCTGTTGTAAGAGTAGAGCCCGCGACAGGTGGAGTTCTGTTGCAAGCTGTGGCAACACCCTGACAGCCCCAAGGGTGCAATCTATAATGAATATGTCTAGAAGACACAAGCAACTGGTTAGAGACCTTATTATGTGCGACAAAACTCCCACGCCGTGGGAGAAGAAACAGCAGATAAAAAGTAGGGGGAATGAACATTTTAATAGAGGTAAATTCAACGCTCAGTTTCAAGACTTATCACAAACATCACAATGAATACAGTCCATACTGTTTCATGTGATGCAACGTCAAGAAAACTCCTGATCTCTCTCTCTCTCTCACACCCATTGTTGTGTTGTCCTTGGGCACTGGCATCAATAAATCTTTGAAGTCTGAGGCCTCGTTTGTGAAGTCTCTTAGCTATATTTTGACCCTTATGTAATGGCCATCACAAATTGTGATGCTGCCACTGGCTGAAGTTTTTTTTTTCCCCTTGTGTGTCCAAGGCGGAGGTTTGCTCAGGAACTGTTGCAGAGGTCATCCAGTCAGTGGTCAATGGAGCAGACGGCTGCATCTTCTGTTTCGGCCACACAAACCTCGGTTAGTACCACTACTTCTCTAGCCTGACATGGGCCTGTCTCCTACTGTACACTGGGGATCTGTTGTAGGACACTAGTTCAGACATCACACTTGGGCATCAGTTTCCTTGGATTTTGTGTATTACAGTATGTATTGTATTAAGTATGTGGTGATTTGTGATGGCTATGTACTGTAAGTGAATAGTTGATACAATGCCACAAAAGGGAACTTCATTCATTTCCAAGCATTAACTTAGTTTTTCAGAATGTACTGTATACTGCTTGTGTTGGTTATGTGGTGAATTCTTCTGTGCATGCTGATACGTGCTGTTACTGTAAGTCACCTGAGATAAAAGAATGCGTTGTCATGAAGAAAACTCAACTCCTCAAATATAGTTACTGTCACTGCCCGAAACCCTTACTGTCTGAGAAGTGTAGTGCAGCGACAATCTCCCCTGATGTGGAAAATTATGAATTACACACTCTAGGCATTCTATGAGTGCATGTGGGCATCGGTCGGAGAGAAAAGCATGGCCACCATTTCAAAAATCCAATTTTAACCCCTACTGAACACACATCATGGCTAGCTGCATGCCTCCACCAATTCTACTCCATTTCCCCATAATTAACTCCACCATTGTGTGCCGAACCCCACCAAAAAAAGTACAAAGCTCTTCTCCCGAATTCATTTTAGAAGGCATCACAATGACTGACAATGGCTAGGGGGATGCAGGCGGGGGGGTCCACATTTTGAACTGATTCTGAAGCCCTCTCAGAAACGGTCCCTGAGTGTTTTGTATGAGGAGGAAAACTGTAGCTGTTAGCACTCTCTTTCTCTCTCTCCATCCTCCCCTCTCTCTCTCTCTTACACACTTTCTCTCTCTCTCTCTCTCTCTCTCTCTCATTCTACTGTATGAGACTGCTTAATCAGTCGTGGTTGCGTACGGAATGTAAAGTAGGCTACTAGGATCATCTTTATGCTCTGTGTTTGTTAAGCATGCAAGCGTGCATTCCCCTCGCGTCCTCCTCTCGCATGCCTCTGGTTTCCGGCCTTTGGCTCGACCCCCTGCTGAGAAGGTTAGCTTACCCCCTGCCGTGAGGCTGAGGACTCGTGTGTTCAGTTGGGCTTCAGCATCAGTTTCACTCGCGTACAGCGCTGAAATACCTCTGTCATTTATTTTATCTCCACAAGCTTTTTACCGTTTCAGCTTCGCTAATGCAGAGTTGAACCACAGCCCATCTAGATCCATTTTTAGCCTCCATTGTGTTACTGCATATCGCTAGGCTATGGTAATATTATTCAACGCAAATGTGTCAGGAATACATATACCAGGATTAGAGCTCCCGGGTTTCTTCATTTTGAGATTTTATAATGATTTATATGCTGCTGTTGTCCCCAGAAATTGTGCACATTTACATTTGTGTAGTCTACATGTGAACTAAATGTACTTCATGTGTCTGTGTCTGGTTGCCTGTGTGTACCTGTGGAGAGACCACCGACATACAGTATCTTTGTCAGTTTGTCAGTATATACAGTACAATATATATATATATATATATTTATATTTTTCAGTACAATATATATATATGTTTGTCAGTATATAGATAGATAGATAGATAGATAGATAGATAGATAGATAGATACTTTATTGAGCCCCAAGGGGAAATATACAGTGTGGGAGAGGCCCCAGTGTTGTTGCTGATTGTTGCTCTCAGTGCATATGGAATGCCGGGTTGTGCCTGTTTGGCGTGTCCATCTGCATTACCACTTACCCTGCCCTGACCTGATCCCCCGCCACAGGCAAGACGTTCACCATGATTGGGCAGGACAGCTCGACCCAGAGCCTGGGTGTGGCACCGTGTGCGATCTCCTGGCTCTTCAAGCTGATCGAGGAGCGTCGGGAGAAGGCTGGCGCCCGCTTCTCCGTCCGTGTGTCCGCCGTGGAGATCTGTGGCCGAGACGAGGCCCTCACCGACCTGCTGGCCGACCTCACGTCAGGCAGCGCGCAGGACAGCCAATCCCCAGGTGTCTTCCTGCGTGAGGACCCCGTCTCTGGATCTCAGGTAATACCCCCGCTCTCAATGAAAGTGGACCGCAGTGTGCTCTAGTTCTGGTCATTTGCCCATTGCTCTCGCAGGTCTTTCCTCCTTTTGTTAATTGAGCGAGAGCTTCCTCCCTCTGTGCAGTGACTTCATCACCTGACCTATTTTTCGTCACCTCCTCACCTCTATCTTCCTCCCCCACTCCTGTTAGTGTTTCTCTTAAGGGTGTCACCTTGGAGACCCGACTTTCAGAGCCAGAGATGTGGCCTTGTGGTCCAATTATCAGATTCTTCTCATTCACCCCCCCCCCCCCCCCCCATTATTGTGTTGATCATGCCCTGGCAATCTGCTTTCTTCCTTTTGTACTGCTTGCCTGCATGGTTTACATTCTCACTGCCCTCTCTCTCTCTCTCTCTATCTCTCTCTCTCTCTCTCTTTCTCTCCGTAGCTCCAGAATCAGAGTGAGTTGAGAGCGTCCACGGCGGAGAGGGCTGCCTTCTACCTGGACACGGCCCTGGCGGCTCGGAGCACCAGTCGGCCCGACTGTGAGGAGGAGGAGCGCAGGAACTCCCACATGCTCTTCACCCTGCACGTCTACCAGTACCGCATGGAGAAGAGCGCCAAAGGAGGAAGTGAGTGTGTGTGTGTGTGTGTGTGTGTGTGTGTGTGTGTGTGTGTGTGTGTGTGTGTGTGTGTGTTTGTGTATGTTTTGGTGCTGTATGTGTGTGTGTGTGTTTGCGTATGTTTTAGTGCTGTATGTGTGTGTGTGTGTGTGTGTGTGTGTGTTGTTTATTTGTGGTTGTGCTTGTCTTGAGTCAGCGTGTGCGTTTGTGCGTGTTTGGGTACAAGGTCTGTGTATGTAGATTCAGAAAATGTGTCAGAAATGTTTTTTATGCTCTTGTGTGTGTATTACTGGCATTACTATAAAAAGGCTGCTCTGCTTGTGTTTTGGTCTGTGCTTGTGTGTTTATGCCTGCAAGCTGATCTCCTTGCGCTTGTCTGACTGAGAGTGTGTGGGTGGGTGTTACTCAGTGAGTATGTTGTCATTTGTGAAACAGCTTGGGGAGGTTAGCACACTTGCTCATCACTGCGTCTCCATCACTGGCTTAATGAGCCTTCACTCACCTCTCCGAGGTTTAATTATTGGGAGTGGAACAAGTTGTCAGGGAAATTTCTATCTTCCTGGAAGATTAATTTTTTTTCATTTTATTATTTATTAAAGAATATTATCTTTAAAGTTCTACTACTAGGCACCAGAGCATATCATTTTCATAGCACCCACCGTGGGATCGATGCTAGTGTGTCAAATCTTTCCCCGTTTGTTTGAGCTCAGTAGAAACGCTCTGATCTGCACAATTCAAATGAGTCTGCATGCTTTCATCTCCGGCTCCCGGAACATATTTTGCATGCATCATTAGTATTAGAAGAAAGCCAGTTGCAGTGGGTTGCACAATCCCGGCAGGTCTATTATCTCTCCGTCCAACTGAACATATATTAATTAGCTTCATTTGGTGCCACTGATAGCGGGAGAAACCAGAATACCAAGCACAGTGGGAGGAGACGCCGGCACATTTTCATTAGCGCTCCTGGCCCTACCTGTCAGCGGAGCTTCTTGACGTTAGCCTGGTCATTAGTATTTCACCACTGTCTCCACTACTCTAGATGGGCGCTGGTCACAGCCGGAATAAATTTCAATGCATAATGAGGGTTGGGTCCTCTCACTTGGAATGTTTATAGACGGGCGCCAATGATGAGGAGGCTACTTAGCATTCCACTCCCATGGAGTGCTATCATTCCATACGCTCTGTGTTTTTGAGTCTTGCTGACGTGAGGTTAATTTTCGATGCTTGCTATTTAAAACAGGCACATTGCCGCTTTCCCTTCTGTGAGCACTTGACTTATTTTTGACCTGACTGACTTTTGAATGAACCCAAACCAATTTTCCAGAAAATATGATACTGGCCTTAGTTAGTCTTGGCCTATTTATTTATTTATTTATTTATTTATTTATTTATTTATTTATTTATTTCATAGACACCAACGAAGGCACACTGACTTCTCTCTCAATTCAAAGACAAAAACTATCCCAAGTTGATGTGTGGCCTGCGCTGAATGATGAGTAGTATGTACTGAATGATGAGAGAAGTCTAAGATAGTGAATGAGAGTTCAAAATAAATAGCAAGACTATTCCTTGTAAGACGCTGTCTTCTCTCAGTTCAAAAGTGGAAATGCGGAAGCGTAATCCTTCAGTGCCACTCTAGAGGTTTATCAGATTTGCATAAAATGTATCTGAGTATTAAATCGTGCGATTCGGCCTGGAAGTCATTTTGCATTGGCTCTAATACTATTAAACAGAAATAAGACAGAAAGTGATTCCCTAAAAAAAAACTGCTATTCTGAGACCATTTAAATGGCCATTTATGCAAGAACGATTGGATTTCCTTCAAAACTGTGATTGATTTTTTGTTTTGTTTTAATTTTTGATGTGTGTTCACTCTTTCTTTTATACTTTGGAGGCCAACTCATTTATTATCCTTGGAGCTTGGCAGTTGTAGAACCCAGTACCAAGGTCATGGTTTTATCTCTGAGGAAGCACAATCTCTTTCTGCTGAATGTTAATTTTGCCTCCTGTAACTGCTCGCTAATAAGTCTTCCCTGCGCCCCTGGCAGTGTCAGGTGGTCGGAGTCGCCTTCACCTCCTCGACCTGGGCAGCTGTGAGTCCGACCTCAGCCAGACCCGCGATGGAGGAAGGGGACAGTGCCTGTCCCTGGGTGCCCTGGGCAATGTCATCCTTGCCTTGGCAAATGGAGCCAAGCACGTACCGTACAGGTGCATGTTTGATTATGCTGTTTGTGTAAAGAAATGGGTGTTTCTGTGTCTGTGTGTGTGTGTGCGTGTGTGTGTGTGTGTGTGTGTGTGTGTGTGTGTGGATGTGTGTTTGATACAATGTGCATTTATGTTTCCCTGGCTGCAACCTTGTACATGTTGCAGACTCCATTCTCAGACAGATCAATGGACCCAATTAACGGACTTGGAAGAGGGAAATGGCAAGCTGTGGGAGGCTGAAATGAATGGATGTGGGAAGTTATTGATGGCATTTAGATTCCAGATGCAAGACAAGGCTTTCCATTGGCACCCTGAAGGACAGACTTTAGATAGGCAGTTACTATTAGATAGAAGTCATTTTTTCTTACTATTTGGCTGGAGACATTTTAAGCACTTCAAATCCAGCACACCAAAAATATGAAGGGCCTTTAACTTTTGGCCAAAGCCATAAAAACAATTTATGTTATGGATTTCTGTTACACTGTGCCGAATGGTAGAAGTACTGTTTTTTGCCATGTTGTTTGCCTATAGCGCATATCTCCATTGCAGTAGGATCTGGTTGCTGTGATCATGAGGGAGTGAGGGTTGGGGGTTGGTTGGTTAGAGATGGCAGGGGTTGGCTTTTTTGGCTAACGAAGGGGCTGTTTTGATGAATAATTCAGGGACAGCAAGCTCACCATGCTGCTGAGGGAGTCCCTGGGCAACATCAACTGCAGAACCACCATGATTGCCCACATCTCAGACTCGCCAGCCAAGTTTGCCGAGACGCTCACCACCGTTCAGCTAGCCTCGCGTATACACCGCATGAGGAAGAAGAAATCTAAGGTTAGTGTTTGAATCTGTGGGTGCAGGTACAAATATATGTATATGTTTATTTGTCTTTGTCTTTGTGTTGCACATTTTGTGGGTGATTTTGTGTGGGTGTGTAGAGAGGCTGAGAGGCCTAAACCTGAATGAAGTCTGGCTGTTTTTTTTATGTTGTTTCAACAGTGGCATTATTGAACTTTGCACTCAATTAGATATTCTGCCCCTGATTGAATATCCTAGGTTAAATAATAACTTACATTTCAAGCCATTTAGATTTTGACATATTTTTTGCCTTGTTACAGTAATAATTCAGTGTCTGTGCCAGCAAATCAATGGCTCCCTTCCATAGGGAGTCTGTTATGTATGCATTCAGATTAGTGCAGCATACATTCACCATAATTAGGCAGATTGACGACATGTATTTATTCTTTATAGATCGTAAAAATCATTCAGAAGCGTAAGTTGCCAGCCAATATATGTTAATGCCATTCATTGAAGCACTGTCTGTGTTGCCTGCACTTTTAACCTTTGATGATATTGACATGTCATTTTTAGAGGAACTAATATGCTGTAGAATCAATTGTGCACTGAAATCCAGCTATTGAATCAGCCAATATGCATTTCAATATCTCCAGCTTCCTAATGTAACCTATCCATACTGAGAATACTAGTAGTAAAGTAGAGTAGAAGAGCTCCATTAATCAGGTGTGTGGGAGGTGCACAGTAGCTCACTGGAAAGACATGGTATTAACTGTCTTTATTTCTCCATTTCAGTATGCATCTAGCTCTTCTGGTGGGGAGAGTTCTTGTGAAGAAGGGCGGATACGTCGGCCAGCGCATCTCCGGCCATTCCACCCCAGGACTGTGGCCCTTGACCCAGACATGCCCTCAATGCTCTCCAGTGACCCGGACTACTCATCCAGTAGTGAGCACTCCTGCGACACGGTCATCTACGTCGGGCCTGGCGGAGCCCAAATCTCTGACCGAGAGCTTAGTGACAATGAGGGCCCACCCGCCTTCGTACCCATCATTCCATCTTTAAATAAGAAGCGTGCAAAGGACGGTCCCTTAAGAGATGGGGATCATTTGAAGTGCAACACATTTGCAGAATTGCAGGAACGTCTCGAATGCATTGATGGCAGCGAAGGGCCGTCCACTTTCACAGGAGAAGGCAAGGGATCACAGGTAATCCCTAAGGTAACCCCCCTAAATAGTGGGGTTGGCAAAGCATTGGAGGAGACAGCATTTTCTGCCAGGACTGCTATGAACTCTTTCCAAAAGCCTTCCCACAACACAGGGTCTACCCACCCTGCTCCCCTCAATCCTGAAAAGGAACATTCCAGAGCTCCCTCAGACAGGGTCACTTCTGAACCTAGCAAATGTGCAACAAAAGATTCAGAACCCGTAGTCCGAGAGAAGGTCTACCTCAACAAAGGACCTTTGCCAAAACCCAACAGCTCCCCTTCCCAAACCAGGTCCTCCAGGACAGCAGGTAGCGCTAGCAGTGGCCCTGCTGCACGGACACCTCCCGTGGGGATGAGCCAGCAGGCTCTGAGACAGGGTGAGCAAGGGGGATCTCCTGTTATGGAAAGAGCACACCACATGAGCAGAAGTCCCCTGGAGGTAAGCCATCTCAGAGCAGCCCTCAGGGGCAGGTGTTTAGAGCGGGATGTGCTAAGAACCACACTCACCCTTCAGCAACCTGTGGAGTTGAATGGGGAGGATGAACTGGTGTTCACAGTGGTGGAAGACCTTCCCCCTGGTCTTATCCCAGATAATGGCAGACCATCCAGTATAATCAGCTTTAACAGTGATTGCTCCCTACAGGCTTTGGCATCGGGATCACGGCCTGTTAGCATAATTAGCAGCATTAACGATGAGTTTGATGCCTACACTTCCCAAGTGGAGGCCTCCCAGGCAACCTTGGAGGCTGTCAGGCAATCGCAGGAAGACTTGTACACTTGCCACGGAAGTGGACAATCCTCGATTGGCTCTTGGCCTAGTGAGATGAGTGTGTGCACGCTTGACAGTGAGGCAGTCCATTCGTCCAAAGGTCACATGTCGAAAGGTAGGAATGTGAGAGCAGATAGCACATCCTCTATCTTGGATTCACCTGGTGCGTTACGCATGGACCCCTTTTCTCAGAAAGGGGCCAAGAGTTCCTTGGGAGATAGTGGTATTTTCTTTTCAGAAGTTGACAGTGAGACTGCTAGTCCCTGCAGAGCATCCCTGAACAAGTGCCCAGCCTCTCCTGATACTACCAAAGCATTCCTAAAAGGCCCTAAATCAGCCAGAGCTAACACTCTGAACACCTCACAGTCCCCACAGTCCCACCATGGCTCTCACTCCTCGCTACCCAGGAAAACCAAACCTACCTCGTCTGTTGCTCCAGGCGCTAGCTGCAGCCGTGAACTGCAGAGGCAAGACAGCAGATTGGAAGAGACATGGCTTCGCGGTGCCAGTGGACCCTCAGATCCTAAGCCCACAGACTCTGTATCTTTTGTTAAGTCACCAAGAAATGCCCTGAGTAGCATTCCGACCAGAAAACCCAATGGAAACAGCAACAGTGTTCCCCGCCCACCCAAGGCACAAGTTTCCTCCTCTACCCAAAGGGTGGTGGATGGCTGTGAAAGATCTAGCAGCAAGAAAACCGACACCTTGAGTAGGATGCCACAGCTTAGACGGGGAGCCACCACTCTTGGGACTGTGTCTGTGCCTCATACTTCATCTGAATCTAAATGGGGCCAGGAAGGGTTGCAGGGGACCAGCAGCTTAAGATTCTCCTCTTTAGGTAAAAGAGGAAATGGACAAAAGGCTAGTGGCCTGCCGAAGTCTGAAAGCATTTCCCCTCCTGCCCCACCCCTTCGGAAGTCAAGCCTAGACCAGAGGACGAGGATTGTTTTGTCTCCAAGTGCCTTGAGGTCAGGTAGCGATGCAGCCAAATCCTCACTTCCCAAAACCTCAGCCTCAGAGGAGGACTTTGATTCTGCTAGCTTCAAAACATCCAGTTTGAGGACGGCCTCCAGTCTGAAGGCACGAGGGGGCAAAGGTGATAATGGGAGGTACTTTGGCAGCCTGGTGTCCTTGGAACGATGTGAAAGTCTCACTTCAGTGGGATCCAGACCAGGACTGTCAAGAGAGAACAGTGGTGCTAGCTTAGGAAGCACTGGCAAATCAAGTAGGATGGTTCCTCGTCTTGGGATACCCACTTCATCCTCAACTCCTACTGCAATCTCTCCACCATCCTCTGCCACAAGTGGAAGCAGACTTGGACATATCAAAGCCAGTATCAGCTCTCGAGCCATTGGTCCCAGTGGCACCAAAGCAAAGGTGCTGTCTGCGAGTGGCTCAAAGGCACTTAGTTCCTCCACCAAATCTCTTACGACTTCAGCTGCACGTAATGCCAGCCTGCCTCCATCAGGAAAGACTCCGACTCGTTCTGTGCCGGGTGCTACTGCAAAGCCAGGCAGAGGCACCATTATGGGCACAAAGCAAGCTCTACGTGCCGCGAACAGCCGAGTCAGTGAGCTAGCCTCTGGTAGTCCCAAGAAACACTTAAAGGGCTCCGGAGACTCAGCAGATGGGAACGACGGTGCTACAAATCCCAGCGAGACACCCACCCCTGCCTCTCTGCCTTCACCCTACAGCAAGATAACAGCCCCACGGCGACCCCAGCGATACAGTAGTGGGCATGGAAGTGACAACAGTAGCGTTCTTAGTGGAGAACTTCCACCCGCCATGGGCCGCACTGCCCTGTTCTACCACAGCGGCGGCAGCAGTGGCTATGAGAGCATGATCAGGGACAGTGAGACTACAGGCAGCGCCTCCTCTGCACATGACTCTATGAGCGAGAGCGGGGTCTCAACATCGAGTCGAGCAAAGGCTTCTAAGTCGCCCAAGAAAAGATCAAACGGTAAGCTTTTATTATCACTACTAATCAACATTGCTGCATCAAGATACAGATAAATTGACCAACACATATTTTGTTCTTGAGAGGGTTGAAAGAGAACATGTATTGGCAAGCCCAGGTGTCCACTTTCAACTTGTTCATGCCGTGTTGTATTTATCTCTTTGAGGATCCTCAATATCAGGATTCTCGATGCTCAAAATTGTGTATAAAAAAAGGATACATTAAATGAAGTTCGATGTTTCTAGAAAGGAACGTCCCTCCTGCTGCCATCTACAATGCATAGAGCAGTTTACTAAGAGATAGTAGTTTTGAATTCAACTCACAGTGTAAGTTATACAGGTAGTGTGTTTAGTGCTTATCCTCATCCCTATCACAAATCTCCATATTTTTCTGTGAACCGAAAGTGTATCACTACTTTGTGCCAGGTATTTTGCTAGATTTATGCATCCGTCTGCTCTAATACTCGTTTGAGGTATCAGCCAAAGTTGCTGTCTTGCCCTCAATGCATATGTAATCAGAGGCTCCAAAAGAGCGGTGGCTTTTTGCAACGGCCCTTTTTTTTCCCCTCCTGCCTGATCTACTGTGACCGTACTGTTCTGGAGCCTTCATAAATATTTAAAAGGCAGGGCTTTGCAAAAACTCCAGGATATTCCTGGCACACTGCCTGTTCTATAAAGAAACACTAGAAAGCCTTTTGACCCTTCCGACCTTCTCATTCCTCCAGGCCTCCAGAGGCGAAGGCTGATCCCTGCCCCTCTGCCGGACACATCCTCCCTGAGCCGCAAACCCGGGGCAGCGGGCCAGTGGGTGGATTTGCCCCCCTTGGGTGGCACCCTGAAGGAGCCCTTTGAGATTAAAGTGTACGAGATTGATGATGTGGAGAGGCTCCAGAAACGCAAGGAGGGGATGGGTGCTGAGGTAAGGCTCACCATTCTGACTGAACAACAAACAAACAAACAGTGTTCTTTTAAATGATGCCCAAGCTAGAGGTTTTGTGACATTGGTGAGGTGTGCATACTTTAGACATCAATAAAGCCCATGGGACCAGAAGTAGGAAAAAGTATAAGGATGCTAACTCAACCAGAATGCTAGTATAGGGTTGTTCAAACATGGAGCCTAAGTAGAAGCTTTGCGAGGCATGGAGGTTATCAGTTAAACTGTTACTGACAATAGCTTAATTGATTTGGGTAAAACTAATAGCCCGAGTGTGCAACCCTCCCATTTGAATACTGGGTAGGGAGGACAGAGAGACGGAGACAGAGAGAGAGTGAAACACAACAAAGAGAAAAAGAGGGATGGAGGGATGGAGGTGCAAGTGATGAATGAAGACCGGGCCCTCACTATCAGAGGCTTGCCTGATCGCTCTTTATGGTGCACTACCCTCCCCACATCCACGGGTCATTAACCGTACCCACGAGTCAAACACGGTCGCCCAGTCAATTGTGTGTAGAAGTCAAGAGGAAAAGACATTAACTCAGCTGAATGGCACCGTGATTTATTTTCAATTAGGAAAAGATGATCTTCAATTCGTCTTTGAGAGCCTGGCGGTCCATGCACGAAAAATGGAGAGGAGAAAAATTATAGTGTGTGCATGTGTGTGTCTGTGTGCCCCTTATGTGTGTGTCTTTATGTGTGTGTGTGTGTGTGTGTGTGTGTGTGTGTGTGTGTGTGTGTGTGTGTGTGTGTGTGTGTGTGTGTGTGTGTGTGTGTGTGGCTATCTCTAAGCGAGGCTTTGTGTTTGTATGAAACTGAGATAGCAAGAGACAGAGAAAAAGAGAGGGAGGGAGCGAGCGAGCGAGAGAAATAGAAAGAAAGAAAGAAAGAAAGAAAGAAAGACTTCTTCATTAATGTTTTCCTATTATCTTTGCATTAGCATACTCTTATACATTTTTCTCTCCCCCTCTCCCTCCCCACTCCTACGTTTCTGACAGCCATTTCAGGATGTTGAAAAGGTACGTTGATTAGAAATGATGGATGTGACTTGACTTGGGAAACTGCATTGAGGTATCACAATGGTGGTGGTGGTGGTGGTGGTGGTGCTGGGGTGCCGCAGAATGATTCAATTTAGTCAAGCCAAATCAACCTTGACATAAAACCAGTAATGAAATTACAGTAAAAATCTCCATGTGCATGGACTACAGCATGAAGGGTTAGGGTGAGACCTTCTCCTTTGTCTAGAGAGCAGCTGATTGTGGTGGAGACCCCGCCAGGCGCTGGCAGGAACTGATCCAGAGTCAGCCGCTATCTATGGCAGCATGCATCGCCTGAATACTCACAGCAACATAGTAAACACCCCAGGATAATCTGCACCTGCAACACTACCTGCCAGCAACCTGTCCCTCGTGGCCTTGTCCCTTGCTAATCCTCACACAAACGTTTTTTTTTTTCTTCTTCCCTGGGAGATTAGGGGCGAGTGAGAGATTAGTTTGGCTGCTAATTTTATTCCCTGACTCGTCTCTAATTAATCCAGCCAGTCTACAGAAGCTAAGTCTCCCGGTGGGTTAGCCGCCCCATGATTCAATTTGACCTAATCCCCTGCGGTAAAAACGCACTTCCACGTCGGGGCGGCGATTTGCCACAAGGCACACGGTGCAGACCCAACGACGGTCAGGTATCCAGGCAGCGTCCTGCTTAGTGACAGCGGGACGAGAGCACCCGGAGCTCCAGGTATCATTCCTCTCTGACCACACTTTGCTAAAGCTCCTCTCTCTCTCTCTCTCTCTCTCTCTCTCTCTCCCTCTCTCTCTCTCTCTCCCTTCCTGTTCTGGTCTCGTGGGGCTCCAGGGACTGCAGTACTTCAACGCGCGGCTCAGGATGCTGGAGAAGCGTCAGCAGCAGATCCGGGAGCTCAGGGCCAAGCACGAGAAACTGAAGAGGGAGCTGGAGGACGCCAAGACTCGGCTGATGCTTGACCCCGGCAAGTGGATGGGAGAATGTGAGTACAGATATCCTTACACATTCACAGTGCTTCAGCAAACAGTTTCTTTGTTTTTTTTTTTCAATTAAATTCAACTGAGGGACATTGGTGAGCTGGTGTGTTTTTGAGTATGTAATGCCAATTGAATATTTTTCATACATTTGCATTTAGCCTTGGCAGGCTGGAAACTAAATGAGATCAGAGGAGATGTATAATGAATTGCTACGATTGAATTGCAAAGAACATTCGGCTGTGAGAGCAACCCTCAGCTAAATGAAGGATTCATTTACACTGAATTTGATGTTTGTTCAAACAAGAGGCTCTTATTCCACAAAATACCTTTAAATTAAATTACAAGCACATCACAAAATGGCAAAAATGTACAAAGTATCTAATGCTAGTGGTTGAGCAGCTCCTGCATAAAACTAGCCACCATAAAACTATCATCTCACCTTCACCATCTCAGTGCACATGGCCTAGTGTTACAGGAATCATGATGTCATTCTGTGTTGCATGTACTGCATTCTTATTGATGACTACATTAGGGGTCTTGCTCTGTGCTCTGTCTTCCAGAACATGACATGCCTGTGAAGAAAATGCTTGAAATTGAAAATATTGATCTATTTCAATTATGTTCTCAGCCGTCTTTTGTAGTCTCCATCGCAAAAGGTGTTCATTTTCAGCCCAGCAGGGATAAGCTCATTTGGGAACTAATACCAGATTGTTTACAGGTGCCTACTGGGTCCGTTTGCACTGAATGTGAATGACCCATTTACTGGTGTGGCTGATATAGACATGAGATTGCGGTACAGCCCTGTAGTGTTTGTAGAGATAAAGAGGGTATTTCCATTCTCTGTATCTACATGTGTTCTTCTGAACTGCCCCAACAGCATTGCTGTCATCATGACTTCCTGTCCCTCTAGAAGGCATCCATGTTTAAAACATGTAATGTACCCTACTTCCTCCTCAAAGGCAACTTCCATTTGAGATATTGGTCATTCCATGTGACTTTGGTTTAATGCACTGCCTTATATAAAAACACATACTTTGTCTTTTGTGTTCCTTAAAGACCGGTTGACCCTGGACACAAGATTTATATGCTATGCCTATAGGCTATAACAGTGGGCTTTTGAAAATAGAGGACCACCTATGTATGCCCCTTATTCAAGTGTGAAAATTCAGATGCATGAATCACACATACATGGCTCTGACCCATGCTTCTCTTTATGTTCTGTCTGAGCCTCTTTTTGTTGTTGGTGAGTGAGTGTTCCTTAACATGTTTCTGACATCATTCATACAACACACATGCAGGGGAAGCCAGCCATGCAATGCCACACAACACATTTACAAAGGCCCCTTTCTGTGGTCCAGCGATGGGACTGGAGGGGTATGGAACATCTCAGTGTGTCCATGGCTAGGCATTTTGGGAATTTCTTTTTCACTATAACCCAGATTTGGAAAGTCGTTTAGAGAAAGTGAAGCCCTCGGGTCCTGTGCTACAACAATAAACAGTATATTTACAGTATGCTTTGAGAGCACCGTATGTGTAAAGGGCATCATTGATGTCAATAGAGTTTGCTGCGGTGGGCCTTCTGTAACCGGTTGCTGAAGGATGTTCCTTGGTTGGTTGAGCTTTCAAAATCCTTTATGTAGATATTTATAGAAATACAGCTATTTCTTTATGAAATATATTGTGCAGAAAGACTACAAGGGAAAATAATCACAGTTTTCTTTTCATGAATGACAGGCTAATCTGACAGAAAGTTACTCTACAAACACTGAATGAAAATGAATATTTGATCACCCTCCACCTTTGGACACTTCTTGCATTTTCATCCGAGAATTGAAAATGCAAGAAGCAAACCAGCTAACCAGTATTAGAGTGGTGCCTCTATGGTGAGGTATCCATCCCTGTGAGAAAATTGTTTCCTATTGTGCTGTATTCACTGCATGGTAGTCCAGGTCTTTTTGTACCTGTGATGTGAGGGAGAAATTATTCATTGTGTCATAGCTGACCTGCCAGGGACTGACTCATATATAAAATAGTAAAGGTCACACATTCTATACAATACATTTGATTGTTCAACATTTCCTCATATAGAAAAATGGATCAAATGAATCCTGTTGTTAAGTTTGATGGAAAGGTCATTCCATTTTATGTGTCATGTTTTTCTCCATAGACTCAGTCTTTTGTTTGTCTCCCCTCTGTCCCCTGTTCTCCTCCAGTCGACGTGGATCCAGACCTCGACATGGACTCCCAGGACTACCTGGAGGCCCTGGTCCAGGCCACAGGGGAGCTGGAGTTCTGCGTGAACCTCTGCAAGTCTCGGGTCATGATGGAGACGTGCTTCGACATCGTGGTGAGCACCACCACAGGGGCACAAGGTGGACACCAGGAAGTGGAAGTTTGAGCAGGAGCAAGTGAATGAATGAAAGAAAGAAAGAAAGAAAGAAAGAAAGAAAGAGAAGAGGAGGAGGAGAAAAAGAAGATTCAGAGAACAGTGGACAAACAGAGATGTGTCAGAGCGAGACAGCAAAGGATTTGGAAGATCGAGACAGCAAGAGTGGAAGCAGAATGATTTGGTCAGAGCTTGAACGATCCTGAAAGTGAGACTGGCTGTAGCCCGGGGCCAAGGAGTGGACTGAGAATAATGAATCATGACCGACCTAGGTTCAGTTCCCTTGAATCACCTGTGCAGACGGAAAAGACAGATGTTAAATGTGAGTCATTGTCGTCTCCATCATCGTCATTGTGTTTTTCACCAACAAGTGCCTTGATCATTAACAATCCTGAGGGATTATCTTTCTTTCTGATTTGGTGCTAGTTTTGAAACCAGCTTACCTGAGCAAACCCTTATGTATTCCATTTTTTGAGAAAGTCACATAAAAGTATTTTATATTGTATTGTAATCTATGGTGTATTTATACATGATTTTAGTTAAGAAAAACAACATAAATTAAGGGGCAGTAATATAATATGCATACTGTATATGTATATGTGTATGTATCAATATGTATATTATTGCATTCCCTTGAGACCTTTGCCTTTTTGTTATTTTCCATCACAGTCCCTCCCATTACTGTGCTGGTGGTCGCTTTGATGTTGCGCTCGGAAAAGTTTCCTCTCTCCGTTTGGTATGCGTCTCGCCCCTGCGATTTAATCGCTGGCCGTTAGCCACTCTCGCTGCCCGCTCCGCTGGTCCTGATAGCGGTCCTGAGTGAGTGTGCTGTTTCCGGGATGGAATGGCGGAGCTCTGCTGAGAGCGCGTCATCTGTCTCTCTTAGTTACACTCATCCTTCAGGGCCTGCCGTCTCTCCCACTCTCGCCATGTCTGAGTGTGTGTGTGTGAGTGTGTGTGTGTGTGTGTGTGTGTGTGTGTGTGTGTGTGTGTCTGAGTGTGTGTGTGTGTGTGTGTGTGTGTGTGTGTGTGTGTGTCTGAGTGTGTGTGTGTGTGTGTGTGTGTGTGTGTCTGAGTGTGTGTGTGTGTGTGTGCGTGTGTGTGTGTGTGTGTGTGTGTGTGTGTGTGTGTGTGTGTGTGTCTGAGTGTGTGAGTGTGTGTGTGTGTGTGTGTGTGTGTGTGTGTGTGTGTGTGGACCCTGCAGACCCGCCCAGCCGTGAGATCTTTTGAGTGGCACAGCCGGATGCATAAATCATAGGCTTTCAGACTCTGTGTCGGGCACCTGACACACAAGGGTGGCATTGAGCTCCCAGTGCAAACATGATACTGCAGAGTCTACCTGCCCCTGGGCTTGCATTTGGGCTGCTGGGGTATTGATCCAACCAGCGAGACTGTGGACAAAACAATAGGGCATCATCTTCAGCGGAGCGGCAACCTGAGTCGGGAGACCAAACAAATCCTCAGCTCTGTTGGACTATCACAGTGATCTGATTAATTGGCTCCAAATCTCTCACTGTTAGTAGGACACACACACTGGAAAATAAAATGAGGAAGCAGTGGGATATAAACATTCCCTTTCAAGTGAGTGGGTTTCAAACCGTGTGTGTAATCAAACCAATACTCACAGCGGGCACTGGGCTCAAAACTCTTATCCCCGTGCCCTCCGTACTGTAAGCCTATCAGCTGTAGAGGAAACTCACAAAGAGTTAATGCCAACATTCTCTTCCCTATGAATCAGCTTCCTCTAATTAACAGTGCTTCTCACCAGTGCCCTTGTGCTTTTTTAGCCATATAAGGTCACCTTAAGAGCTCAATTAAAGGTTTTTAAAGAGGTCCACCAACATGGGAACAATTAAACATCTGAGGTCAAATTGATGAGTAAGTAATTTTGATTATAACCTTGGATGTCAGCATGTTTAAGTAATTACCACAATATGATGCATTGACTTCAACGCTGTATGAGCTTCATGGTGGCACAGCCTCTCATGTAAATGCTGTCCATGTTATTGAATGACAGTAAACATGGCAAGTCATTCATGACTAATCATTTGTGATTTGTGTGCACATCACTGACCACACATCTATCCAATAGCATAGTTTGTTTTATGTGAACGGGTCAAGTAACACAGTTATGGTGCAGCAATGCAAAATTGTCCAAACGACGTAACTGGTTGTTAGAGTTCATTTGAGCATTTCTCTGGACATGACATGCGTGTAGTATTCCATTGTAGTGTAATGACAGAGCCAAAGGGGGCAGTTGAACTGAAATGTTAACGTTTGAGAAATCTGTTACTCTTTGGGGATTCTAAGTGTGAGCAACCTATAACTGATGTTAAGTACATCACTTTATGAACTGAAAACTATGCTGTTTCTGTGCAGACTGTGGTCTTTTATCTCTCTCTCTCTGTTTGAATGCATTCTGCCCACACCTGTTAATGAGTCTCCGTTTTTGGTGTTGCCGTGCAATTTGATCTTTTGAAGATGAAAACAGAAAATGAGTATGTGTGTTAAATTGCTCCCATTTCAAAATCATAACCTTTAAAAACTATGTATTTTTTTAACAGAATGAATCCTCTTTTCAACAAAGACAAATCTCTCAGGCTCATTTTGTAGTTGCTGCATGAAATATTTATTAATCTTTTTGTAATATTTATTTTTATTTTATTTTACTGTCTTTTTCAAACCTTAGTCTGTTTTTTTCTTTTATCAATAAGTTATATAAAATCATTTTTGCCAAACATATTGAGAGAGAGACTTTTAACATGTAACATGTTTTTTTGGCTTTGTATTGTACAGTTTTATAATCCTTTCTAACAAAATGTACAGTATTCAGTTTGCATCTATTCATAATTGTGAATAAAGGTTACCTTTTCCTCTTTGTAATAAACTGCGAGATTGGAATTTATTCATGCATTGATATTTTTCATAATGGTCTTATGTTGCTGGAAATAATACCAATTTGGTCGCAGCAACCATTGGTTCCGGCAGTAAAAAATGAAAGCTGTTGCCCATGTAGCACAGATGATGAATTTGCTGCTTGAGTTGCTGTTTCGGGTTAGTTCCTCTGAATGCACACCTGAAATAGTCTGCCATCACGGCAGCCCCGATTTGATCATAAACAGGGAGACTGGCGGAATATTTAATAGCCAACACTATCTACAGGAACCAGTGTCATACAGAACACAAACACTGTTTGTAGACTAGAAAGTAGGCCACATTTATTATACATCTTTAGAGGGTCTGTTGTTGAATAAGACATAAACTTAGAGGTTACGGTTGCACGTGACCTGTTTACAAGCCCACATGAGTCCTTGATTACTCATGAAGGTGTTCCAAAGTACAGTGTTGACATATTGGGCCAGGAACACCAGACCTGCTAAATATAACATGAGTGATCAGAGCCTCATTAAACTATAGAGCGTTGTGATGTATGGACTAGGGGTACCAAGGTGTTGAATACAGATGATGTTGGGACACAGATTATCGGCTTACAAACTCTCACTCAGTAGTAAGTAAGTGTGGTAAGGTCATGTCTGGAATGTTTTCTCTTGTCTCCTAGTTTTGTGTGCTCACAGGTTATCCTTACAGGAAAGGCCAGTTTGAACTGACAAGACTACAGTAGTTCCCTTCATCTGTCCTGTAAATCCACATTACAAGCCAATGGAGTTTGGCATATTAGTAAAGAAGTTTTGTTAATTATGTTGTATTTGGATATCATTTTACAAAATAGCCTAACTAGCCTGGTTTCACCAGACTCACTACTTTGTTTCACTTTGTAAAGAGAATCTGTTTACTCACAATTAAGAAATGTTTCCAACCTTAGCATCATAATCTATCTACTGTATAAAGCAAGAAGCGTCTGTGTGTGTGTCCGGATATGTGGCACGCGTATCTCGCTGACCGTTTGTCAGACTGATTTCAAACTTGGCAGGTGTCTTGCTACGGGGTTTGAATAAGAAATGCAAAATAGTTAAATATCAAGATATTGTTAAATATATCGGTAAAAGAAGCACACATTGGCTCTCGCCGCTAGCCACTCCCCTTCCCACACAGCACTGTACTGTAAGATACCAGTGAGGATAGAAGCAGGGCTTTGGCAGAACTGGATCAGTGGTTACACGGGTATAAGGTTAAGCGATTGAGTGCAAGATATGTTAACAGGTCTGACCTCATCAATAAAGACCCCCTGTATGCGGATGGCTGGCATAAAATGACTCCGTTGGATTGTGCAAAAACACGCTAACACACACAGATATGCAGTGGCTCTTCAAAATGACGTAAAAAATGATGTGCAATAAACAGACACTTCGAATAGCCCAGGCTTTGGACTCTTTGCTGTCTATGTTTGGACTGTCTTTAGACTTTGAATAAGCAAACGACAGTTCCAACTGCAAGGTCCTAAATTGAAATGAGCGATATTGGTCCCGAATTAAAAAACGTCTCAGAATGCCACACATGCAAAGCATAACCAGCGACAACCAACGAGTGGCAGACAGAGTGTGATGTCACTTATAGGCCACCAGAGACTGTTTTTGAGTCACACCATTGCAAATTCCATATGATGATGCATCATTCCACAAAATGGTTTGTTTTCTCTATCAAGTTATTCAATAGGCTAAGCATATAGCCTTGACTCAAAACAGCTGTTAGGATGAAAAATGTCACATGCAGCCATGCTTAAATTCTGCTCACCTCACATTTATTATATTATTATATTATCTGTATTTATTATTGAATGCTTACCTGGAATTATGTTTTTCCCTATTTCCCTATCATCCTATTTTTAAAGCAGGCCTGTCTGCAGGCATGCAATTGGGCTACAGGAATAGCATGTTTGAACGGGCACTGCACTAGTGGGCATTAACATTGTGTTAAAGGTAAACTATGCAGTATTGGCAATTTCCTTACTGTTTTCTCGGTTTTTGCTTCTTTTTCGCTGGCTCTGTCATGACGAATGTCTGAGAAACTCCATCGCTACCTTTTTCTAGTCGGTGCCTGGCGTGTGTGTGTATTTGAATGCAGTAAAGCAATTCGTTACACTCGTTATACTTCCTGACACTGAGGCCGTCGGCCCGCCGGCCCACAGTTGCAAAGGTGTTTTTTTCCGCTCACAGGCGCTAGGGGGAAGCGAGACGGCCACCATTCAACCCAAAAAAGTCATATAACCATCCCAATGACTCTGAAGCTGTTAAATGAAGGTAAATTAAGCTTAAAAACTTGCATATTAAGCTAAAAAACCTGCATAGTGTGCCTTTAACTTTGGTCCTTCCTAACCAATTACATTGCTCAGGGATTCCTAACATTACTTACTACTTCGCCTAACCATTACAAACTGATAATAAACCGTATTGGCAGTCAAGAGACAATGTATTTACCCTTGCTTTATGTACACATCCTTCTGACTTTTTGCAGGTGTTGCTACTACCATTTACCACAACCACTATTGATTTAAAAAATAATGCCATCCCCTCTCATCGCTGATTGGCCCTCCACCCTGGTGGCTGAGGGAGACATAAGTGCATTGTGAGGAGCCAGACTAGTATCTCACTGAAATGAAAATGAGCGGCGCTAGGCGGGTCACAAGGATTGCATGCTTTTTGTGTAACCTAAAAAAAACATGTCTTTTGCTTTTTCATAAGTTCACCCGAGATTACAACGCATATCTGTGCACGAACCATAGTGGAAAACAAAGGAGGAACAAATTAGTTCTTTGCGAAATGCCAGCTCCAGAGTCAGCCTGCCTGGTTTCAGCTTGAGAGCGCATTCTGAGCGTCTTCAGTTCCCTGGTAAATAAACTAACATCTGAAGCTTCATTATGCGCCTCACAGAGCAGTTTGTGTGTGTGAATATGCCAGCCTCACACCACACGCTCCTCGCGCTGTTCTCCAGATTAAATCCTCAGACTAATTGATTGCATATTGCTTCATGTCACAGCGACAGCAGTCGGGGCGACGCAACGTGCATTCTGAGGAGCTCAGGAGTGCTGCTTAAGATTCAACAGAGTTATCCCTGCTTCTCCTAATGCTAAGGATACAGAGATCTCCCCCCATACACACACACACAGACACCTCTCTTTACCTCTTTTAAAGATTCATGAGACTTGTCTTGGGTCCTCTAAGGTAACTGGGATCAGCACCTCCCCCACAACTTGTCATAAAAGATCAGTTTGCTGTGAAAGGCGGAATATTCAATTCCGTTTCAGCGTTTATTTATTTATATAACACCATTAAGAATGAACATTGTTTCATGGCACTCTACAGAAGCCAAGGCCTAAACCCCCTAGAGTGAGCACATGGCAACAGTATTTATATGGAGAAGCTCTCTCCTACCGTAGGAAGACCTTGATCAGTATCTGGTTGGAGAAAGGAGTGGGGGTGGTGCCAGGGGAGTTGTATTGTAAAGGGTTCGACTGGTGGGGGTTGGGCCGGTGATTAGATATTCGAGGTCAGGCTGTTGCAGTAGAATTGCCTGCATAGGGTGGGGCAGGATGGAGAACGTAGCGTGTAACATGCATGCAATATTAAAGTGGGATGTACCGTGTTTGTCATAGTAATAGTAGACCATGATGTCACTGTAGGATGGCATGGTGTGGTAAGTTAGTTCCACTTCAGGAGAGATAGAGAAGAGATTACCTAGAGAGGCCCAAATTAGCATGTGTCCTATAAAAACAGGGCCAACATGGATATGTGCTCTCTTTTATAGACATCCACAATTGTGCCTTGCTACAGGCAAAGAAGAAAAATAATATATATGAAAAAAAAATATCATAAAAACTAGATAGGACCACCAACAGACAAAGACATAGATGTAGTTTTGAAAACCAATTTAGACAGCACAGCCGGATCAGGACAGAGGTGTGTGTCTCTCGTGTGTGTCGTGGTGTGGGGGCCACAGGGTTTCTCTGTACCCAGAGTTCTAACCTATCAAATCAGGGTTGGAAGTCAAGTGCTCTAACCAGGAAGCTAAATGGCCTCGTCCACTGGCTGTGTCACTGGTGCTGCATGTCTTTTTGATGGGCTTGGGGGCTAAGGGTTACTGCTCCGCCGTGCTAAAGAGCCTTCCCCTGACACTTGGCCACAAGACCGCTATCAACATCCCAGATGTTTGCTTTAGGACTTTTGGAGAATGAACATTTGATTCGTGCACGCCGGCCCCCACATTTCTCATTAAGGCTCCGTAAAGGACAGGCAAGGCTGTGCCGTTTTAATGACAACCGCGCGTTAATGCAATTACCCGCCGCTGGGCAGTTGACGGTTTACTAGACACGGGAGGCCCGTAGCAGGGATGCGGCTCCACAGATGGCAGGAGCCAAAACAAATTTAGAAAATTAATTCCACCACAGATTAATCTCCTTCAGGTTTTCTGGTTCATAAAAGGTGGCCGTCTTGTTTAAAGTTATTTAATTGCACTCTCGAGCGCAGTGGTTGTAAAAAAATATCATTAGCCACAAAGAGGAGGACCTGGAGAAGGTATCTTTTGACAGACCCACTGGGTCGCCTCCTTTTATGAGGGGCTGGACTGGCGTGTTACTCCACCTGGTGCCTCGTACAGCAGATGTCTCCGCTGAATGACAAGCACTGCTTTAATTAAGCCCATGGCAAACAGGCTGCAGAGTTCACAGCCTGGTCCTCCTCCATGGTGGTAAAGCTGTGGGGCTACTACCGGACCTCTGTTAGTTATGCACCTCCGCTGTCTTGTACTGACCAGCCACTGGGCATCCACAGCCCAACCCCCAGCCTCTCAGCTTGTCCGTGTTGTGGGTCGGGGGTGAGGAGCAAGGGGTCAAGGCTTGAGGCTTGCTGGCCCTTGTAAATGAGAAGGTACAGGCCAGAACTATGCATGTTATTTCTACCAGGGTTACACAAATAACCAAGCCTGAGGCAACGGGGTTCCAAAATCTGTATTCTGTCTCCACATGCCTGTTGGTCAGTGTTATTTACACTTAGGTCATCCTAAACTTTTAAATCCATATATTTTTCCTAATGGTATTTGGATATATGTTACTACTGGGTGATAATATATAGAGCAACTAAAATAGAGCATCTATAATTGGATATTAGGTTCACTAATTTGGCAGCTCTCCAATGCTCGAGGGGGAAAGTGTCCAGATCTGTCTAATTATGGACAAACCTACATCTTAATCTATATTAAGATATACACAAGATATCATTTTATACAGTCAGTACCTTGAAATTACAATAAGACCCTGAACCTTGTTCAACATCAGGTCAAATCTATATCTGCTACTGATTGTCAGGCTGATATTGAGCGAAAAGATGTCAGAAATGGGATGGTCTGCTGCGCTGATGGTCTCACACAGAATTGAATAAGAAGTCATTTGACAGGCCAAACAGTTATCCCAGCCCTGTGTGTAGTGTGATCGAATGGGCCTCATCAGAGACACCTATTTAAAGGCAGTGGAGGGATCCTCCCTTCCCTCCCGTCCGTCCATTTCACATATAAAAATGAGCTGAGGGCCGTCTCCAAAGAAAATGGTCTGGCACTTCCTCTCTCCTTACCGCCCCCCCCCCCCCCCACCCCCCTGTGGGCATGAGTATGATTGAGCTCTGCCTTTCAATCGGTGTCTCCATGCGCAAAATGGAGGTGGGATGAAGCCAGGGTTTTTCTGGGCTAGAATCAACTGACACAAATGTCACAGCTTGAGTGCTGACACGGGCGATCAACAGGCCCGTGATTGGCTTTTGGAGGAGTCGAGGTAATCCTGTTAAATGAGCAGAAAATTCTGTCTTTTTTTTTCGCTGAGCGAAGCAATTCACCCATCCTTGTAAGTATGCAGACAGATATAGGATTTAGGGTGTGATCCAGAAAGGTACTCAAAAAGGTATACGCCCTTATCTTTTGTGTCACTCATGCAAACAATTCAAACAGTATTCTTAGTCCACAAGGAGACGCTTTTTTGGGTTATGTGATAGGCCTGCTAAAACCACACTATCTTCTTGGGGTAATTATCAGATTGATAAAATAAACTTTTAGTATAAACTTTGCTGCTCAATTGGTTGTAAATCATCTGCAAAGCTATTAGATCATGATATAAAGAAATATCAAATTGATTTCATAGTAATCTCATCTCAATCACCAATGAGTCACTCAGATGAAAGAGCTGTGTGAAATGAGGTGAATTCATTTCCTCTATATCTCTTTTTCATGCACCATCGATTACAGCTTCTCTCTTCACAGCAGTTTGCCTCAGAAGAACAGAATAAGATTAATAACTACAAACTAATAAGATATACTAATGATGATTGTGATGATAAAATATGGGATCAAAAAACAAATACTGGGTAAAAAGCAATATCACATTTCAAACAAGCGAAGAACAACTGCTGATTTAAGGCTAAACAAGGATGTCTTTAAGCAAGAACATGGAATCATCATCACACTGGATATTCCTTGTCTATGAGAATGAGAATATCTTCAATAGCCTGGAACATTCTCTCTACCCTGGACGCACAGTTTAACATGTGATGTGCTGTGAGCTCACCATTCCTATGAGCTAGCAAAGGGATCCCAGTCCACAGATGTTAACTGCAACTCAATTATAGTGGAGCAAAACCTTAGAATATATGCCTTATGCGGGTTAAGACACATAATGATCCCTATATCAATAACATCACACGTGCTGAGGCTCAGTGGATGGGTCCTTCTAGAAGCTTCCGCAGCAAAAAGGGATCAGCATGGGGACTGTTACAGAGAGCTCAGCTCACTGTGCAGCAACTTAATGTCTGCCTCCCAGTCTGGCTTCAGTCCTAACCACCCCCAAAAAGTCATTGTCATTTTATGTGGCATATTTACGAGCGGCAGCATTATCTCAAGCCTCCATGTAGCAGGACGTACCCTCTTTCTGTCACAGTGCACCCTGATCATCAATATGCTTTACGAGCACAATTAATTAAAGTCAACTCGTGACGCTTTTTTATTAATTAAAACTGTTTATCACCAACACACTCCATAGACTTCACTAGTGTAAAGCCACGAGTGTGTAACCTGTACACTGTGCTCTCTTTATTGTTCCAATATATTGCCTCATGTTCCGCCAGGGCACTTTGCTAAAGGATTCATTTGCAGATGCTGATATCAGGGGTGTTTTATATTAAAGAGATGCAGCTGAGGAAACAACAAATTATCTTTAGCATACACACAAGCGTGTGTGTGTGTGTGTGTGTGTGTGTGTGCAGCACTTGCATCTGTGTTTCTGTCTGTGTGACTTTATGTGTGTGTGTGTGTGTGTGTGTGTGTGTGTGTGTGTGTGTGTGTGTACGTGTGCGTGTGTCTACGCTGTGTGTTGTGCTGTTCTCTAGTCATATCAATTTATGTTCTGTACGCGACTCTTCATTTTCTTGAAAGTATGGATGGATGATTCGATGACGAAATAAAAAATGGTCTGCCCAAGAGTGCACTTTTCATGCTCCTCTTGATGAGCTGACATTACAGTCGATAAATAATTTCATTCCACCGTCTCTCTCGTTTGGCCTGAATGACCAACAGTGCACAGAATCTCATCAGCTCATGCACTCCTTGGGAATCAGTAGACTATTCACTGGTCTGGTTCAGTCACACTCAAATACACTCACACCAACAAAACAACAATAACATAAAATAGAAAATAGTAACCAATAATGCAGCAGTGAGTCTGTCACAAAAGAATCAAACCCCACTACCTAAGGGGGTACCCCCCCGTCATCATCTGATTGAGTCAGCTGTGACTTCTTCATTGAGGAAGTGAGGCGTAGGAAATGAGGCGATGAGCGTGATGAGCCTTTTAGCCGGGACCTCCACCTGACAGGAGCCAAAGGGGTGGCGGAGCTGACGACGGGGTCCACGCTGCCACGGTGGGCTCGGCTGGGGAGATTACGCGCTGATTGGCACGTGCAGATGACAGGTCCTTGCACCCCGTCCTCCACTAATCCCCCTCCCCACACACACCCCCCCCCCAAACCCACTTCCTTTCTTGTTTGTTGGAGTGGAAGGGGTAGAGCGATGATGGGGTTAATTGCCTTCTCGTTTAAAGGGGTGCACGGGGGAAGGGGGGCTGGGGGGTGGGGGTGGCCATGGGGTGGGGTCCCTGTGTGCTACTTGTCACGCCTCTTGAATTAATCCCATCAGAGACGGCGATGGGCCCATCAAAATGGCGTAGAAGTGGAAGCTGTCACCGTCGCGCTGGTGGTGGTGCTCATTGCCCCGGTTTTAATACCCTTGTCCTGCTGCGTCTCTGGCCTGTCTGGATCTTGTTTGGAGGCTGTCTGCAAGCTTTTTCTAGTCACTCATTGTCTGTGTGTGTGTCTGTGTGTGTGTGTGTGCGTGCGTGCATGTGTGTGTGCGTGCATGTGTGTGTTCATTGTTATTCACCAGGAGAAACTGTCAGAGCGCAGGAGGAATCTAGGCCTTTGTTGATGTCAGGTGAGTGGCGAGCACAATTCAGTATGAAGGGTGTCCACTCCAGATGCTGCATGGCGATGAGATTATTACCCATGATCCCCTCAGGCATACACCGGGAAAAGAAACATCCTTAGACACCGCAGACAGAGCCAATTTCACAGCTCCGATAGGATAATACTTTAAGACTCCCTGGCTTTTCAAGCGGATGCTTAGTTGCATATGAGACAATGTGTGAATGCAATATTAGATAATGGAATGTTACCGGTGTGTCAAGTCGAGGAGAAAGATGCCGGGATTAATTCTAGGTTAGTGCAACAGCAGCAGCTTGGAGAGGTCAACCTATTCAAATGAGGAGGCATGATGAAGGGCGTGGCTGGATGCCAGATGTAGAAGTGACAGTCATGGGAGTGGACAGCAACACACACACACATATAGTCACAAACACAAGCACGGACACACACACACACACACACACACATAGTCACAAACAAACACAAGCACGGACACACACACAAACACACACAAACACAAGCACGGACACACACACACAAACACAATCACGGACACACACACACACACACACACATAGTCACAAACACAAGCACGGACACACACACACACACACAAACACAAGCACGGACACACACACACACACACACACACACACACACATAGTCACAAACACAAGCACGGACACACACACACACACACACAAACACAAGCACGGACACACACACACACACACACAAACACAAGCACGGACACACACACACACACACACACACACACACATAGTCACAAACACAATCACGGACACACACACACACACACACACACATTCAGTCATGGGTGTGGACACCAACACAAATACATACAGTACATAATCACAAACGCAATCACGGACACACACTCACGTACATATTAAGTCATGTTTGTACACCAACACAAACACACGTAATTACAAAACACAATCATGGACACACACTCACACACACACACATACACACACACACATGTACACACCTTTATAGACCCCAGCTTTAACATACATATCCACCTTATATACACACCCAAACCCCCTGTACGCACACACATACACACACACACACACGCACACACACACACACACACACGCACACACACACACACACAGCTGTCCGACCACCCGCACCATGACAGCTGTCCTGCTCCTATCTGCCAGCCCTGCTTTGCCATGAAGCTGGACTCCACCCGGCCGGCCAAACTCCTGTCCCATCAGGTGTCCACGCGGGTCTCTATCAGCCTAATGATTAAACAGTGTTTACGGCCCCATTACTCTCCCCAGCCCGCGTCTCCGTGTGGCCAGGGGGCAGGCTGTGGTCAGAGTGTCGCCACGCAAAGGATGTGACATAGTGGCCAGCATATGCGAGGGCACATATGTTGTTTTGTGCAAGGCTTTGTATGGATATGAACCATGGTGGTCCGTGCAACACAAGAATCAAAACCAGTGTGTTTGCTGATGTCTTTTTTGTCTGATGATTATATAGAGCGTGATTATGGTGCACACAGATGTGTGTGTGTGTGTGTGTGTGTGTGTGTGTATTTTTTTTTTCAGCGATCCTTTCCTTTGAAATAAGGCACAGTTCATGCAAATCTTCTGACAGAAGTTAAGTCTTTAATGTGCGGCTGAAACACCTCATTCATCATCTTTTTTAGAGCCCCGTTCCATGGCAACGAAAGCGAAAATTGCTTTTCCTGACTCATTTGAGAGCAAATTAGTCTGCGAGCAGACAGCCCCCGAGCAATCACTTGCGCACGTCTCCGCACAATGAGAGGCTGTTAGTGCATATTCCCCTCTGTCTTAATTAAGATTTGTCACCTGACTAAAGAAAGCCCGGCCGTCGATTAGTCATCACCTGGGTTTTTTCAGGTATGGTCCAGCTCAGCGCAAACTGACACAGCATACTGACACTGACACACAGACATAGTGTCATTGGCACTCCACAGACCACAGAGTCCTCATGATGCTGTCATCCTGAAGGGGAGAAGTATCTGATAGCCCGTCGGTTTGACTGCTTGTTTGTGGTGTGTCATGATGATCCGAAGCGTGAGGTGATTCGCTGTGCCGTACGGCGCTCGGTCCTGTTTCACTATAACGGACTGCTTGATTTGTTCCGATCGCGACAGAACAGCGGTCCGGCAGACCCAATGCTGACCATGAGCGATTCTAACGGGAGAGGACGAATGCTGAACTCATGGTATCCTGTGGTTTCCAGGCACTCATGGGACCAAGAAATAATTTCCTCGCCATAATGGGAGCAAGTGATTTTTAAAAAGACAAACACAAAAGAGTGATAACTATAAAAATGGTAAAACTTTTATCATTATAGCAGTTAATGTGATGTTCTTTCATTAAGCGTTATGGTTTGGTTGTAAACCCTTATTAAAGTTTCCTCCTCTGAATATATTCACAGCCCCTCCGGTGTGACATAAAAATTTCAGACTTGTTTTAATAGACTTCCCAATGCATGCAGAGACACTTTCGAACACAGACCCAATTTGATTTTCAAGTCAATGGCAACCTGCCCCCAATACCCCATCTCTCATCAGGTATGCTAATCTAACAGCAATTCCCCTGGTGTCCTATGTGGTGACCTCTGTGTCGATGTGACCCGGCGTGCGTGCGTGTGGCCGACCCAGGGTGATTTAGGGCAAATATGGCCTTGCTAGCCGGTCCTCTGCTGCCCCAAACACACACGTCTATGAATACGAATGGCACACCCGTCTGGGCCGTGCCATCAATGTGCCACGTTTGTGCGTAAATCAGGCGATCATAAAACCTCATGCAGTCTGATAGCAATTGGGCGCAGCGCCAGTTTGATTAAAATGCTCTTGATGGGTTGAAAAAAAGGGGAAAAAAATTAAGGAGATGAGGGGGCGGGAAAGCCTGAGAAAATAAAGGAGGCCACCATGGTTGGGTCGTAAAAAAAAAAAGGATGCACTTATTTATGGGGCCCTTTGTGTGATTGGATAGGACTATCGGTTTAATTAAATTTGCTGTTAATTGTTATTTGGGGCCTTCAATTCAGAGGGATTTGTGGGCAATTATGGCCCGTTTACATAGCAAAAAAAGACCTTTGATTTCTCGTGTGTGGGAGCCTTCAGTGTTGTATAATCAGCCATGCTTAAATACTGAGAGGGAGACGAAGGGCCTTTGCTGGTGTTTGTGTCGGAACCCATTCCGTCTCACACTGATTGCTTTGTAAGTGTTGCCTTTTTTTCTTCTTTTTAAAAAAAAAAAAGAATTAAAGGACCATGTAGTTCATACCAGGAGTCCTGATTGTGTAGCACCCGACTAAAATAATGTTTTAATCAGCTCAGAAGGTTAATGTGAACTTTCTCTCACGTGTAGAACCAACTGTATTAATGTTAGCCACTGGCCAGCTTCACCATGTATTCCATTAGTCTTATAACAGATATGGCTGCTGCTGCATTAGAGTTCTTTCTGTGCAGCTAGATAACAGGGCTCTGGACTTCATTAGCAACGTGTGTTTTGGACTGTGGAAGCTTGTGTGGCTACGTCTGCGTACATTAAGAACATCATATGCGCCCCAATTAGAGCTGATCAAGATCAAAAGCCTTCCCTGTTTCTAAGGTAATGGAATGATTAGAATGATTATGTATTCTGCTCAGAACAATGGGCAGATTGTTCAAGAGCAGAAACCAGAGTTAACCGGATACCAGCTGTAGTTCTTGGGTCTTGTGATCAATGATATTAATATTTACTGGCAGTAAATGGCACCAGAGTTCAAATGAATTTTATTTGCTTTTTATTTAAAATAACTAACTACAATGCAAAATACATGTAACACTGAATTCATAACATATGTTGGGACATAATATAGGAAAATTCCCTTTGACACACAGTATGTGAGAAAACATCTATCATTTTCATGTTCCATCTCTCTTGGTATAGCAGAAAAGACAGTGGCCTCTCTTGCAACATCTTGTCATTTTTTAAACCAGTGGTTCAACATTCTGCCCCGTTTTTATGTTCCAGACCATTTAGCAGGATAATGTTTGTGTTATTGGTTTGAAAGGGTTGTTGTCAAACTGACATTCCGGTTGAGATGACGGGGTTGGCGGGGGTCCGTGTTTGCTCCAGTGGAGACCAACGGGGAGAAAATTCCTTGTTTGGCCCCCAAGGTCCACAGGATGTCAAAGGAATGGCTTTTCCCACAAGTGGTCAAGGTCAAATGGAACGTCTCTGGTGCTCCACCTCCTCCTGCAGCATCTTGTGTGGTTTGTGCCTGTCTAAAGAAAGCCTCAGCCTCTCGCTTGTTTTCTTCCCCCCTGCTATTTGCCTCTTTATCTTTCATTGCATCCTTTCCCCCCTCACTCGCTCCTTCCATACCCCGGCCCTGCGTTCTCTTGTCTTTTCCTCTTCCTCTTCTCATCCCTCCTTCCTCTTTCTTCCTGCAGGAAAACAAAAACAGTGCGCTCCGCCGCAGGTTGCTGGTGGTTGGAGGCACGGCGGAGTGGCCTGATGAATATGTGTGCGCATCCGTGTGAGGCGCGTTATTCTGAGGTGCCTAATCCGCTGGAAATGTGTGGTGCTTTTGGCTTTATTTGCATGAGACACACAGAAAGAGACTGTGTGTGTGTGTGTGTTGGGGGGGGTGGGGGTTCTTTTGGCTGGCAGGGCTGAAGGCTGAATGAGCAGAACAACAAAAAAACATCTGCGGGTAAAAAACAAAGCGGGGGCTCCTGCGCCCCAGGTCAACTGCACAGTCAAGTGTCTGCCGCAGACTTCAAACGGGAGCTGGGATCTAAGAGGGCCTGCTGCTGCTGCTGCTCCTGATGCCGCCACCACCACCACCACCCGCCACCACCACACACCACCACCACCACCACCACCCGCCACCACCACCCGCATGCTCCTCGGCACGAGTGTCACAGCCTCCAAAATGCCCCCATATGAATATAAAACATTTGGCGGGTTCCCTTTTTGCCAAAAAAGACAAGGGCCCCAGCGATGCCTCTGCCTGCACCCAGTTCAAATGCTCTTTACCCAGCAGGGGGTCTGTGGAGGGCGCTGGTGCTCCCCAGACATCCCCACCTCCGAGATGGGCCCTTTTGTCTGATTTCAAAGCCACAGGGGGGGGAGGGCATGTTAAATTCATAAGGCGTGTCGAATGGAAACAGAGGTTGAACAATGTCAAAGCACTGGGGCAAGGTGGAGCGCAATGAGTCTCTAGTGGAGGTTTGTGGAGGTTTGTGGTTGACTACTGGGCCTGGTCGCTGGTTGCTGAGGCAACCTTGCCAGCATCAATGGCAGAGGAGGATCTGGTCTCCCATAAATTCCAGCCTAGAACCTAATCGAGATTCCATTCCTTACGCTCATCCTGGCAACGCGGTCCCGTACAGTAAATCAGAGGACGTCAACGGGTAAAGAGTACAAACGGGGCAGGTGTGGGGGAAGGTGCTTATCTAAAAGATAAACCCACACGGCATCATCTGTGGGAGCGTGGAAGCTCTCCTTATCTCTGCCATCAAGCGACTGTATCACTCTGTCCCTCTTTGGCCTCATACCACAGCTGGAGAAAACAACCCGAATCAAATTAGGTGGCTTCAAATACAGAACAGCCCTGCATCCAAAGCACACCGTTCCTTCAGAGAATTGAATTTACGGTATGCATGTACAATAAAACCCTATATAATGTATCATATATAGAATATGTTCAATACATATGTATGTAATACATATATGATTAGATGTCGATGGGCAAGCTGAGCTAATTACTTGATTAGATTAGATTAGATTAGATTAGATTCAACTTTATTGTCATTGTGCAGAGTACAAGTACAAAGACAACGAGATGCAGTTTGGGTCTAAGCAGAAGTGCAAAAAAGCAGAAAAGTGCTTTGTGATATATAAAGAATATAAATATATGCAGTTACCTTATAAGAGCACAATACATATTTCTATGTAATATGAACAATGTATGAACAACATGTACAGATATGTGCAATGTAGTAGCAGTAACATTATAATAGTAGTAAGAATAATATAGATATGCAGTGTATTAACAGAATATGTTATAAGAAAAACAGAATAAATATGGATATTCAGTATGAACCATATAGACAGATACGTACAGCTATGTGCAGTGTGGTAGTGCATGTGCAGGATGAATAATATGAATAGCAGATAAGAGAAGAAACTCAATTAGTGCTGACAACCCACCTTGCATATGGTGTGATTCCCCTCCCCGTTGGAATGTGCTGACAAGCGCTTGGTCAGATTGCACCAGTCACAGGAAACTCCTCTACCACTGTTCCTCTGACGGGCTGACTCATCTAGCGCTTGTTCCTCAGACAATACCCGCTGCGCTAATTACTGCAAATGAGCGCCGCCGCTGCTGCTGCCGCCGAGCACTTTCGCCCGCTGTCCGTGTGGCGCCACCTGATGGATAGGCTGTCCGCGCACGCAGCCTGTAGACGGGTAGATAAGCCTGACTTACCGTCTTATTTCCTCTCCCTCCCTCAATCCCACCAGGTGAACACTTTTCTTCCCGCCTGGAGCGAGAGCGAGCCGCTGAGGCCAGGAGCGATCACTCCCCGTCTGGGCACCTTCCTGGACTCCTAATGCCTGAGAGCATCAAGCTCTGCCTTCAGTGAGTCAGGAGTTTTGGTTGCGATGGGAAAGATGATCATCTTCACTGAACCATTGGCAATAAAGAGGTGGCAAAGCTAATATGAGGGGGTCAGTGTACAGTAAGCTGGACTACTGGTCTCATTGCACCCCCCCCCCCCCCCAAGACGCTGCACCACAGACTGAATGGCTCAAAGACATTACACACACATCCATCATTCACTGTGTAGACGACTAAATCATGGTCTAAACCTCATCGTTTCCTTTCATTTTCGCTATATCATTAATCACAGTAACCAAACGCAACACACAGTAGTTGTGTCATTTAGGCTGAGAGGAAGATGTAGCTTCGTTTCTCTGGTCCTCTGGAATGGCAGAATCCATCATGGCGGTGTGCTGCTGGTCGCTTGATCATGGATGGATGCTTTAACAGCCATTTGGGGGTCCTGCTGGGTGTGGTAGAGGTGCCTGCGAGTCTCCTTCACGCTTGGCTACACGTCCGCTCAGCGTATCGATCTGTGAACACCTCCGAAGAGGTTATTATCCATGGCAAACGGGTTTGGCAACCGGGGACCTCCCCACGAAAACTGTGCCACTGGCACCTATCCACATTTGACCCAGTTTTTGAAAAAAAAAAAAAAAAACAGGCTTGACTGGTCTTGAATGGCAATAAATAGACAGTAGATTCACATTATGGGTTGGTTTTGACTGTGAAGCTTTCTACAAAGCTTACTCACCACATGTTGTCTTAAGATGTGCATTGCATTACTAACAACTGAATTGGGTTGGAAAATACTGGATTGGACTGGAAGTGAATAAGACTGATTCTCATTTTTTATTCATAACACAGACTCACAGTTGCCTAGAACACACAAACGATGCCCCTTCTCAATTCATGCAATCAGGAAACATGTTGTGCACAAAAACAGGGGCATTCGATCCTCCTCCTGCTGCATTGTTGTCTTTTCAGTCAAATGCTGTGATGTTTTCATTCAAATTGTTCCCCCAACAATAACGCCAGGCACCCGAGTCTCTGAGTAAATGTGCAAGGTGTAGTCATTCAGATAAGACTGCCATCCCCTTCCCTGTTCCTGCTCTGTCTGAAGGCGTTTGCATTCAGCACGTCCACCCGTCCACCCCAGCCATACGACGGGGGTGTCAGGGCTGAAATAGATTCCCTCCGTCTCGGGCTCCCTGGCACCTCAATTATGGAGGCAGAGGAAATTCAAGAGGAGGTCCAGCTCTTGGGGAGAGAGTTCCCCCCTTCCCTCTGTGGCCTTTGAAAGATTTGCTCGGAGCCTCCGTTGTTAAATCAATTCGAGGCTCTTCTCTCCCCTCCCTCACACTTGCGCTCCCTTCCTCTGTCGTCTTGCCAGCATGTTGTCTGTCTGCCTGGCCTGTCAATCAAGACCATTTCAAACACCCAAGTCAGGCTTTTTTTATTATTTAAACTACTTTACTTAAATTGAATGTGTCCATTTTCACTGTACATCTGACTTGCCATTTCTGAAGGATCGTGGAAAAAGCAAATCTTTCGCCTGATTCAAAAGGTGCACTCTTAACCAGTTTAGGCCAACAATGCCCTAAACCGACAGACAGTGCAAGCAGATTATGTGCACACACAGGGCCTGGGCATGGAGCAGACAGTGCCAGTGGTTCTGGCTGAAGCAGAATCCCTGTTCCTTTGTTGCAGGCTGACATGGAGAAAGAGAGACAGAGAGAGAGAGAGAGAGAGAGAGAGAGGGAGGGAGGGAGGGAGAGAGAGAGAACAGCGAAATGGCGATGGCCCCCTCAGTCACAACTGGCCCCCTTCATGCTCTGTCAGTTTCCATGATGCTGCAGACCCTCTGATGTTGTGGAGGTTTTGTGGCACGGCTTGAATAATACATGACTTGCATGTGCACACAACATACCATGGGTATGGATGGAGCGCATATGCTGTGCATTGTGTATGTTTGTATCTGTGGAAGAGGGTTGTGGAGGTTACAGTGGAAGGCAAAGATGTACTTACGATGTAATGTACATCGTTCTATGCAAATACATTAATCAGAATGTGTGTAGGAATAGTCCACGGAGAAAAGATACTACAGTCTACAGACTGCCTGCTTACAGCTCTCAGAGACGTTATGATTCCTTGTCAATTACTTAGTGACTGTGAATGTACAATTTTACAAGAAGTGATTTATTCTCCCCTGGGGGTCTACTGAAATTGACAAAATATGTCAAATTAGTATGTTTTGTTTGTCTTTCTTGTTGTTGAAGGCACGCAGAATAAACATGATGTTTTACCAGCAGGAGCAACCCAGCGGTTACTCCAGCAGAGGTTTTCGATTAAGGCAGGAGTCCTTGTTGGTACTAGCGATAAACCCTATTGTTGTTTTGGAGACGATAGAATCACGTTAGCCAGAGCAGGAGGCCTCATGCATTCAGCAATCGATTGGTTTCTTGGAGAGTAATTCAAGAGAGGTTTTGTTAACCACTTATCTTTTGTAAGAGGTGGCAAATTAAACAAATGCATTCCAAACTGACACACCTTGCTAGCAGTGAGCTACTTGATCCAGCAATGGGCTCTGTAACATTGAAGGTTTTCCCATCGAATCAATAAAATTAATCAACCGAGAAGAGACATAATCTGAATACCTGCATTCATTTCGAAATAAAGCTTGTGGAGCGACACTTTCTGTTGACAAAGATTAGTCTGAAGGTCCAGTGAACCTCAGGTTGCATTCCATCAATCTGGACTGTTCAAATCTATTAAAGTTAAGAGACAGGCTCTCAGCCGAATCCAAACCATCATCTGCGACACTGCTAACAGGCCAGGGACGACAAGGAAGGACACATTGACCCTTCTTCTATTCTGTCCGAAGCCAACATTATGTAGTCCTGTGTATATCTGTAACTGACATAGGCAATGGTCACACACTGTCAGGCAACCACAAACACAATCAGAGTCTTCTTAAACCACTTCTTTCATTTTTAATTTACCAGTCCAAATCTAATTAACTCCCAGTGTACTACTCATTATATGATAGAATTCAAGGCATGTTTCCATTATATTTATGGTCCAATGACTTTTCATTCCATCTGTCTGTGACTCCATGTGTAAAGTCATTCCGGTGACTCCTGGACGTTTCTGGAGAAGGGCCTGCATGTGACGCACCTTGGTCAACATGACCGTGGTCATTTAACTCAAACCGAAGGGCTAAATTGAGGTGACTTGCTCATTGCTTTGTGGGGAAGGAGAGGCTAATTCGGTGTGATGCACAATATTATGGAGTAGCAGCCTCGTGTCATCTAGTCGAGTCTTGATTTCATTATCATTGTTAATTTCGGGCCACAAGCAGACATTGTTTGCTGATGCTTGCTGAAACAGCAGCTAACATTAGCGGGATGTCATTACACTACTGGGCCCTGTGTGTGTGCAAGCATGTTTGCATTAGAAGGAAAGAGCAGCATCCACAGAGGCTGAGATCTTCAGCGAAAATGCTACAGTGAATCAGAGGATGCTTATGACAACAACAAAGCTTGTATTTCATTATAATGCATTTGGGGGCACTTTATCAGCCATTACTGCGGTGCAGGGATTTGGTTCATCCTGTTGCTGATGATTTGTGTTGGTGTTTGCTCAAAATTGGTTTAGGTAACCTCATAATATCATAGACAGGATATTATCCAGTTTTGCCAGGGCACACAAATCAGAGCCATTTGTATTGCAAATGAGTATACGTACACCTCTCAAAGGATTATGAAATAGCCAGTTGCGAGGACATAAGAGAGAAATAGTAGAAGGACCTGGCATGGTTAGGTCAGGAGGAAAAACTAGAGAAAAAAGAATGTTTTCTGCTTTGCACATGAATTTTAACCTGTTGTCTAGACGTTTTCATGGTAAAGGCAGAAGATTATAATTGACTATTTTAATCCAATCAGCTCTTTGTTCACTGAAATATGACGGTATGTGTATTGAAGAATCTGACCCATGGGTCAAATAGAAATGCCAATATCTTGTCTCAATTATGAATCGTGTCATTAATGTAAGTATCCCTTTGAAGACATAATCATTGCAAATGCAATTTAAGACGTGATTGGCCGACACAAAATTCATATTATAGACACTGTATGGATTTGTGCCAGAACGGCTTGGATTGTCGACGGTATCTTTGGCCCTGTCATTTTTCTCATGATGTGTTGAGAAAGACCATTTGGACTTATTTGGTGATTTTAATAAGCCAAGCCCAACATGACTCACTATTGTTTCGTGAATGGCCAAGATGTGTTCCCGTGTTAATCCCATGCTTTCATTGGCAGGCAAGGTTAATTTAATGTACTTAATTTACCTCCCGGTGACTCTGATCCGAAAAAACAACAGACGGAAATGAGGCTATGCGGAGTTGATTGCAGGAGTCTGGTGCCGTGTGCTAATCTTTAATTTCATTCAGCTCCCTGGCCTGCTTTCCTCATGTTTCTCATACCCCGAATAAGCTCCATTAATGGGAAATGACACAAGCACTGTTTCATGTATTTAAGCAGTGTTGTTATGGCTGTTTTCTACCTCAATGCTGGCTACATCCAAAACATATTGTTGAAGTCTTTTCAGTGATATGTTTTGACAACTTGCTAGAATGAAACTATTGTTTTTCTGTCATTTGGTACACCTGTTTTTTTGCCATTATAGGTTAATCAGCAGAATTAAAATAAGACAGATATGGTTATGGGAAGTAGTGCCATTCATTTCAAGGTGTCTTAGTGACACTGATGCTGAAATGCAACAGACCCTGATCTCTGGTCAGCTTACCTAGCTCTTAGTCCATCCGGCTCCTGTTTTTGTTTGCTACTGTTCTATTTGGGTGTTCACACCTAGACCAATGAACACATAATTATTCAGTAATTTATTGTATGCCGTGGGATTCTAAACACAGTGTGACTAACAGACACAGAGAGAAACCAGAACTGTCTATTAACCTCTGGTCAGACCATTCTAAGCAGTCAATGATGATAAATTGCTTAGTAAATTGAAGGGTAGACATCATAATGAGCAATAGTATTGGTAAGTGTGAGACAGACAAAGAGTAAAAATTTGGTGGGTGATTCTGTTTTTGTGTCTTCAACACTTGCAATCACAGACAGTCAACCTGTCAATTAGAATCTCTTACATCACCAGGTTTCACCACACACCAGGATGAATTTAATACATAAGAATGATATATGTTTCATTAAATATATTTTCTTCATCGTCCATATAATAAATGGGAGGATAGTTACATATTCTCACTGTACAGTACATTCACTATTCAGCTTCAAATGCAACCTCAATAATATATGATCAATCATGATCTAGCCCCAGTAATTTAATCAAGATTCAGCATTTGACCTTTCCAACATAATTCATTTAAAGCCAACAGTGCATGGCCTTAAAGCTACAAAAAAGGTTAGAACTGGTTCAAAAACTACAGATGGATCTGACATAATGCATTGTATCCTATGCAGATAATACATCACAATACTGATAGGAAAACAGCAGGATGACATGGATGTGCATGAAGTACCAATGGGTGAAGTCAACATGAATACAAAGATCAGAACATGATAAAATGAAACAAACAAACAAACAAACAAAAAACATGATAAAGACAAGACAACATTAAACAAACTAAATAAGGAGGATAAGTATTATTATTATGAAACTAGCAGCTTGTGGCAGTGTTTGCATTACGCCGGGTGTGACCAAACAAATGCTTAAATGAACAAGATAAGCCTTTTCAGGACGTTCCAAATGTTTCTGAGTATTGTATCTCATACAAAGCGTGCTGAAACGATCCTGCTGTTGTAGCGCGGGCATAGCTAGAGTGAAACCTTACTGTAATGATGAACCTGCGCTGTCAATTGATGGCACGCTGTGAGGAGGTGATGGTGCGTAGAGGGGGAAAATGTCCTTTCCGCGGCTCCATCAATCACTATGTATTTTCTGGACACATATTCTCCACACCTGAACCACTCCCAGGACATGGAAACATGGTGTCACTAAAGCTGACCTGGTCTCATCATCATTTCTCATGGTGAGCCTCTCTTGCACTGTTGGCATAGTTATTAACTGTTGCTCAGCTGGTGATGCATGAAGCGATGATGTGTTCTCTGCTGGGCATGGGCAGGTCTCTAGTGATCTAGTGGCTGAATAATACATTTGAGTGACATCAGCATCATAATGTCACAAAATTTAGTCAGTTTGGCACGTTTGCAGAAGAGCTTCTATATCTATCTTCTATACGTACATGTGTGAGGGTATTCATGCTGAAATGAATAGTAATGACAAAAAGTGATCTGAAGAGTCACAGAATATGGGCTTGGATTTAAGTGGGAGACTGAGATGGGTCAGTGTGCAATGATTTTGTTCCAGAATGATCTGAAAGGACTGTATGATTTTGTATTTCTTTGCTTTGGATGGGTGGGGCTAAACTGCACAATTTAATTATTTATGACAGTATGATGGGGGATACATTTTGTCAAAGCATTCAAATGCAAATGTGTCTGCGATGTCTGTATTATTTGAATATCTTCAACATTTGATTCCTTTGAGTCTTTGATTGTGGTTTATCTCTTGGGCACACAAAGACTCCAAACAAACAACTCACAAACAGAACAGATGAAGTTTGAAAGAAAATGGGTTTGCGAGAGCAAATGTTTGATTTGGAGTGCTTAGCATACTAATGCAGCACTTTAAAGAGCTGAGAATACCACAGGTGTGACTCACAGCTCTTGGAGTTTCAGCTTGCATCCAATATCTGGAGGAAACAGTGCAAGAGAGTGGAGGGCGAAAGGAGATGGAAAGACATTTTAGAATGAAAAATTACTGTAAACCCAGCAGCACACACAAACTCTGCTGATAACACTGTATCTATTATTACTGCAAAGAAATTAAATGCATAATTCTAATTAATTACTTATTTCTTTCCTGTGGTAGAGTGCGTAGTTGGTGACAATTAACTATCTTTACATTTCCTTCCTGTTCTGGACACAATGGGTTGGACTTCAGTCAGTAAACCTGGGGCGGTGTTTTTTAAAATAAAAATAATTGATCTCCCAGCACTAATTAATGTGTGGCCATTTAGTTAATTAGCAGCTGGAAGGTACGAGACAGAGGAAAACGACACATGATCCACGTTTATCGAGAGGCCAGTAATTAACAGTGGTGCTCTTTAAATAACTCGAAGTAAATTCTTTCATAGCAGCCGACTCTTTAAATATTCAACATGGCTTAAGGCATCACTCTTGTGTTTACAAATTCCTATTCCTTTTTTGGTGATGACACAGCCAGCTATCTCCATATTGCTCTCACTCCTTTATTGTCTCAGGAATATGCAAAACCCACAGAAAACAACTTACTGCTTTGGTTGGGTAGTAAGACCAACCTTAAGAAAAGCACTTCACAATATGCGAGTAAAAAAACACGTTTGAATGTTTTTTTATTATTATTTTAAAAGCCACTCTGAGGACCACTGCTACTCTATGTAAACACCCCTCTACCTTTGTTGCTATTGGCTGTGCGAACAAGGTAACATATGGCTCTCGGTTCCACTGTGTGTGTTGACTGAATTGAAATGCTCTCCAATGGCAGTTTTATTTAGATCTGGGTGTTTGATGCTTTACTGCTGCCTTAACAGCTTCAAACAGAGGAGAGGTATGGCCATACCGCCATTCTCCTGGGACCTGTTAGGCCTGCTCTTTGTGCTAATGCACATTTAGAATAGCGAGTTAGGCACGTATTGTCACTCGATTGAGATGAAAGCAGGCTGGGTTTTTGCTTCAAGGGGGGAAAAGCATGTGCACTTCACCTAGACCTGGTGGTGTCATGGGCTTAAAGCATGTAATTTGTCACTATCTGTAAATGAGTCTGTCATGAAATGTTATTCCAAATGTTTGGAGTGTATATTTCATTTGTATTTAAACCGAGTATAAATTATAGCTTTTCCCAGACAGTTGGCCCATTAACAATACAGAATGCACATTTCCTTGACTGCAAAGCATTCATATTCCACTCAAATGATAAAACCTGTGGGTGGTTGAGAGTGCATTTTGTAAAGGCACATCTGCTTGATATGGTGACATGCTGCTAATGTTTAGACTTGATGGACTGGCTGTTGTTGATCTTTCTGACATTTTTAAAGCCCTACCCATTGATTACTGCCAGAGATGGCTGTGCTGTTTTTGCAGCCACGCCCTGCTATATAAATACTAGTCAGTCAGTCAACACTGAGGACTACCAATGCAACCAGTCGTCAACCAGAGGCCAAATGTGCACTGGGCAGTGATTTCTTTGCACTGCATGGACAGTCACACAACTGATTAATTCTGCCACACTCTCACTCCATCCACTTTAAAATGCCCTGGGAAATCTGTGATCAGAACTAAGGGACCATGTGGCCACAGGCATTCTTCTCTTCTCTTCTCTTCTCTTCTCTTCTCAAGCCTCCAGGCTACTGCCACCATGTGGGCAACGTCATATTTCATTCCAGGTACATCCATTGTGTGGGTGTGGCCCTAGTCTTCGATCCCAGAATTGACTGGTAGCTCAGTGTTTTTTTCTTGCCAACATCTCCATTCTGTCATATAGTGCAGTCATGTCTCCATCCACACAGAAAAGAAGATCTCTTCAAAGTCTCCAAGTGCCCATACTGCTATCGGGCTATGGGTTCATGCGGGAGGGGAGTGTATGTGTATGTGGGGGAGCTGTGTGTATTTGTAAACAGAGGTGCTCAGCGCATCAGTGAAGCCCATTAGGGCGCTGGAACTGACGGCGGATGCTGATTCCTGGCACACAGCGCTGGAGTCGAACGGTGTGTTGCTGTACCGGAACAATCCGTGCCTAATCAAATTTCCCCATGAATCCTCACGCGCCCCCACAGTGCGCCTGGCATTCAGCAAAGGTTTGTTTAAAGGCCATGACTGTTTCACCCCACCACAAATAGTGTTGGGAAAAAAAAGCCTAAGAAGGTATGAATGGAAGGAAAACAGGCAGGGAGTAGAGGTAGGAAAGAGGGGATCTAAGGTTGCCTGAAGCTGTGGATGCACTTCTTGTCACACTCGGTCAAACGCAGCGCCTGTGGCAAAACTGTCCCTGCTCCGGCATCAAATGGATCCTGAGGTACAGGAAAACTCCACTGATTGCTCCGTCTTCTGTCTCAAAGATGCGGCCCCAGCATCACAGTCTTGTATGAATGCTGTGGCTGGACTAATGGAGCATGAGATTTCCCCAACTGACAATAAAAGAAGCCGACAAGCCACTCCGAGACTGGACGCTGTGCTCGACTTCACTCCGCCTGCAATTAATCTGAATCAGATATCGCGGATATCAGGGACCTGAGACCTCTGTGGTCTTCGCGCTCCCTCCCTACCCAACGCAGTTGAGTGGATTGAATGTGAAATGTGCACACTCAGATTAAAGTTCATATTCTGTAGTAAAGGTGCCAGAGCAGCAGTGATAGTCACAGGATTTATTTTTGAATATGAAATAAAATGAAATAGACAAGCCCATCACCACCTCCACCCCCACCCACCCACCTCGCCCCATCTAAAACCTTCATTTTATGTGGCACTAAAATGAAAACATTCAGATTGACTTACTCATGCAGTCTCTCTTTGCAAGACCAGTGGACAGAAACACTCCTGACCGCTGTTGGTCCTCATAGTGTGATGTATGTTGACTTTGACTGTATTCCATACACAGGGTTCCCGTGGGGTCTAAAAAAGCCTAACATTTAAATTAAGGCCTTAAAACGTCTTAAAAACGGCCAGATTTTCATTCCGAGGTCTTAAAATTAATTTAGTCAGGTCTAAAAAATATTTTACCATCGTTCATCTCCAGAAACGCTGGCCGCAGAAAGTTATTACAAAGTAGCAAAAAAGTATTGAGTCGTAGCTTGCAAAGCAGAGCTCTACCGTCTTTGCTACCATTGTAACAAAACCAGCAGAATGCTCAGAACATTGGTTCAGTGTGTTGTAGTTCTTTGTGGGGGATATTGGTGTTGGTACGTAGCCTATACGCAGTGATCTGGCCCAGAGCAACAGCAGCAGGAGTGGCTAAGTGCAAAAGATATGGATGAAGAGAAGAGAAAGTGGCATATTAGCAAGATAATGTTAGCTGCTTCAGTCATGTTGCTAGCAGCAGTGAAACAACAAACAGTAGGCCTACTGAAATATAAATCTACAAATCCCGTGATAGGCTAAATGCAATACCTGCCTGCAAAATACGTCTGCGTCTCCTCAGAATTGGTTAAAGTTCGGCTACGTGTGGAAAATGGGAAAGTGTAGGCCTACTTTCAATGAGACATGGCTAGATCCAGTGATGCCAGTAACGCCATGGCTAGATCCAGTGATGCCAGTAACTCTATTTTGACCACTTTTTTCGGTAACGAGCATAAGCGGAGGGAGCGGGGTGGCGGTCGCTCCGGGCCCACGACCGCAAAGGGGGCCCACTTTTGGCCAAATCTATCTTGATTAATTGTTATATTTACCGATGCTTATTTGTACTAAAATGTTAGGCCTACTAAAGATGCCACTGGTCCGTAGAGTGCGCTCACAATGGGAGTTCGTCTGTCTCATGCTGCAAATTAAATAGCCCGCACTCTCCCTCTCGCTACACTGTTGCGTTTTAAAAGCGAAACTGATACCACAACATGTCTGGGTTTGCCGAAGTAGCCTATGCTACAGGCTGCATTTATTACAGTGTAGGTCTAGTCTTGTGCCTATTTAGACGCAGGAGCATAGGCCTAAGCTTGCCGCGACAACAGCAGTCACTATCAGGCACGCCAGCAGGAATGAATGTTCAGCGCATCTACCCCTCCGCGCGCAACAAAACTGAAAGGCTTAATAGTTGTCCGTTTCCCGGTTTCGTTCATGCATTGGCCACCTAAAAAGTAGCCTAGTACAAAATGCAATATACAACAATAACGCCTAATAACGACCTATTCATTTGGACAACTTTATACGACCCTAAGGGTAAAGTTAGCCTACCTTTAGTTTTGTTCTAGTTTACCGTTTTGTATGGCTTTAAACAGCGTTCGCGCTTTAACATCAGTAAATATTATAATGGTACGTTTTGAAAAGCATTTGCCTACCTTGTTCATCTGAAATAACTCCTCTAGTTTTGCTGCCTCCATCCTTTGCTACCTCCACCCTTTCATTGTTTCCAAGAAACGTTTTATATCCATGATAGCCTTGAAGTCTTGAGTTAGTGAATTAGCTTAACATTGTGTGTTGATAACTGGCAACCATAGTAAAAGAAAGCAAGTAGCCTAGCCCACAACTTTTGTAATTGCTGCGTGCGTAGGCTATTATTCCCTCTCCTGCTCAAACATTAAAGTTGATTTTGACAACGTGTTTACAAATTTTAAAGAAAATTGTAAATAGCCTATTGTCGAGCAGTTAATGGGATACTGCAGTTGTGAAGCAGTTGGGAAGTTATGGTGGGCTAACTTTGTGTGAACACACAAGGGAAATTCTCTCTTATTGAGTTGCCTGATAATACGCACAGCTGCACCGATGCATAAACTAAACGGTAGACTAGGTCATCAGGACATAAACAAAATGCCTCAGCCTCTAATAAGCACAATATGAAGTGGGCTAAATAAAACCATGATGTTGGAATAAACACAGACAGTATAGGGGCCCACTAAAGATCGTCGCACCCCCCTGGTAACGAGTCTAACACGCTACTATAGACCTCTGAAGTTCGCCTACAAAAAAGATCCAAAACGGCCATCTTTGCCCATATAAGGAGATCCGGTTGTTAATTGAAGCTAACTACCTATGGCAAATTGCATTGCAAGTTAGCTCTGGAGTAGCAAAAATCTAAGTGTGCCGCCTTCACTTACCGGAGATCACAGTATCCACTCGAAGGCAGAGGACAAAAGTGTGTTCAGGAAAACGTCTGCATTTCAGACTTTTTCATCCCCACGAGACTTTAACAGGTGCGATAATTCAAAATCCCCATGTTATTTTCCCATAGGAAAAATCGCCAGATACCGGATGTCAAAGATGGCACCTTTTTTGTAGGCGAACTTCAGAGGTCTATTTGTAGCAATCAGATTAAGGCGAGACACATGGCAGGTGAAAACATCGTTTTTTCATGCACTGGTCAATTTCGAGATTTTGAGCTAGTATGTTACCTTAGCATGTATTCTATCACACTACTACAACAAAAAAGTCCGATTTACACATTTAGGTGTTTATTTCATTATATTTTGTCTACTCGCGCCTGTATATTTCTCCTAAATTCAGCAAAAGTTAGCATTCTAACCTTGCATGCACTCCCGCGACCGTGGTCCAAAACATGTCCGTTGGAAAGCTCTGTTTTTCCTGTATCACGCTATGTGATCCATATATGGACACTTCCTTTGTATCAGCAACCAATCGCGAAAGTTCAAAGGCGAGTCTAGGCTGACAACGGAATCTCAATGGCTGTCTTTCAAGGCTGTTTTCTCAAAAAGAGTTTCCTCTCACACTCTGAGCTCAAAAACTCCACTTCAGAAGCACGTACATACACCAAACTTTCTAGACTTATGCCTAACTATATGTCGAAGATTTCTACAGAGGGGTTTGTTGATATATTATTCCTAGCCTGACTTACATGACATTTTATGCCTAAAAACATGGGAAAAATCGATTTTTTAGGGCTAGTGACATAATTTTCTGATTTACAGGATAACAAAAGTAGATATTCATAAATCCCTCTGTAAATGTTTGCCCATCTAATATCTGAACACAATGAAAACATAATTTTGAACCTGGCTGTATCCAATGCTCAGGTTTCGTGCCTTAAAATGTATGCAAATTAGCGCATATTTAATTAGATAATGCCTAATTTGCATATGTAAACATTAAATTACAGCAAACTTGTAATACATTTTTTTCTCATATTAATGTAAGTAATCAACTGGGGAAGTTTCATAGTGATATCTGCTTGTTTTTTGTTTATTGTTGTTCAAAAGATAATTCAGTGGAAATGCATGGATTCCAGTTTCTTCCAGTAGCAGCAACTGGAATCCATGCATTTCCACAGAATTATTTTTGGAATCTGATCCCTTATCATACCTGTTCATTCTTATTCGTCGCTCGACTTATTGTGACTAAATTCAAGATGGCTGCAAACGCTAAACTTTGTGAAGATACTGTCTGTATAAATCGTCTTGTAAGTAAACTACCAGTGCTTTTTAAAAGTTCTCAATGTCTCGTTTTAAATGTCAGGGCCTTCGGTAGTCTACCAATGAAGTGTGGAGATACATTGAGCCTCGTAAATGGTGTAAAACAGTGATTTATTTGCATGGCTAGCCCGATGCCGAAGCACCACCATTGAAAAAGCTGTTGGTAGCATCGGCTAACTAGCGCCAGATTTTGGAGTGCAGGGGACAAGCCGAGATGGGCTATGAGACATACGTTCACACTCGGTATCATGTTTCAACACACTTTAGGTCAATATCACACCGGAATTCTCCTTTAACGACTCTATACACGATTTGATTGGCCTGATAGAAGTTTAATTTTTCGAGCTCACAAGCCAACCGAGAGTTGCTAGACTAGCCCTGGCAGGGTGCGTCTAGATTTCTAGGCTGAGGCTAAAGGGCTACCTCCCTAAAATGACTTTTTGTCAGGTAAAATACAAACTGTTTATCAGCACTAACCGCTAACATCATTCGAAAGCTCCGGTTTCGCTCTTTCAAGTGACGTCTGTGCGACTTGTGCGAGATAAGTACTCCGTGAGCAATTCAACAGAGAATAATGGAAGTGAATTTGGACGCATATTAATACTATATATTTTTAGGAGGGCTTTTGATCATCTTTGGGTGGTTTCAGCTCCCCCAAAATACTGTAAGCCTTAACGACATCCTTGACAAGGCTCATACACATACCCCGCCCACACACATTCTCATGCAAACACACACACACACACACACACACACACGCACACAAATGCAGAATGTCCACCCAAAACACACTTTCACACCCAGTTTCAACTCCAGTCTCATTTTTGACTTCCTTGATGAAATCTATTCTATTTGAGGGCTAGTTTGTTTTAGATTATTTTCATTTTGGGCTTAAGGTTTAGGGCATTTGGTACGTGACACGGATATTTTTCCTTGAGTATACTACAAGTGAGCAATGTAAAAATCAGTTGGGTTGTAGATGTTGGGTGTGGAAGGTTACTAGTTTGATTGCTTTATCTGTAAATTAAATTAATGCTTTTTCAATGACTTTTCAATGATTTTTTCAGAATTTCTTTGATTTGAATATTTTTTGGTAATGCGTCATGTAGGTCTTAAACTTTCAATCTTTATGGTCTTAAAATGTCTTAAAAATGTCTTAAATTTGACTTACTGAAACCTGCAAGAACCCTGCATACAAGCATGCCCTCCTGCAGCACACATAAAGGTGGACTAGGCAGGTGCCCAGAGCAGGGGCGCTGCTAGAAAATTTGGGCCCTATAACAGACAATAATTCTGGGCCCCCCAATAACATACAGTATAGTATTATTGGAGGGGGGGCTCTCTGGGACCACCTTGTCAGCCATCACATCCCCAGCCCCCAACGGTGCCCCTGGCCCAGAGCAACAGCAGCAGGAGTGGCTAAGTGCAAAAGATATGGATGAAGACAAGAGAAGAGAAAGTGGCATATTAGCAAGATAATGTTAGCTGCTTCAGTCATGTAGCTAGTTGCTACAGTAGCAGCAGTGAAACAACAAACAGTAGGCCTACTGAAATATACATTTTGTGTAACTCTCATGTCATCAAGCAGGTTTTGCAACCATACAAGGCTAGGACACATTAATCAATAGTGTTTGATTATGATAGCTTAGCTGATGTTTAAAGGATGATCTCAATTGCCTCTATAAAGGAAGATACCTGGGAGGGTATTTGCAATTTTCTACTCACATTCAGAATTTCCCTGTTCAAAATTACCTTAGTCTTTGTAGTCATTCAACTTTGTGCTGTTTTCTTTGACACTTTTTTCTTCAGAAGCCACCTTTGTTCAAAAAATGTTTTTACTGATGTATTTCATCTTGAAGGAAACATTTTGATAACCTTGTCCTTCTGAGTCTTCAAGGTATACAATGCAGTTTAATTTTTTGTTTGTTTGTTTTTTTTGCTACTGGGCTCCCCCCAACAGTTGCGAGGTTTTTGTTACTCAACTGTCATAAATACCATCATGGCTAACACCCCTGGACACAGCACGTGTGGATTTGTTTACAAACTGGCAAAGATCATTTCCGAAGAGTCACGTCGTCTGACAAGGTAATATTACACGATTTCATACAAATAGTAGGCTATTGCACAATCGCTGTAAAACAATTCAGGATTCTCTGGGTCAGGGGAGAGCAAGTAGCCTAGCAAGGCTGGTTCTCCATAGACGGGTGGGCTAAAGGCTACGGTAGGTGCACAATTCTACCTATTACAAGTTACTTTACCATGAAAATGACTTCAAAGCTGTTATATTAAGGTAAGGAACTTGCATGTCTTAAATGAGTTATGTGCCGTCATCATCATCATCATTGCCATTGGACATCACATCAGCCGGTTAGATGCAACCAATTGGACTTTTGGACTATGTTGACATGGATTTTTTTTTTTTCACATTTATTATTTTGTATTTATTTTATCATTTGTTAATTTTGTTTGTTGTCTTTCTTATGTCTTGTGTCACGGGTAAGCTGGCAACTACACCACTCCGTCCGGCTTGTGTGCGACCACCAGTGTACACATGTGGGCTTATTCCAAAGACATAAGGAAAACATTGTTCTCTGTACTGAATCATCAATATACTGATATACTGGAAATCATTTTTTCATTATCCTCTGAGAATTATTATTGCAGCCCATAGGAAAATACAAGTACAAAATTGCACAACACATTTTTTAAAAATTAGTAGTACAAATATCGCTTCTCTGCTTCACTTGAACATTTATAGTGATTTATGTACCACGATATCAAGAGCTGGCAGGTTTACTGAGTCATTCATGATAAATTTAGGCGTAAACTGGAACAATGTGCCTACAGAGGTTTGTAAAACTGCCTTTTCTTTTTAAAGCTTTTCTGGCTTGGAAAGAGCTCAGCGCTTTGGTAACCTTCTCTGAATGCTTTTAAAGATCTTTCAAACATCACTCTAGGAGGAGCTTTTTCTTCTTTATATAATCATGCCTGAAACAACAAATTCTTCATTATTTACCCTGTGAATTATTTGCTATTTTTCCTTTTTTTGTATGCCCTCCTGCCCTTCATTGTTTTGTTTGCATATATTTCATGTTTTGCACAACCATGTGGAATTTATTCTGTGTTAAATTTGCAGTTTTTTGCTGTCATCTCGACACCCAGGAGGAGGAAAAATGTTCTCAATGGGGAACCTCCTAGCCATACAAGGGATAAATAAAATATGTTAAGGTCATTATAATACAAATATTGTACAATGGACTGCAAGTAAAATATATTTTTTTCCAATACTCTCTTCCCCAGTGGCAGAAGAACAAAGGTACTCGGTGATAATCACTGTATATTGTAATCATTGAATAATTGATCTGGGTGGAAGAAATCAAGGCACTTATTCCTCACAGGAACTGTAGCGGACTTCAGTCAGGTTTAGGAACTGAATTCTACATTTTAATGATGGGCTCAGTTTTAGATGTAATTCAACGCTTTTCCATTCCCAAGAAGTGTGTGAACTCTTTCGATTCTGTCTCTCTTTCACTCTCAATGCTTTGTCTCCCCATCTTTCTTCATCCCTCCTTTTCGTACTGTGTCCCAGTATGTGTTCACAGAGAGAGAGGCAACCAGAATCCTCATCTTTTGATCAAACAGTGAACCATATGGTGAACAGAGAACACGGGAATGCCCAGACATTTTAAAGAACTCTTCTGTTTCCGACAGACAAGTGGAGAGGTGCACTCTGGGTAATGGTTCTGGTGCAAACTCCTGGTGTGTTCAGTCTGTCTGGATGCTGAGATTACTGATGCCCTGCTGGTACCCACTGACACCCCCCTGGCTTAGCAATGGCATTTTCTCTTAAATACTCTTAAATTGCAGATTATTGCCATCGTTATGGTTACACTGAAAAAAAAACTGTCCTGCCTACTGGAGTATAAAAAAAAGTGACCTTTATATAAATGCTAGTTGTATGACAACCACATTTTGGTAATGCACATTACTGTCTTTGTACTGTCTCTGTTTAAGTGTCTGTAGAGACAGTGTGCACAGGCCCAATGTGTAGGAGATTCTTCTCAGCCTTTGTCAGCCTGGAGTGCTATTGGCACAAATGAACTTTTCAGAGAACAAGCTGATGTCAGTATAGGGTAGTCAGATGAACCATGTTGTCGGCCTAATGAACTGACCAGCGCAATGCTGAAACTACAGATGTCCTGGCCCCTCCTTCACACCCCACCTCTATACACATACACTGTTTAGGTCCCCCCTGTGGTTAGTTGAAAATGACGTCAAATTGAGAACTGAAACAGACAATAGCTCTCATTTCAGCCCGCCCTACAGGGACCGACTGAGATCATTTGTCTACCATGTCTTCTGTTTTAGTCCACAATTTGGACGAGCTCCTACATATGAATGGCTTGCAACAATCTCTTCCACATGGGAGCGCATCAATCACAAAATGTCAATTCCCACTGTTCGAGGGGATCTCAGCAATACCAAGTGGACACGATCTACATAGAAACCAGCTAACTCACACATAGACACATAAACAAACATGTTTTTTACCCTGTCAGTCTTACAGAAAACAGCTCTCTGTGTGGCATTTCCTTTTAGATATGTCCCCCGGCCCATCCCCCCGGCCCATCCCCACCCCTCTCCACCTCATCGCTATGCATTGCAAGCACCATCATTATGATCCATTATACACTGTCTCGTCCGTGTCGCTAGCACGGACAGGCACTAGCTGTCTGGCATGACCCAGGTGATTACACAAACAGTGAGGGGGGGCGTTTTGAAATGCGGGATTTGCACCCATTATGCTAATGCCATGTTGGCTGTGTGGCTCGAGGGACGCTGTGAATGGGAAGGGCCGACGTGTGTCCTTGAAGCTGAGTCCAGTGGGACAGGCAGTGGGCAGAGGCACGCGTGACATATTGAGCGGACTGACCCCAGGGGGATTGTAGCCTCCCGGTCGGGGGGCTCTGTACACACTGGTATCGTCCTCGTCCAAACACAACAGGAGCCGAATAGATAACATGTCAGAGGAAAAGAGGGTGAAAAAAACCCAACAAAAGCACACATATCATCACAAACCGTGTTATTTGGCTGCAGATACGACAAGATAGATGGGCTTTGTGAGATCGAGCCAGGGATGAAGCCAGAAGTTGGCTCGTTATTAAGGTTTTTGTTTGGTTTTTAAAGTGATGCACATTTTGTTTTATTTTGTTGTTTTTTTTTTGTTTTTTTGCCTTGCTCCAATGCACAAACACATGATTAATGAACAGCAGTGGCAATTAGTGACATTAGTGTAGCGCTGACTGTTTTAACCTCCTGTGATCAAATGTAATGGTGTGCTTTTTACTCATCAGAATGTGGCAGGGTCTTCAGCACTGTGTGTGTAGGGAGGAGGGGGAGGGGGGCTGGTTTGGCAGCCTAGCTTCAGCCCACTGCTTTTTTTTCTTTAAGGCAAGAGAGTGCTTTGTGTGTGTGATTGTGATAGTTACAGGTAATTAGAGTGGCAAGCGAGGTTCCATTATATTAATTTGTTCTCGGGAGGGGATTGTATGTCAGGCATAACGGCATACTCAGAGACTTATAAATGCAAGTTTGCACACACCACACACACTCACATTCACACACACAATCTGAATTAAAGAAGAACCCATTTGAATGCACACTGAAATACACACAGTAGTATTTATCAAGGTGAATACACCCAGGCTTCACTCAATTTTCAAAAGGATCACATAAAAAAACTGCAAATGATGTATGCTGCTTCCTGTGGGTTTCACTTATTTCGTCAACCTTTTTCTCCAAAGGGCTCAAGCCCATCTCCACTTCTCACCAATAATGTACTGAGAATAGTCTAACCTGGACTGAAGTCCCATTAAAAAAAACTGTATGACTGGAGCCGATGATTGATTGGACATTTCCAATTTCAGCACTGTATCATGTTCTGCTCTGGTGGGAAATGGAAACCTTCTCACACGCTGTCCTTCCGAGAGTGAGGGATGTCAGTTCTATTCGCCAGTGAATCCTGATGCAGGATGTGTGAAATTTTCCATGTCGTTTTGGCCAGGTTCATGGCATCAATTACAGCCAAAGAAATGGACCTCAAATGGTGGAGCATGGGCCACTTTGGGTTTAAAAAGCACTCCGGGTTTAAAAGGCACTCTGAGATCACTATGTCAGTGTAAACCCTCCAGACAAAAAGAATGGTCTTTGTCTCCCCAAATCTATACAACGTCCCTGTTTTCCTTTTATGAAGCTTTTATTTTAATTATGACTGACAGGGCATATGACATCATCCGAGCATAAACTTCATTTACACACTGTCAGGCAGCTAAGCAGTGTCATCTCTCACAGATCAGTGACACTCGAATTTTCAAACCCCCCACCCCACTCTCAGACTGAAACATCCCTTTGTCTCTTATCTTTTCTTTTTTTTTTTTTTTTTTTTTTGCGGAAAAGGCCCTTACCCATGTTTTATGAATTCAGCTCTCTAAGGAGGATAATTGTCACATTTCTGGGGATGATGCATCAGACAATTCAAGGAGACTCTTTTCGGCACCGTGATTCATCAGCCGCTTTGAGGAGCCCATAATCGCTGGTCCTCTTTTCCGCATTTCAGCATGTTTTTAAGCGATGAAGGTACCACGAGAAAATTGCTGCTTTTTGCAATTCTGCAGGCATAATGGCTAAAATGTCATCAATTATGAATTCATCATTCTTCCTCTTATTCCCTCACATACTCTTACATGCCTCCCTTCATCATGTGCTTTTTTGGTTGTTGTGAAAGTCATTTTATCTGTGTGGCTTTTCAAGAGCCTATTCTGTCTCTCCGGGGAATATTTATGTCTGTGAGGAGGACCTAAGAGCCCATGAGACACAAAAAAAGACTCACAGGGCTTTTTTCCTCAACACACAATGATCTTACTAGTTGTAGAAGACTGTCCTGAGGCGTGAGCAGAGACAATGTTCTTGAATGGCCAACAATGAACTAAAATACTTTTTTTTATTATCCTTTGGGCAATAGAGCATATATTTGGCAGGTGATTAGGAACACTGAGCTAAGTCTAAAGTAGTCTAATAGACCAGCCCTAGCATAGCCAAACTCTTTAATCTTCATGAAGCTTTAGCTGCATTTTATTACACTGCACTGATGCATGTTGTATGTTTAATTCCAAATAGTTAAATAGCACTACAAACTACATCTTCCGAGGGTGATTCATTGTAGGACTGTTGTATTAGACTGCACCAGTTTTTGGCAGGTGTATTAATAACTAGAAACTGAGTTTTTGTTTTGTATAACTGTGTAAATACAGATTTCGCAGATATTACATAATTTCATTAAATTCATCCAAGCAATCAAATCCTGAAACAATCTGCAAAAATGCACTTTGTTCTGAGAAAGAGTGCGAAAGAGTGGAAGAGCTCGGGGAGTAAAAGAGTTCTGATGTTTGAGATCTTGCACACGCTCTTGTGTCTCGAGAGTATGTATCTGTGGTAATGCTGATCAGAGTTACCCTGATTCTGCCAAGATCATCCTCACCAGTAATTACAAAGCAACACAGTGGGGATTAGATGCTCTTGGAGTGAACAGGTGCAATCACTGGCAGGGTACCTTCCTCCAGCCTTCTGCAAACATGCCTATGTGAGCAGCACGGATATCAGGGACATGCTGATATAACTTGCTGATCGCTCCACACAGTTGTACGGCAAGCCAACTTGGATAGAAGCATCTGCTGCGTTTAAATATGGAACACGAATGGGACTATGGCCCACACTTGTTGGATAACAATTAAGTGGAGTAATGAGTGTGGAACGCAGGCATCGCTCATGTAGCGTCTCTATGCCTGCCTTTTCCCCTGGCTTGTTTGTTCTCTTTCGACCTTTATGTTTGTCCGGCTCTTGGTCTCGCGTGTGTCTCAGCTTCCCTAGAATTACGCCCCGTGCAGAGTCCAATGAATGGGCAATCCATTATCTGCCTCTGTTTGGCTTGAGTGTCCTTTCTCACCTCTGAATTCGAGCTGTATTGTAAACGGAAGTTAAATAATCACCGGTGGGGCTCCTCAGTGCGCCGGCTGCCCCATAAATCGTCATATTTATGTACAGTGGCACACACAGCAATTCACACTTTTACAGCACTCAGTGGCCGAGGGGGAGGGGGAGGAGGAGGAGAGCTTCCAGCGGACGCCCAGGAAAAAAAGCGCTGATGAGGGATTTCTCCTGCTTTTGATTACCGCTTCCCTTGCGACGCCCCAGAGGATTCTGGGAGCCGTGGACGAGCAACGGTGGCGAGGCACGAGGGCAGGAATTACAGCAGCTGCCGCAGACAGGCCGGAGGATCGATGGGCCTTTTGTGACACCGCTTAGATCAGCAGGATTGACGCCTTCCCCGCATCCCTTCAACACTCTCCAATCATTTCCATTGATCTCAGGGGCGGGCGCCGTGTGATTTGTTTACTGGGTGTGTGTGGGGCGTCATGGTGCATTGTTTTAGTGGAAAGGAAAGGTATAGGAAGAGAGGAAATGAGCGAGAGAGCGCTAGAGAGGGATAGAGAGAAAAAGAAAACAAGAGAAAGAGAACCAAGAGAGAGAAATGCACTTGACTCCGAGCTGTAATAAGGATTTTACGATCTTTACCTAAAACTGTCTCCAGGAAGATCAGATACAGTATCTGTGTTTGGTAGCTATGGGAACACCCTGACAGATAGGTCACTTTTTTTCACCATGGTTGTTCACGCTTGCTTGCACTTCTCCATGCAGTAAGCCAAAGAGGATGTTCTTACCCTCCTGCCCCACATATTGATGAGACTGGCCCATATCTTCGAAAATCCTTCAAAAATTTCCAAACGGTGGCCAGATCAGCAGCTTGATTGAATGCTACAGGCGAGCGAGCAGGCGGTCAATCTCCCCATACGTCTCTGTTGGTCCAATTACCAAAGCCAGTGGGGAGCCAGTCCGTACTGAAGCCTTTACCTGCTTCAGACAGAGCCTACATATATTAACTCTCACCCATCCAATCCCCATCGCCAGGTCAGTCATTTGGATGCTGCTGTTGTCTGGACTGCACTCCTCTCCACTGATGGTTCTCCAGTAGTCCATAACTATCGAACCGCGGCCCCTACACAGTTATATAGCGCTCGGGGCTATAGTGGCCTATTGGACTCTCACGGCCTAATCTACTCTCTCCAGATACACCCTTGTCCTTCAGCCAGGCACAGTCATTAGAAAAGGAACCAACTCCAGGGACCTGCAAAGGTCAGTGGTCCGTGGAGAGACCGAGGTGAGGCCAGGTGAGGTTAGTGACTCGGAGCTTAAAGGCCTCCGTTAATGGAGGAGGCTTGCTGGGCGTGAGTGCACTGGTTGCTGGGTAATGGGATTGAGGATGGAGCTATACTCTCCAACTCAAGGTGCTTTGCCAGAGGGACACTGGAGGCCCTGTGGGAAATGTCAATGCAGATGAATTATTAAGATCATACAATTACAACAGGGGATAAAGTATGTTAGTGTACTAGTGGCATATAGACTGTCCTATCAGTAGGTACACCAGCTGAATACAATAAGGTATATGTATGCTACATGTCTTAATGAGACCTGAGAAGGCTCTGGGCCAGGGGTCTCCTGCTAAAAATAGCCAACAAGTCACCTGCGGATCACAATCTAAACACATCCTCTATTGTGAAGTTTTTAATAGATATTTAATTGTAGACCACCAGAACCATTTTAATAATGTATGTAGTCATATATCTGTAACATTAACTGGATATTGATACAAATTGTTGGTGGGATGAATTTTAGCCTTTGGCTCCTAATCCCTTTCCCATTCATTCATTAAACAGCAACAGAAGTGTGTGTGTGGGTGTATGTGTGTGTGTGTGTGTGTATGTGTGTGTGTGTATGTGTGTGTGTGTGTGTGTTCCCATTCATTCTTTAAACAGCAACAGAAGTGTGTGTGTGTGTGTGTGTGGATGTGTGTGTGTGTGTGTGTGTGTGTGTATGTGTGTGTGTGTGTGTGTTCCCATTCATTCTTTAAACAGCAACAGAAGTGTGTGTGTGTGTGTGTGTGTGGATGTGTGTGTGTGTGTTCCCATTCATTCATTAAACAGCAACAGAAGTGGAGCACACACGCTGCTCGCACGCATAGACAGTATGACAGTAAAAGAAAAAAAGGTTGCGTGTCTAGTGTAGCCAATGAAAGCATATCTTTGTGAAAGTTCTATGGCCAAATGACTAGCCCTCCATATGATTTAGGGTCCTTCAGGTAGCCCTCATTCCCAAAAAGGTTGGAGACCCCTGCTCTAGGCCATGTGTGTAGTTTTACCGCAATGCTCGTCTACTAACAGCAAACCTGTCAAATAAATGTGTTATAAAAGCATTCAGTAGCAATAATGAATGACAGATGGCCATCGCAGATTATATCCAATGATACAAGAATGGTATGCTAATACTAAGCAGTAGCTATCACTGCAGGTCTTACAATGTATATTGTTAGCGTAATTTAACAGTATTTTACATTTTGCATTTATAGTGTCTAAAGCTGTAAAGCAGGGGTCCCCAACCTTTTATGTACCATGGACCGGTTTGATTCCTATTTTTTTTTCACGGACCGGCGGGGGGGGTTCGGGGGTTCCATGTTCCATATGGGTTGCGGTTGTGCATGCATTACTTGAAAAGAACTAGCTCCAGTTATGTATGAACAGTGAAGGTAACGATCTCTTAAACATGTGAAAAACGTGAACTTGAAGAAGTGAAAATTGAACAATATGAACAATGAATATTGAACAACTTGAAGCTACATCTATAAGTGTGAACATGCTTAACAAAATATGGGAACAAAACATGGGAACTAAACGTGCATTACGAATATAATCAGTGGGAGCCCTGCTTGTTTCCCTGCAACAAGAAGATTCCATCTGGGGGTGATGGAAGACAGTGACACCCTCATTGTGTTTAATGTCCAGTCGATTGCGCAATTTGGTCTTAGTTGCAGTCATTGCCGAAATCCCGGCCTCGCATAGGTGGTGAGAAATGGTAGCAACGTTTTCAGCGCTTTTACGGCTATCTCGGGATATTCTGCTTTGTTTTTGATCCAAAAACCCGCCAGAGAGGTTTCCTTATAGACACTCTTAAGACTACCGTTATTTGCAATTTCGATCAACTGCTCTTCCTCCTGCGCTGACAAGTTAGGACTATTCGGGATATTGACAAATGGGTTGCGGACCCACTCATTGGTTTGCCGTGGATCTTTGGAGGATGGGAAGTAACGCTCAAACTCATTTGAAAGCGCAACAAGGTGATCGCGCACCAGCTGCGAGAGAAAGGGCCCTGCCTCAGTCTCTCCCAAATCCCCCACTACTGTTTGGTACATATCAAATACACCCCGGTCCACTCGTCGTCTCCACAAATCAAGCTTGGCTTTAAATGCAGCGACTTTATCTGCCAGTTTAAAGACAGTCGTCATTCTCCCCTGGAGTGACAGGTTGAGGTCATTAAGCAACCCGAATATGTCACACGTAAGCGAGTTTTGACACCCAGTCCTCATCACTAAAATGTGCAGCTAACGGTGACTTTTTTTCTGTAAGAAATCTCTGCAGCGGCTCCCTCAACTTAAACACGCTGGCCAGTGACCTGCTAAAGATGCTTGTTTTTTGTTGCTCATTCTAGCAGTTTATCTAACTTCGTGTGACACTACTGTTCGCCAAGAACTGATCAAGTGAAGTGAGCTGACCTGAGGCTGCGCAGCGCTGAAGGCAATATGTGTTGAAGGCGGGACAGACAGACGTAAGAAAATAGACCTTGCAAAATGCAAACATGCATGCAATCAAACAACTGCATATAGGCCTATGCCATGTAAAAACGTGACATTATTGCGAATTAAATTACATTTAGTTTGCATGCATTTTTTTTTAAACTCATGTCGTAGGCTGGGGACCGCTGCTAAAGCATGTCATTATAAATGTTTCATGGCAATAGCAAAAAAAATAAAATCACTGTAAAAGACCTGTTTAAAGGTTCACTATGTAAGATTTTCAACTTAATATAACCTTTACGAAGCCAATTTCATGGTAAACAAACTTGTAATAGGTGGATCATTCACCTAGCATAGCTACAGGCAGCATAATACCATAAACCAGCCATGCAAATTCATTCACCTCCACAACAAAAGCATTTTCATTGTGTACATGGGGGACAAGTCACAAGAAGTTTGCCATTTACAAAAGTAGAGTAAAATATATATCACGACTCTAGACAGAGCTCTACATTAGCCAAAACCTGCATAGTGTCCCTTTAAATCATTTGGACTACCAAATGAATACAGCAGTTTTACATAGCTATAACTGTTGTTTGCATACAGTAAAGCTGGCATGTTATTCCACCTTTCATAGTAATATTTTGGTTTCGTGCTAGATATGGGTCAAGTTCTGCAATACACAAGAAAGTCTTTAAAAGCTGACCCCCCCCCCCCCCCCTCTCTCTGATTCTTTGTCTGAACCCTTATTTATCCCATAGAGGATATATCTGTTGAAAAGCTTCAGGCACAGACCTTTCCTGAAGAGAAAATGTAAGTAGAAAAGGGGAGTTGTGCCGTTTCTTCAGGGGAAATGTGATTCAGATGACAGATGGCTGGCTGGGGCGGGAGTACTCCTCTGGAAGAACATCTTATTTTAATCAAGTAATATTCAGGAGATGAACACACTCACTATGTGAAAGACCTGAATATGTTGTAACTAAGATATAGTAGGCCTTTCATTTGCCTTGTGTTCCTAATCCTGCTCTGTGGGCTGTTAGCCCACTCTTCACAAAAGACTGGATGGGGAAGGTGGAAATCTCGTTTGCTCTTTACACTCCAGACCATAAAGCTTCTGTTATGTTTAGTTCTACTGCACGCAAATGGAAGGTCTTTGACTTCATCCTCGTGATTTAGGAAGTATAGTTTAATGTTTTAGCTGTGTATACAGAGGCATTTTTATGTTGGGATATGGGGGCATTATGAGTGGTGTTTGCTCCTGGTCTTGTAAAAGGGTTTTCATGTTGTTTGTCCATTATATCTCCATGCTGTACGATCATTTGACCCAATGAGTCCTGTGAAATGGCTGGCCATACCATCACTGAGCCACCACCATAACACTTAACAATTGGAAACACACATTTACGATTGACTGCTTCCTTTGGCTTTCTGTTAACATAAACCTGCTCAGATGTAATAAAAGGGGTAAAATAAATAATGACTCGTATAGACCATAACATGTTTTTGCTGTTGTCCAGGTTTTCCGTTCCTTATTATGTGTTTTTATCTGTGGCGTCTTGAGCTTGAATTGCATCCACTCAAGATAGGCAAGATACCGCCCTGGGTGGCTGCTGTGTTGCTCATGCCTAACACTGTAGATCAAGCATCAAGCAATACGGTAGATCAAGCATTGTTTTTTGTTCATTTTTATCTATTAGATAGAAATATCTGTTTAAAATAGTGGTCCTGCCACAGCGCAATATGATTTTGTTGAGACTTGTTCAGATAGGGAATGATGGAAATCTGGGGATTTTTTGTTTTTGTTTCATGCAGTCTCATACACAAACCCATGAACTCACCTGGGGGTGTATAATCAATGTTGAGTCACCCTTACCAGATGACTGATATGAGTGTGCCTCTGTCCTGAAGTCAGGTTTACACCGAGACGGATGATATCGACAAGCATACACTGCACTGGAGTATAAAATTCACTTTAACCTCTCATTGACCCTAATGACATGGCACTCTCAATAGATTTCCAGTTGATGCCACTGGTCTCAATGATATTAAACATAAAAGAGTGTCTATGTACAGTAATTACATGCATGTTATTAATGAATCCATCAGTGAATACACATGATGGCAGTACGCGAGACAATTCGTTCCAGTAAACATGCGCCCATTGATTTACCAAGTATAATCAATTTAGTTATGTTTCATACAGTATCACATCCCGAGACATGATCACATATCAGTAAACCAATAAAGCATTATAGCTCTTTGATGCTGCATGCAAAGTGTAATAGAACATAGAAATAGATAGTAGTTGAATACAATGCTGTACAATATTGTCCCCTTGGAATTACTGTATAAGGTTCCATCTGCATTCTGAGTAGTTCTGAGATATTGAGCTTCAAAGTTTTAGAATTCCATAGTTACATTGATAAATGGAACAAGCCTCTTTAGATATAATGTTCAAAAATGCATGCAACTTCAAGAAACACCTCAACTCACCTTATAAAGTGGTCTCAGAATAGAAATATGTCAATAACTCAATTTTGACAAACATGTCAGATAGAACCTTATCTATCTATAAATGACAGGAACATCTGTTTGTTTGTCTGTCTGTCTGTTATTTGCATACTGTCAAACTGTTAGTCCAATTTCAAACTTGACAGGTGTCTTGCAACAGGCACGAGTAAGTGAAGTGCCAAGTTTGATGTTTTTTGGTTAAGAAATGCAAAAGATATTGTTAAATATATCCTTTTAGGCAAGTGCCTCCACTCGGCAGCCTGTATCAGGCACTTATCAGGCATCTATTTCGGAAGATACAGTATGTGTGTGCGCAAGGCTTCACGACACCAACTTTGCTCGGTTGGTGTCCCGGCGAGATCACAACACATGATTGACACGATGTATTGACGTTTGTAGCGCCTCTCTAGCGTGTTTGGCTATAGTGAGAGGTGGCTATCCTGAATTCTTTAACTATACTATCAATCAAATAAGTGGGGTTTCACTAATAAACTTATCAGTGTGTAATCAGTGTTTAACTTTTGTGTGTATAATTGATAACTTATCATATGGAATACTCTTTCCCTTTAAATCACGTTTTAAGCATTAATATGTACACTTTAACATCAAATGAAATGTCTTGGACTTACCTTTATCCTTTAAACACTCACTTTTTAACCAAAATTACTCTTTTTCTTAATTCACTTAAGATATCAAAGTCAAAGTCACAACTGTTTTATAAAAAAGTATAAAAGATTTACTTAGAAAAGGTAGGTAAGTATGTAAAGGTGTCGTTTCAACATCACTTTTCAAATCATAAATGCATACAGATTCACATTGAAAACCTAAGGGCCCAAGAAAATAATATAGCCGGCAATAACCTAGTCTTATAGTAAATACCCTTCAAATGTTCAAACGATGCAGGCCTGAATGCAGCTCGGGTGCGTTGTAGCCCTAAACAAAATGGCTGCTTCACCACGAAGGCAAAAACAAAAGAAAATGGTAGGGGAGACCGGGGCTGGTTGGAACACTTTTCACTCTCGGTTATATTTCTCCGTCTTACAATGCGTTGAAATGGTCAAATTGTGATTAACTGAAAGCTTGGGATCTCAGCTACAAAATGTATATTTTCAATGTCAACAAATGATCCCTTGTTTTGAGTTATATATGATTAAAGTGGTGTTGTGCACGTGTGCCAACCTGCCCCATGCACGGGGTTGGTTGGCACACGTAGTCAGGGTTGGTTGAAACACATATGTTATAGTCCTTTGCAGTACTCCTTTTGGTTTTGTTTGAAGTGCTCATCTATATCACTGCCTGTAGGGCTTTGCTGATGTCTTTCCTGTGTGTTTTTCTTCAGTAGGGCCCACCGTCAAGACCAATTTGGTCCCTACCGATTTTTTTTAACTTCAAATGTTTAAAAATGTCTGAAATGCTTCCAAATGTAAAACTATGTTCAGTAATTACAATAACAATGTTAAAATAAAGATTGATGCTGTTTTTATGCATAAAATACAAAGTTTATAGATTTGTCACAAAATAGCCATAGGGAATGTATGTGCCAACCAACCCCAAAATCAGTGTGCCAACCTGCCCCGCCCACATTAGGTCAAACCTTTTTGCACAAATGCTGTTAGCCTGCTAATATCAGTCACCTCAGGTTTTCAAACTTCATTTTAAATTATAGATGAGTCCCCTAGCAATCAATTATAATCAATATTTTTTTTATATCCCTAACTATTACCCTTCTAGGATGTATTTAGTGGGAGGTGCATATTCTAAGTTTTGACACTACAAAATTAAAAAGTTGTTCTCACCTAAAGGGTTAATGACCTGGAGACCAGTTACATACGAGAGTTTACGCTACTCAATAAGGCCGTCAGTTTAGTGTTGGAATTTTGTTGCAGCTCCCTCTAGTAGCCTGGATATTAACAGTGTTTCAACCTGCCCCTGTTCCAACCAGCCCCGGTCTCCCCTACCTTTACTCAATGGGAATGTAGCCTCACACGCGCAGTATCAAAGGCAACAGCAGCAGGAGATATGACGAGAAGATTCACCACGAAGAGGAGACGTTTGAAGAGAAGCTTCATGCAGCTGACGACCTCGCAAAGTCCACCACTCGGCAACGCTATCCGGCTCCGTCGGGTCTTTGGTTGTCGGTCTCGCAGTTTCACACAGGCTTAACTAGTCAAGGTCACTGGTTGCTAGCTTGTTAGCAAAGTCCATGCAAAGCACTAGCCACTAAGTCAGCAGCTAGCTTAAACTTCTTTCTGTCTGTGTGTGCTGAGTCGTCCACTCAACCGGACATAAACTATCACCATTTACGCTTTGTATAAGAGTTCTTGTTGAACACTTACTAAACTGGTGCATTACATAAACAGTTCTCTATCCGCAAACATGCTTCTCGACTCGTACTCTCTCGTGCTTTTTCCCAACTCCATTTCACGTTGTCTTCACGTTTCTCTCCCGCACCACTCACTTCCTTGTCCTTTGAACTTGAATGTGATTGGCTCATTCACAAAACTTTCAGAAATAAAATAAATTCACAAAACATTTGTGTAACTCTTTTTTCCTATTCTTACAGGCATTTTTAAAACATTTTAACATATTATTTAACAACAAATATTTAACATTTTAAATGCTATTCTCAGTAAACATGAACATTACCCAATATGCCTTTCTCTTATTGAGCAAACTCATAACTTCATTGCTGGTCAATGACTCTTAACTTTTTAACCTTACATTCTATTTATTAAACTATGAAATTATGTATTCAAATCTTATGTTAATGTATACATTTTCAACAGGGTTACACGTTGATGCATCATTCCACGAAATGTTTTGTTTTTTCTCTATCAGGAAATTATTCAGTAAGCTAAACATTGAACATAGCCTTAACTCAAAACAGCTGTTAGGCTTATGTCATTTTGAACTTTAAAAATGTCCCATGCAGCCATTCTACTTAGGCTACTGCACATTAAATATAGGCTAATATATTATAATATTCAGTATTCATTATTGAATACTTAGCTGGAATGATGTTTTTTCTTATCATCCTATTTTTAAAGTAGGCATACCTCCGGCCATGTAATTCGGCTAGGGTTTTCTACAGGAATGGCATGTTTGAATGGGCACAGCACTAGTAATTTACATTGTAAAACTACTCTTTGCTAACAGTAGCCTATTAGCTGTTAGGCTATCCTCATTTAACACAGAGGCTCCTGTGCATAGATATTAGAAACCTAGATACCGCATTGTCCATCGAGTTCTATTAGGTGTCATACACCAATACGACCGTCATATTGCTGGGGGTGGGACCTTACTGTCTATGGGCAACACTTACCGGCAATCACAAACACCTGTCTGATTTCCAATCATTTCCAACACCTGTTTCTCCATTGGCCCGGGATTTACTCGATTGTTGCCCCAACCAAGATGGCGGCACTATTGACATATGTTTTGGAACCCAATAGGCTCTATGCATGACTCCATTTTGGATTTGCTTCCTACTGGGCAATCAACTTCCTGTTTACACTGTACATAGTAGGCTATGACAGAAAATGAGAGATTACTGGTCTGTCAGTTTTAATATAGTAGGCCATTGCTAGTTGAACAACATAGCTAAAGTTATTTAACCAGTTCAATAACATTAGTTGCTTGATTAAGGTTAAGAACATTTTAAACCATTTTTCCATTTGCTGGAGAGGAATGACACACAACATTTTCATAAAGTTGGTCTACATTACTGTGTGACAAGGTCCTGAAGACAGTGACTACAGAAAAAAATTTGCCAATGTTTTAATGTGAACAGGAAGTTGATATGCCAGTACAAGTGAATTCTAAATGGAGTCGTGCATAGAACCTACAGTATGCGGTATCTAGGCTGCTAATATCTATGCTCCTGTGATCCTGTGCCATTTACTCCCAATGTTAACTTTCCCTATCAGTACACTCTGTGTCACTGCCCCCTAATGCCTTGGCAGACTCCTGACCAGTCCTCTGCTGCACTCTAGCCATGACTTCAGTGTCCCCATCAGTCAGCCTCACTGCGGAGCCGTCTGAGTTACGGTGACGTGTCACACTCTCACTGCCGGGAGGAAGGATCACCGGAGAGGCGCAATGAATGCAGCAGCTATGTCCCTCCATCATAGCCGGGGGCGGCATCTCGCAGTAAGCCGACTGCAGCCCTGGCGCCCAAGTTACCGGTGCACCGCCACTGTAACTCCATCCACGGCCTGTCAGCGGTGATAAACATTTCAGAGCAGGGATGACAGTAGCACACCCCACACGCCCTCCACCCTCGACATGCTCTCCACCTATCTACCCCCTCAGAGGCAACACCGAGCGCCACATCACTTGTCGGCTATATTTAGAGTTATATTTACAGGCTACTGACTGCCAGGCACTTAATTTGAAATACCGGGAGCAGAAATTCCCAGTTTCTCAGTTGACGAATTTTTGAGGACAAAGATGGCATATTCCATATAGCCCAAAGGCACTGGGAAATCATTTTTGAAACAATTACATACTGAGCAAACAGCTCAGTTTGTTTGAATTGAAGGGAATGGAACATTTATAACATTTGAAATACCATTAGGGCTATGAAGAGATCTATGCACCAGATTTTATATCTGATTGGGGGATCCATTTTTTCCACATTTTCATCCTAAAGTAATATAATAATTCCAGTGCAATCACTTCTGAAAGAAAATGAGCAGCATAATGAAAGGGAGTCTAGTTCCCCCTTTTCTTTTCATCTTGCTTGCAGTTGTTCTTTCACATCCAATAACGTGCTTGAGGAAATTATTACATTTAAAGCATGATTTATTTCTCTGAGACAAGAGCAGCCCTCACAATCAATCCCTCACAATCTCCATTTGAATCACGGCATACGGACCTCTGTCAATTACTTGGACAAACATTTTAATGGGGTGAGGGCCAGTGAACCCATTGCTTAGTCTCCTTTTGATGAAAAGAATGGGCGAGGCTGCAGTTGCAATCAGTATTTCATCAAATCAATGAGCTGAATAAAGCTTATGGAGTTAGCGTTGCACATTACCACTGAATAGTGGAGAAATTGTTTGCACTAGTTCAGGAAAAGTGATGTGTAGGAAGAGATGTATCTATTGATTTTATTTTATTTTTATATTTTTTATTTTATATTATTTTATTTTATTCCGTAAAGGGTCATTCCAATAACACATCCGCTGCACTCTGAAACCCATTATTTCCTATGGCTTGGGCTGTGCACCAAAAATTTGTCGCTGTGTCATTGTTTAACACAGAACTTTGACCATGGCACGCTGTGGCCAGTAGGCCAACTCTGCACTCTCTTGTGTCCACTCTGCACTCAGTGTCCAGCACAGCTCAAAGTGCTTTGTATCTGAAAGGGCCTTTAGGGTCTTTTTGCTCATGAAGGAACCTTTGTTGGCAACTAAAGCTCCTATTTTATTGATTGATTGATTGATTGATTGATTATGGGTAGTATTCATATGTTATGATCTGTTTTGCACAGAGGTCATTATTTTCATCAATGTCTTATTTCTGAATTCATAGAAAGAAATACACCCTCTTGGAGACAAACTGAAGAGACCCCCGGTGGTTCTGAATTTCAGAAATGTAATAAAATTTTGCCTTTACCTCATCTCTTCCAATCACAAAGCTCACTATATGAATGACACCTGAAAGCCTATGCCCATATCAAAAGTAGTAAATGTTATGTTGTTAAAGACAAATCAGCCTTAGTGGAGGAGGTCATTCGGATAGGCTTAGGAGGAGGGGGAGTGTATTAAACAAACAAACAAGCAAAACAAAACAAGACAAAATAGATGTGCTGTAGTTTCTGTTATGATGTTATTCAGGAACCTGGGCACCATAATCCCTGCATGCTGTTATTTTGTATCAATTTTTAATGGTGGGGCCATGAAAGAGGCCCAGTAGGCCGGTCTCACCCAGGGCATTCTGATGTTTCTCCTGCTTTGAGATGTGACACACAAGGCTGCAAACAAGCTATCTCTAGAGATTTGAGATATCAGCAAGACATAGTGTGTGTGTGTGTGTGTGTGTATGTGTGTGTGTGTGTGTATGTTAGAGAGACAAAGTAAGAGAGAGAAAGAAAAGAATAGATAGATCGACAGATAAAGAATAAATGTATAGCAAACAAGGCTGAGGAATAGAAACAGCATTTGTACTCCAAAAGCAAAAAAAAAGAAAAAACATGTATATGGATAGAATGATGTGCATTCATGCATGTGTGACATTCATCTCCGCTTCTTCATGCAAATCTGCGCACAGGTAGTGAACATGTTGATACTTTGTTGTCTTACCTTCATACATATATGATAATTCACACGGAATACATTATCTCAACCATTCGCCGCCTACTCCGATGGACTTCTGGCAACGTGAGACAAATTTCAATGAATTACCCTCAACCAGTGTCCACAGGCACCGTCAAAGTCACGTCACCAAACCTCCACAGCTGGTCAAGATAAATGAGCCTCCATTTGGGAGACAATTAGGAGGTGTCACGGTGCGGTGGCACGCTAAAATGAGCAACACGGTGGCCCCCTTCACCCCTGCTGGGGTTAAATCCCCACCCCTAGGGGGGCTCATTAGTTTTTTAGGGAGAAGGGGGGGACATGTCCCTCCTCTGCACAGAGAGTGAGGGAGAGGGAGAGAGAGAGAGCGAGGAACGGCCCTGACCTTCATCCTCCATCATCAGCTTGCAGGGCAGCCAGCTGATGGGTGCTTTTGGGGTCCATGCTAATGGGTTGTTAGCCGCGGGGCCGGGTGCGCTTACGGATGCAGGGAGGCAAGGGGTGTGGGCTTTTAATCATGCCAGTAAGTGGTGGGAGGAGTTGGCATTATCATAATGGCGCAGGGTTGTCTAAAGTTCTCCACTGCCGCGTTGCTGATGCGTGGACCTGACTGGCAGCGTCCGGGAAATTTCTACCGAGTTTTTTTAAATGTTTAAAATATGATTAATGTGACTGAGATTAATGGGAAGCCTCGTCACTTGCCAAACATATGTTGTATTCCTATTAATTTAAATCAAATGATTTCCATTCATCACCTATATGTCAGCACTCAGCAATAGCCCCCTTTGGGAATGCTAGGGTTAATTTTTTCTTTCCTGATAACACAAACTCACACTATGTATTTTTTATCCATAAAGGCCTTTGCACTCGGAAATCACAGTCCTTGATCTAACCAACCCCTTGACTGTAATATGTCTTGCATAAATGTTCTACTGACTGAATCATTCTTCAGAAAACCAAATACTTCCTACACTGCATGAAGCCCTCATAGAGTGGAGCTAGAGAAGAGCTCCTAAATCTTTATCAAAAACCTTAATCAGAGAGGAGAATATACACATAGTTTGCAGTTCTTCCATTAGACGAGACCTGGGAATTTAAAAAAAAAACAGCTGTAGTTTAAAGGTCTTCACTGGGCGAAATTAAGTTTTTACTGTTGGTTGGGGGACTGATGAAATCCACCCGCCTCAATTACGGCTAATGAGTCTCCCTAGTGCTTGATCCGTCTCTGCTTCATCCTGGTCACACTCAGTAATTAGGCCCGACGGAGCAGCGATTATCACCGCACCTTGATAAGTTAAGTTATTGCATATGTATCTTGCTCTCTGTCTCCCTCACTCCCGTTTCCCTTTCCCACCAGATAGAAATGAATTAGCCACAGAGAATTAGCTTCTTGTCTTCTATTTTTTGAGGATTAATGTCACCCTGTCTCTGTTATGTTTGGAATATCGAGTGAAATCCTAATGGAAATCTGAATGTCACACTTGATTTAAATTATGATGCTGAGATCGTCCTGACTAGCTGCCTGAGGCTATTGTATGCTAATACGTTTCGCAGCAGTAAGTTATCTTTGCTAAAGGTCAGTCGGCTCAATTCAGCCCGAGATGAACTTCAAGATGATGCAGCCTTTAAGATGATGGTCGATACTCATAGAATACAATTCTTGAAGCTCATTTCTTTGGAATAAAATGTGCGTCCATTTTAAGATGAGGATAATGTCTTTGTGAGCATGTGGGCCCTGTCCATGCATCAGGCAATATGCTAGCTGTCTGATGAGTGCACTAGCATGATATGATAGCCTCTTGCAGATAATCACATATAGAGGGAGTCAGCCTAATATCAGTGTTTCCAAATCTGCTTTGACGCAACACATATGCGATAAATACCTTTTCAGACCTTAAGCCCCCTCTTGAGTGACTCGCATTAAGGAGCTGGGGGTCCTCCAGCTAGAAGTGTCAGTCCTTAGTGGGCTCATTATAGAGGTGGATCTACACTGATGGGATGGTGAACGCTCACCCCAGGAACCAGCAACACTCCTGGGGTCAGCCAGCCTAATCAGACACCTATTAGATCAGACAAGAGTGTGTGTGTGTGAGAGAGAGTGTGTGTGTGTGTGTGTGTTTGTGGGTGTGAGGAGAGGGAGTGAAAGAGACAGACAGACAGAGAGAGGGAAAGAGAGAGAGGACGTGTGGAGAAATAGATTGAGGGGAGGGTTGGGTCATAGCACGGGGTCCCGTCAGCCACCCAGGAGGCAGATTGCACCAGAGGGCAAATCAGCATTGTAGATGGGAGGATGCCAAGCAACAAAGACTAATCCTTAGGCAGGGGCAGCAGATCAATATCTCATTCATTGATCCGAGGGCCTGTGAATGCAAAACAGGTGGCAATTATGGACACTGTCGAATACGGCCTGACAAGCTCATTACCATATGGACGGACTGTGGAGAGGAATGGATCTAAGAGAGAATGTCTTTGTGCCCATTTTGTTTCTAGAATCCGACCTTTGGGAGAGCTCTGTCCAGGCAACAACGTTGAGCTATGACACATCATGGATTCTAATTGTATCCTAATTTCTTAGGTAGGTAAGATGTGATTTAGTATAGAATACTATGGGATTTAGTATTAGGAGTACATTATAAGTATATTTGAAGGGAATTTCTGTTAGTGTTTGTTTCAGAAAGCATGGAACCTAGACTATATGTCTGCACCCTGTCATTAACAACCCATAGAATGACCTCTAGGTCATGCTAAAAGGAGTATGTCATGGTCCATAGTAGTGGCGGACCGTGTGTTTGTGGTCGGACCTTGACAATGACAATTTGTTTAATAACAGAAAGAGGGTGTTTTGTAAAGGGGGTGTTTTGTTTTTGCATTTCAGCGTTTAAATGTGCATTTTCCAGCATTTTGCAGTGAAATAAATTAATGTATTCTATCTATGCACGTCTGTGTAGCACTGTAGAATCTTTGTTACCCAAACAACAGTCCCCATCAAGAAATATTACAATAACACCAGATAGGTCTCCGAGCTAAAATCTGAATCACTTATTGGCTAACGACACAGACATGTTTATCAGGCAAGCAGCAACGTGAATAGGCTACTATACTTACCACCAAACATTTGTGTTACTGTACAGCAGAGTTGTAAAAGTGTGGCTTCCGAAAGTAAGTCCTGCCACATATTTGCTCCAGTGAAATCACCTGTGTTAAGTGCACAGGTAGAAACAATACATGGTAGGACTTTTACTTTTTGAACCCTGACTTCTATACATGGATTTCTATGCAACGTCAAGAAAACATGCGTGCGCAACTAAGAGGCAGAAAGCACCATAGAACAGCATAGAGCAATGCTCTCCATGAAAAGAATAGAAATGAGTTTTTGTGCTGAAAACTGCACCAATTTGTACCAATATCATAACGGAATGCATGTCTTCGCCAAAAATGACAAAATACGATGTTATACATCGTATTTTATACATTGTTACATTTACATTTACATTATACATTTTATACATTGTTATACATTAAAGGAGAATTCCGGTGTGATTTTGACCTAAAGTGTTTTGAAACATGATACCGAGTGTGAACTTATGTCTCATAGCCCATCTCGGCTTGTCCCCTGCACTCCGAAATCTGGCGCTAGTTAGCCGATGCTACCAACTGTTTTACACCATTTACGAGGCTCAATGTATCTCCACACTTCATTGGTAGACTTCCGAGGGCCCTGACATTTAAAACGAGACATTGAGAACTTTGAAAAAGCACTGGTAGTTTACTTACAAGACGATTTATACAGATAGTATCTTCACGAAGTTTAGCGTTTGCAGCCATCTTGAATTTAGTCAAGATAAGTCGAGCGACGAGTAAGAATGAACAGGTATGATAAGGGATCAGATTCCAAAAATAATTCTGTGGAAATGCATGGATTACAGTTGCTGCTACTGGAAGAAACTGTAATCCATGCATTTCCACAGAATTATTTTTGGAATCTGATCCCTTATCATACCTGTTCATTCTTACTCGTCGCTCGACTTATCTTGACTAAATTCAAGATGGCTGCAAACGCTAAACTTCGTGAAGATACTATCTGTATAAATCGTCTTGTAAGTAAACTACCAGTGCTTTTTCAAAGTTCTCAATGTCTCGTTTTAAATGTCAGGGCCCTCGGAAGTCTACCAATGAAGTGTGGAGATACATTGAGCCTCGTAAATGGTGTAAAACAGTGATTTATTTGCATGGCTATGCCGATGCCGAGGCACCACCATTGACCGCCTTGTTGGTAGCATCGGCTAACTAGCGCCAGATTTCGGAGTGCAGGGGACAAGCTGAGATGGGCTATGAGACATAAGTTCACACTCGGTATCATGTTTCAAAACACTTTAGGTCAAAATCACACCGGAATTCTCCTTTAACAATGCAAATGAAAGGCAAACTCTGAAATATAGTCTGAAATGAGATGTTATTATCATTGAGACAACCGGGGTATACAAACAAAATCCGATTGTAGATTACAGCAGCCGACTATTTAGGTTAAGTTTATAATGTTGTGGAAGGCCACCAAGCGTCTTCTGCCCCACGGCTGCGCGCCCATCTAGTTTTGTTGGTAAACGGGAAACCCGTGTATACCTCTGCTGAACAGCAGCAGTTTTCAAAGATGTCCTTTCAATTTAGTCAAGGAACGAAATGTGATTGGATTAAAAACTGTTCACCCCCTCCCCCTAACACTATATCAATTAAACTGCATATTGGCAGGACATGGGAATAGGGAACAATCAAACAAAAGAGAGGCAGACACAAAGAATAAATGGTAAACTAAAATATTATAAAAAAAACATGATTCTTCATCCCTTTGAAAATAGTTGGACTGCAGAGAAGGCCTTGATGGTCCGCCACTGGTCCTCAGTGGTTTGACATAGGGAGGGTCAACGCTAAGGGCCCAATAAGGCTGACCCCCTCATCCAACACGTTGTAAGACTGGTCTCTCCCACTGCTGTGACTGTGAGGCCATTAAAAATTCATCCGACACACAGGGAACGGTCACAGAATTGAGATCTCTGCCTGTTTGATCTTTGGTTAATTTCCTGATGGTTGAAGAGAAGGCTGGTCTGGTCTATTGTACATGTACAATCACAGTCTGATTGTAATAGTCCATCTCCAGCCCCTCCAATGAAATGATTGAGCCTATTCAAGGATTGTGTGTGTGTGTGTGTGTGTGTGTGTGTTTCCATTTCATGTGAATGATTCATGAATGATTTTACAGTCATCATCAGTCAGATGACCAGTGTGAGGCTTGTCAAGCTGATTACTCTGAATCAGTGCTCAAACTGAAATTGGGAATTCACTCTGTACATATTGATTTAAAATGTCAACTGCTCGGGTGGCTGTTAAAATACGCATCTGATAAAAGCTTGCCGGGTTTCATTAAGAGGAATCGTTGATAAGAATATATGGTGTTCAGACCTTCAGTTAGACAGGGTTGAGACGTAAGGAGGAGGAAATAGAGAATTTTTTGTGCAAAAAGCGTGAAATAGTGTAAAAACTCTGAAGATTTTTCAAAGGCGTTTATTTGGACTGTATCACCCCTGTCACCAGAAAATCACATCCCAGCAGGGAATCCACCTTCTCAATGTGTTTTTTCATTTCACTTTTCAATTTGAGAGACACTTTGCCGCTAACATTTAAAAACGTTCCCTTGTAATCCCACACCATTTCATAGGCTTGGAGTCAGAACGCAGAGGTCAGACTAGGGGTCTAAGGCAGTGCTGCTGAGATGCAGTTATAGACTGGGGAGGAACACAACTCTTTCTAGTAGGAGTCGTGATTATCAACACTGAGCTGTTTTGGGTTGGGCCCCTTGGACTCAGCCCTGCCGGGAGAATGGATGTCTGACTCCAGGGAGGGCATGAGCGCTATGAGAAGCAATCAGTCTCTGTGCACAGCCAAAGGTGTGGGAGAGGTCCAGCGAACACTCTGAATACTGATGCTTTCAGTCAGTCAGTGTCTGTGTGTGTGTCCTTGTGTGTGTGTGTGTGTGTGTGTGTGTGTGTGTGTCCTTGTGTGTGTGTGTGTGTGTGTGTGTGTGTGTGTGTGTCCTTGTGTGTGTGTGTGTGTGTGTGTGTGTCCTTTTGTGGTGTAAATGTGTGTCTGTATGTCCTGTGTGTGTGTGTGTGTGTGTGTCTGTATGTCCGTGCGTGTCTGTGTGTGTGTGTGTCCTTGTGTGTGTGTGTGTGTGTGTGTGTGTGTGTGTTTCCTTTTGTGGTGTGTATGTGTGTCTGTATGTCCTGTGTGTGTGTGTGTGTGTCTGTATGTCCGTGCGTGTGTGTTTGTGTGTGTATGTGTCCTTTTGTGGTGTGTATGTGTGTCTGTATGTCCGTGTATCCGTGTGTGTGTGTGTGTCCGTGTGTGTGTGTGTGTGTCCTTGAATCTGTGTGTATTTTGTGTGGAAAGGAGAGTGAGAAAGTGATAGGAAGCCTCAGAGGGTCTTGTTACACGTTTAGGGTCATTGTGAAGTGGCTGGCAGGAGGTGCATGCATACAAGTCCACAGTGTCTCACCAGCTTTGCTCCTTCGTTATTAAAGGCATCTTTTTCTGGACAGAAGGAAAAATCCAGGACAAAAACAGCTCTTATAGATAGAAAATAAACCAGCTTTGAATTCAGAGACAAATCTATTGTCATGGTTTCAGTGATTCAGCTGTACACTAACAATAAGCAGTGGCCAGTTCAGAACACCTTCTGAAAATGTGAATTTAAAGTGGAAATGAAGCAGTCAAATAAAACAGATGTCTATAGCACTAGTTAAATATTTAAATATACCATAAATACAAATAAAGTCAGAAATATGACCCGTTATTCAGAATAAAGCACAAACAAGTTGCATTAATTTCAGCTGTGTGCCGCCATCTTTGTTTTCAGAAAATGATGACATCACAAGAATGGTCGGTACAACACTCTATGCTGTTTAGTGTTTACACAGCGGCTGTCATAGCCTCACAGTTAGCTTACTGCCTCAACAAAATGGATATGGACGAATGGGATAGACCCACCAATGAGGACAGGCATCCAATTTGCTTATGCTTTTGAGCCAGTAAGAGCAGTGGGAGTTTTAGTGCCCCCCACAGAGCCTGACTATGGAGGAGAAATAGATGATCGAGAGAGAGAGAGGTGTATCTGAGCGCACAGAAAACAATCGGTGGTGCTTATGTGGGGGTTGTGTCCCTATGTCCACTGACATGGTACACATGGAGAGTGTCTGCTGCCAGCAAATGAACCTGGGACCAAAATCCAAAATAACAGATATATCACGTCCAATCCTACGTGCCAAATGCTATCATTAAAGCGAGACGTTGGAGGTCGCAATGCGGTCGCTGAGGGACATCCGAGCCGAAACACTGGAACGCCCAAAAAACAGCAGTTAACCAACTAACACACTTTTGATAGGTTGTGCGTAGGGGGTAGGCTAGGGCACTACACTGATCACCTGAGACTACACTAATTTTCACACCCATACTCAGTTGTTCTGCAATGTATTATCATGGTAGAAGCTGCGATACAGTACTAGCATAGCATAACATAACAAGCACATACTGTAACTAACAGGGTGCGATTTGTGTAAAAACCAGAGGGGGGGATGATTTTGAATAAGTTTGTAAACCCCACACCCCAAAAAAGAACGAACGATTCATAGCCTAGTAATGTCATGGCTAACAATACCCTATATTATTTTTGCCACCTTTGTAACATTTTAGTTTTAGTTTTCTGTGGTGTATGACTTTAAACAGTGAGTGTGCTTGGTATGATGATCAGCTCCTCTAATGCAGGGTAGGACTACGTTTTTGACAAGCATACAAATTCACCTTGTTCTTGCCCCATCTGAAATGACTCCTCTACTTTTGCTGCCTCCATCCTTTCTGTATTTGTTGTGTAAAAAAACGTTGTATATGATGGCACTGAAGTCTTAAGTTAGTGAATTGGCTAACAGTGTTAGTTGGTAACCAAATAGCCTACACATTGCGCTACACGCTGCGCAGGCTACGTGCATTCTCTCTCCTGCTGATTTGCGTTCAGTAGCCAAAGTGCGTAATATTGCAAAAGTTGAAAAAATAAATGTGTTTATTGTAGCCTACAGAAAATAAATAGCCTATCATACTGTCAGTTAATTGCCTACAGTGCAGTGAAGAGTTTGGAGAGTAAAGTTATAGGGCAACTTGAAGTTTTATGAAAATAATTTACGAACCAGAACATAAAGACCATGAAGCTTCTATTTCTTGCAGCTGTTAAAACACCCGCTAGATAGTTTAACCCATTCGCGCTGGATGCTGCATGACGCAACATTGACCCTCCCGCTGGATGCTGCGTAGCGCAGCATGCTTTTTATTTCATGTTTCTAGGTGCTACAGAGGCTTAGATATTACATTTTGGTAGACGTTGACAATTTTTAGTATGTTTTCAGAAAACCCTCAGGAAATAAGGTTATTTAGTCTAGAATGCCATAGGATTCTATAGGCGTTTTTAGCAGGCATTTTAGGAGTAAATGGGTTAAATACCCACCAACATTCGTTTTTGCAGTACAGATTATTTCTAAAAGTTATTTGTCTACTAGGCCTAGCCTACTGGCTGATTTATCAAACGAGTGCTTTCTCGTTCGTCCTCCGCAAACTACAGGTGTTTCGGTAGAGAGCCATTGAATAAGCGATGCCAAGCAATTTCTGTAACATTTTTTGTGACATTCAGCAAATATCTCCTCATTTAATGTAAGTTCCTTCGGACAATAGGCCTACGTTCTACTCTACGTGTTGTTGTCCTCCATCTCAGTTGCATTAGTTTTCTAATTTTGAAGGTTCTAAAACATTATTATGCTTCACTGAATCCTTCTCGTTTTCTTTCATTTGTCCAGCTAACTTTTCCATTGAAACTAGCCATTTATGATGGATTACACACTCGACATTCTGAAATGTCCTGCACGATCAAGGCCAAATTAAGTTATCACGCAGCCACTGTGTCAGCAGCATGAGTGCTGACGGTGACGGTGCGTTTCTGATGTCAGATTATTATGTAGGCTAGCCTACTAGACTGTTCTCACGTTGCAGCGCTTTACTTATATGAAGTAGCATTAATCAATATGAGGGGCAGAGGGGGATAAATGTTGTCCCCACCGTGGATAAAAATAATTTAGCAGAGGTAGGGATAGGAAAACCAGAGGGGGGGAAATCCTCACCATCCCCCCATACAAATCGCATCCTGGTAACTAGCATAGCATGAACCCTAAAATCTATGGTTGCTACAAGCGGCACATCCATACATTTATTTACTTAAAGTGAACAGCTTGTTATTTTATGTCAGCTTACATAAACAAATAAAAACTCAGACGCCTAGCCTACAGTCCATAAACAACGTCTACCCACAAAACCATGCCTGTCACAATCACAGACCTAGGCTACTATACAGAGTAGCCTACACAAGTCAGACGTAGGCTAGCGCAGTGTTTCTCAAAGTGTGGTCCGGGGACCACTGGTGGTCCGCAAGCTATCCCAAGTGGTCCGCGAGCAGACGTGGTAAAATATAATATAGATGAGTTGTTTGCAATATTGAACCAACCTATGTAAATCCAAACAGTTCTGCAACACTGTATATGTAAGATAAGCCAGTTTAAATCATATGAGTCCTCTGACACAATAACCAACGTGCAAAGACAATAAGCAAGGTGGTTCAGTGAGTAGGCCTATTGTGTAGGCTAATAGTAGGTCTAATCTTTTTTTTTTTTTAGCTAGGTGGTCCGTGCATTTCTTTTTTATTGGTTAAGTGGTCCTTCGTCTGAAAAAGTTTGAGAAACCCTGGGCTAGCGTACCCACAACAGGTTCTCACCTGGTTCGCAAGTCTCTGCAAATAGTTTCCACTACTACTTGAGCGAAACAAATGCAATCATCGATACTACTCAATCACAAAAAGAAACATCTTACTCACACATGAGAAGTTCGCTCCCCCGAGTTTATTCACCAATTCATCAACGATGCAACTGCATTTTCAGGTCGCGGTGATCCAGAAGTTGTGCGAGAAGAACATCCAAACACATTATTGCAACTGAAGTTAAATCTAATTAAGTACTGTCTCTGATAGGCCTACAGGCTACATTACAGCGGCCCTTGTTCTTGTACAAACACAAAAACAAACATCAACATAATTTGTGTAGGCATATTGAAATAAAGTGAACGATAAAACATCCACGAACAAACGCTAACCATTCTGATGACGTAGCGCCTGCATTTTTAAAACATGGCCGCGCCCTAGTGGCGAAAGTCGTTATTGACATGTCATTTTCCAGTGAAACTACTTGAATATCGGGTTTAATGAAAATCCATGTATGTTCAAAAATGAAAAAGCAACCAAAAAATGGTCACAGTTCTCACTGCTTCATTTCCACTTTAAAGGTTGTATCAGCGATTTCAGGGCCAAAAAAGGCCCAAACATAAATTATCACATTCATCTAATTTTTCCTAACGATCCGCTAGCTGTCTGCCCATAAGCAGGCCGTCAAAAAAACGCGTCTCTGTAGGCAGCCTAGGCTCCGAGATCTGTACACAAAAATGATTGCTACCAACAAGGGTTGGCAACCCACTCAAAAGCAAAATAAAGTGTTTCAACCAATAACCGACGAGATGCGCGTTTAGGAGAGTTTTAATTGCACGGGAGGGAGGGGGAGGGAGTAGCGAGCCAGCTCTGTTTTGTTTGAACATCAACAGAAGTGACGTATCCCCGCTATCGCTGATACAACATTTAAGAGTGGTGCACTACACTTACACAGACTTGTTTATGTGATACATAAACAAGTTGTTTGAGACTGTATAGGAGTACAATTTTCCTTCTATAATATACTCTCAGTATATCCGCAGTTTATCCTAGACAGCAGTGGATGTATCCAAAAACTGTGATAGCATTTAATGTCACAAGCATACTCATCATTTTCTTTATAATGTAGTGTTCCAAAAGGACTCCCACCTTGGCACAGTGACAGTGACAGTGTAGCGCATGATTTAAGACCAGGAATTAAATGAGATGAAATGCGTGTCTGCTGAAGGCTTACAGTGTTAGCGCTGCGTTGGCAGCGCACAAAGCCACCGCATGCTAAAGAAATTATGGATTTTGTATCCCAGCAAGGGGAGCTGGCATTCGGAAACGGCGGCGTCTCGGCGAGAGAGAGAGAGAGAGAGAGAGAGAGAGAGCGATGTGCGAGCTCAGTTGTGTGATTCCATTAAGCACTCCCCGCAGATAATTCACCATCAGCACATGCACGGGGCCTAAGTCAGCAGCTGGTCGGGGTTATCTGTTAATAAGAAGAATCATCCCTACGTGCCACGTAATGATTCTGTGATGGGAGGTGATCAGCGAGATTCATCTTCTATCTTGCGTTCTGGTCCATATGGTGATTAATACGATGAGACGCCAGGACGGTACCCGCCCCCCTTTTTTTTTCACCAACCCGTCCTCCCTCACTCAATCTCTCTCTTTCTCATTCTCTCTTCTCCTTCTTTTTCTGTCACTCTCTCACCCTCTCTCCCCATTCTGTCAGCGGTGCTCTGTAGTAAACGCTGCAAGTCCCCCTGCAGACTAGGGGGCTTATGGTGAATCTGGGATTTGTGCTCAGAGATGCCAGGGAGAGCCTCTCTGAGCAAACAGAAGAAAGGGCTTCTGGAAACTGCCGCGCTCAAGATGCAAAGCCCATAGTCTTGGGGGACCAGGAAGAATGGGCCATTTGTTTTAGCATGTGGCTGGGATTGCTGTCGGCTCTTAAGAAAATCTGTATTGCACAGCCTGTTCGTCTTTTGCGTGACTTAAAAGGAACAAGTCTGCAAGTGTTTGATTCCTGTCCAAGACTATACAGGCAAACGATACTGTTGAGATGAAAGAAACACATGTAGGTTTTTGCTTGCTTGCTTTGACTACACTCTGCAAAATATTTCACACATTCCTTGCTAAATCAACAGGAGAGCTTGGCAAAGTTCTATTTTGAATTTGACCTTAAAACCCCAAACCATCACACCAAGTATGCTAGAGAGTGAAGCAATAAGCAAACATTCAAAATTGCTCACACACAAATGAGTGTCTTACTAGTGATACTGCTGTGAAAAAAAAGCTTTCATTAGCTT